>NC_041388.1:414358675-414377005 GCF_002162155.2 Triticum dicoccoides | reverse complement strand
AACTTAGGCGAGTGCTGGACTGCAGCTAAGCCCCCGAGTGGGAGAACTTAGGCGAGTACTGGACTGCAGCTAAGCCTCCGAGTGGGAGGATTGCTCTCCACTCGGTAGGATTTTTTCAAACTTAGGCGAGTGCCGGACTGCAGCTAAGTCTCCCAGTGAGAGAACTTTAGGCGAGTACTGGACTGTAGCTAAGCCCCCGAGTGGGAGTATTGCTCTCCACTCGGTAGGATTTTTTCAAACTTAGGCGAAATGGATTCGCAGCTAAGCCCCCGAGTGGGAGGCTGGCTTGCCACTCGGTAGGAAACTGTTTTTACAAACTTAGGCGAAGCGGATTCGCAGCTAAGCCACCCACTGGGGGATTTCTTACGCAAACAAAAACAATAATAATCACTGGGAAAATTATAATGCTCTTGTCTTTGATAAATAAACTACATGAGTTTTTCTTATTACATCTCATCCGAGTGAGAATTCAAGTATAAAAGGGGCGAAGTAGCTCCGCATTCCAGGCTCGTGGCTCATTAATCTGGCGATCGACATTGTAGAGGTGGTATGCTCCATTGTGGAGGACTCTGGTGACTATGAAGGGGCCTTCCCAAGTAGGAGCAAGCTTGTGTGGTTTCTGCTGATCCACTCGGAGGACTAAGTCTCCTTCTTGGAAGGCTCGGCTCTTCACATTTCTGGCATGGAATCGACGCAAGTCTTGCTGATAGATGGTCGATCAGATCAAGGCCATTTCCCTTTCTAGGAGGTCGACTGCGTCCTGCCGGGCTTGTTCTGCTTCATCCTCTGAGTAGAGCTCGACTCTAGGAGCGTTGTGAAGCAGGTCACTCGGTAAGACTGCCTCAGCCCCGTAGACCAGAAAGAATGGGGTTCTTCCGGTCGATCGATTCGGGGTTGTCCTCAATCCCCAAAGGACTGATGGAAGCTCATCGACCCATGCACCTGTTGCGTGCTTGAGATCACGCATCAATCGGGGGTTCAGTCCTTTGAGAATTAGGCCGTTTGCCCTTTCTGCTTGCCCATTCGACTGGGGGTGAGCGACCGAAGCATAGTCTACCCGAGTGCCCTGAGAGGCGCAAAAGGCCCTGAATTTGTCGGAATCGAAGTTTGACCCGTTGTCGGTGATGATGTTGTGTGGAACTCCATATCTGAATATCAACTCTCTGATGAAACTGATAGCGGTGCAAGCATCAAGATTCTTGATAGGCTTGGCTTCAATCCATTTGGTGAACTTGTCGACTGCTACCAGCACATGAGTGAAGCCGCTCCTGCCTGTTCTCAGTGGTCCAACCATGTCCAACCCCCAAACAGCGAAAGGCCAGACGAGTGGAATGGTCTTCAGGGCTGACGCGGGCTTGTGTGGCATATTGGAGTAATAGTGACATCCTTCACATTTGTCGACTATCTCTTTGGCCATCTCATTGGCTCTTGGCCAGTAGAACCCCGCTCGGTATGCTTTAGCCACAATGGTTCGAGAGGATGCATGATGACCACAGGTCCCCGAGTGGATGTCGTTAAGGATCATCTGACCTTCTTCTGGTGTAATACACTTTTGGCCGACCCCAGTCGCGCTTTCTCTATATAACTGTCCCTTTATGACTGTAAAGGCCTTGGATTGACGGACGATCTGTCGAGCCTCTTCTTCATCTTCTGGGAGTTCTTTCCTTAGGATGTACGCGATGTACGGTTCTGTCCAAATGGGAGTGATAACCAAGACTTCCATGATCAGGTCGACCACAGCTGGAACTTCAACTTCAGTCGGATCCGTGGCACTTTTTGGCTGCGGGGCCTCTTCAGTGAAGGGATCCTCCTGGACTGATGGTGTGTGGATGTGTTCCAAAAACACATTGCTGGGAATGGCTTCTCTTTTGGAACCTATTTTTGCCAGATCATCAGCTGCTTGATTCAGCAAAGGCTCCTTGCTGATAGGGGCAGCAAGCACCGGCTGGGTGGAGAGCAGAGCTTTGAGCTCTGCAAACGCTGCGTCAGCTTCAGGAGTCCACTCAAACTTGTCAGACTTCTTCATCAATCGGCAAAGAGGCAATGCCTTTTCACCGAGACGAGATATGAATCGACTTAGGGCGGCCAAGCAACCAGTAAGCTTCTGAACATCGTGCACTCGCGCAGGACTTTTCATTCGGAGTATAGTACTGACTTTTTCTGGATTGGCGTCGATTCCCCGTTCGGAAACAAGAAAACCGAGTAACTTTCTGCCAGGAACCCCGAATGTGCATTTTGACGGATTAAGCTTGATATCAAACCTTCTGAGGTTGGCAAAGGTTTCAGCAAGGTCAGTCAGCGGGTCAGAACCCTTCCGTGACTTGACCACAATGTCATCCATGTACGCTTCCACATTCCGACTGATTTGGGTGAGCAAACACTTCTGAATCATCCTCATGAATGTGGCTCCGGCATTCTTGAGGCCGAATGGCATGGTAACATAACAGAAGCACCCCGAATGGAGTGATGAAAGCTGTTTTGATCTCGTCAGGTCCATACAGACGGATCTGATGGTACCCGAAATAGGCGTCTAAAAAAGACAGTCGCTCACATCCCGCAGTTGAGTCGACTATCTGGTCGATGCGGGGGAGAGGAAAATGATCTTTCGGGCAGGCCCGATTGATATGTTTAAAGTCAATGCACATGCGAAGTGACTTGTCCTTCTTGGGGACCATGACAACATTGGCGAGCCACTCGGAGTGGTAGATTTCTCGGATCTCTGCCGCTAAGAGCCGAGCTACCTCTTCGCCAATGGCCTTTCTCTTCTAGACGGCGGACCGTCGGAGATGTTCCTTGACAGGTTTTATTTTTGAGTCGACTCTTAGGCGGTGCTCAGCCAGCTCCCTGGGAACACCCGGCATGTCAGAGGGCTTCCATGCGAAAATGTCCCAGTTCTCACGGATGAACTGGGTGAGCGCTTCTTCCTATTTGGAGTCGAGTGTTGTCGAGATATGAGTTGGAGCAGCGCTGGGGTCGGTCGGGTGGATATGAGCTGTCTTTGTATCGCTAGTCGACTGAAAAGCTAACTCCGTAGCAGGCTTCTTGGCTCACAACAAATCACTCGGGTCTGCAGTCTTCTGGTATTCCTGCAACTCCACCACTGCCATCTGAGCATCGGCGATCTTCGAACCTTTTTGAAAACATTCTTCCGCTTTCTTTCGATTGCCCGTAATGGTGATCACACCTTTGGGGCCAAGCATCTTCAATTTGAGATACACATAACATGGTCGGGCCATGAAGCGTGCATAAGCCGGTCTGCCCAAAATAGCGTGGTAGGCACTCTGGAAGTCTACAACTTCAAATGTCAACTTCTCTTTGCGGTAATTCTTGGAATCACCGAAAACCACATCAAGAGCAATCTGGCCGAGTGATTCAGCCTTCTTCCCAGGAATGACTCCATGGAAACTCATGTTGCTGGCACTGAGTCTGGACATCGGAATGCCTATCCCTTTCAACGTCTCAGCATACAATATGTTCAAACCACTGCCACCATCCATCAAGACTTTGGTCAGTCGAGTGCCTTCAACCACTAGGTCGACCACCAGAGCTTGCCTCCCAGGGGTGGCAATATGCGTTGGGTGATCGGACTGGTCGAACGTGATGGCAGTCTGGGACAATTTCAAATAACTTGGTGTCGCCGGAGCAACCATATTCACCTCTCGGTTGATGACTTTCAGTCGACTTTTGCTCTCAACATCAGCAAAAATCATCAGGGTGGAATTGACTTGAGGGTATCCATCGTCACTGTCCTCTTTCTCCTCGACCTTGTCCGACTCCTTTTCCTTACCTTTGGACTGCTTGCCCTGGAACTGCTGGATCAAGAGTCGACACTGTCGAGTGGTATGTTTCGGGTAAATGAAATTACCCTCTTCATCTTTCTTTGTGTGGACGAGACATGGCAAGTCCAACACATCATTTCCGTCCTGGTCTTTAACCTTTTTGGGGTTCCAAGGCCCTTTAGGTTTCCCTTTAAACTTTCCTTGGGTTAAAGCCAAGGCTTCCCCGGGAGCCGCCGGCTCGGCTTTCCGCTTCTGTTTCCGATTGGAATTGCCTCCGGTTTCTTGGGCGACTAACTTGAGTTTGCCACTCCTGAGTCGATCCTCATCTTCGCCATTAGCGTACTTGGTGGCAATCTCCATCATCCGATTCAGGGACATATCCCCGGTTCGACCGAATTTCAAATTCAGTTCTCTGTACTTGACGCCTTCCTTGAAGGCACAAACTGCTTGGTGGTCAGGCACATTCTCCACCGAGTGATGTAACGTGATCCACCTCTGGATGTAATCCCTCAAAGTTTCATTCGGCTTTTGTACGCAAGACCGCAGTTCCGTCAGCCCTGTCGGTCGCTTGCACGTGCCTTCAAATGTGGTGACAAACACTCGGGAGAGATCCTCCCAAGTGTAAATGCTGCTAGGTGCTAACTGGTTCGGCCACGCTCTGGCTGAGCCCTCCAACATGAGAGGCAGGTGCTTCATGGCCACTTCATCATTGCTGCCGTCGATCTGGATGGCCACTCAATAATCCTCAAGCCAAGTATCGGGCTTTGACTCGCCAGTGAACTTACTGACTCCAGTCGCCAACCTGAAGTTGGGAGGAATCACAGCGGCCCTGATGGCTCTACTAAAGCACTCTGGCCCCGAAACATGTACTCTGCTGCTGGTAGGTGCATCTCTGTCGTGACCTTCTCGGTGAGCCCTGTTCCTGTCGACCAAACCCTGGACAAGAATGGATCTCGCATCAAAGCCTGGCCCTCTGGGGTCGACTGGAATCCTTCGCTCACCACTATGAGGGTGCCTGTCATCCTGCTGGCGAGGCACATACGACCTGCTCCTCGGGGGAGGCGTGGGAACTCGACGTCGACCGTCACGATCGACTCGGTGATCATACTGCTCATGGTTCCCATACTGGTCACGCCGGTCTCCACGTCCCTCACGCCTCGGGGGCGATCTCGGGCTGTGAGCCGACTGGACTGTGTCTGCGGCAACAGATCTGCTGTGAATCCTGTTCCGCGACTGAGAAACAGCAGAATTCTGATCTCCTGCTGCCCGGAGTAACGCTCTGATCTGCAGCAAGCCTCTGCCAGCCTCCGACCGGGAAGGCTGAATCGACTCCGCTATACGGGCCGCAGCTGCTAAATTCTGAATCGGAGTTCGATATACCTGCGGGGGCGGGAAGAGCTAACGTCGACTGGATTCGGGAACCCGTTGTCGCGCACGCTCGTCGAGTGCTCGCTGGAGGTTCTCCAGTCGAGTGCGCTCGGCCAAGTTTGCCAGGCGCGCGTCCTCCAAGGCGCGAGCCTCGGGGGTTTCTCCAACGATAGGAGTGTGCAGTGCATCCATGTTCCGGCGGCGAAGTTCTTCTCTTTGCAGCGACGTGAGAGGCCCAGGAAGATACTCCTCATGGAGACGCGACGGGTCGCCTCCACCTGCGCCTCCGTCGGTGCGGGGAAAACCGGGAGGACTGGGTGGTCCATCGACCATCAGAACCTCCACCGCCGGATCGCTGCTGTCGCACTCGGATGTAGTCTCTGC
Organism: Triticum dicoccoides; assembly: GCF_002162155.2. Classification (NCBI taxonomy): domain Eukaryota; kingdom Viridiplantae; phylum Streptophyta; class Magnoliopsida; order Poales; family Poaceae; genus Triticum; species Triticum dicoccoides. The sequence continues at coordinate 414,371,474 of NC_041388.1, read as the reverse complement.
GGAGCCAGTCGAACAGGCTGTAGAGGGATTCGTCGGGCTCGATTGCCGCGACTTGAGGGGTGGCCGACTGACGTGCCACCGCGTGCCTCACCCACCGCTGAAGTCTCGACCGACTAGAGCGCTTGCGCCGGCGGGAAACGGGGAGGGAGGACAACACCGGAGCCGACCGGTAGGGGGTCGACGGTTGCCGCAGGAGAACGCCGCGGACGCACACGCTAAAGTGCGTTGCCCCACGAGCAGGGAGTGCGTCCACGTCGAGCGGAGCCTCCTGGAGCCAAGCAGAGTCGTCGACGATGAACGTGAGCGCGCCGAGACGGATCTCGCGGCCCTCCACCAAAACTCCACCGAAAACCATGATGATTCAGGTCGGAAAAGGTCGCAACTCCTCCAACAAACGCTAAAACACCGGCCCCACGGTGGGCGCCAACTGTCGTGGTTCTAAGTCTGGCAGTAGTGTAGGGGGGTAAGTATGGAGAGGCAAGATCTTAGCTATGGAGAAGTTGTAAGCACGCAAGGTTTACGAGTTCAGGCCCTTCTCGGAGGAAGTAATAGCCCTACGTCTCGGAGCCCGGAGGCGGTCGACTGGATTATGTGAGTATGAGTTAGAGAGGTGCGAACCCTTGTCTCGGAGGAGGGGGTGGCTTATATAGAGTGCGCCAGGACCCTGGCCAGCCCACGTTACAAAGGGTTCAATGTACATTAAGGCAGAGCGTTACTGGTAACGCTAGTAATAAAGTGCTATGATGACCATAAAAGCTACTTAATGACCGACCGTTAGCATGCGGAGTGACTTCAGGTCTCCTGGCCATCGAGTGGTTGGATCTTAGTCGAGTGATTGTTTCTTGGTCGAGCGTCTTTGAGTCTGTTGAGTGGAACACCTCCAAGTCGATTGAAAGGTGGTTTCTTCTAGAGATGTCCTTGGGTAGGGCAGTTAGGACAGGTCCATGACCCTACCCTAGGTACATAGCTTCATCAGGGGGCGCGCCCTACCCCCATGGGCACGCCCCCTACCTCGTGGGCCCCCTGGTGGCCCTCTGATGCCCATCTTTGGCTATATGGAGTCTTTCGTCGGGGAAAAAAATCATAAGCTAGCTCACGGGACGAAACTCCTCATTCCTTGTCATGGCTTATGTGATATGGGTGCCTGTTACTAAACATAGGCCTGTTGTAGGCATGCCTGTTATCTCTGTTAAAATAGGATATCATTGTTATCATGGCTTATGTGATATGGGTGCTAGTGCAAGTGCAATACCTCATTCCTTATACAAAGAAATTATGCATGATATTGCACATGCTGAGATAGAAGAGATTGATGTTACAATTAAGCTCGCCAACATAGATACTATTTCACCAGTTGGGATTGTTAGAAATGTTGAAGTCTTGTGTGGGAAAGTTAAATACCCTGCTGATTTTATTGTTCTTGGTTCCCCACAAGATGACTTTTGTCCCATTATATTTGGTAGACCCTTCTTGAATACTGTTAATGCTAAGATAGACTGCAATAAGGATATTGTTTCTGTGGGTTTAGGGGACATGTCTCATGAGTTTAATTTTGCTAAATTCCGTAGACAACCCACAAAGACTACCTTCAAAGGAGTCATACCAGGTGTAGAGGCCCGCTGTACGGGCTCAATCACGCTCGAGGTTGTCTTCGGATCTCCGGATAATTTCCGAAGCGAGGAGTTAATTTTCGACATAGTCCCCTTTCGCAGCGGCTATCACGCACTGCTCGGACGGACCACATTCGCCCGATTCAATGTAGTGCCACACTATGCTTATCTCAAGCTCAAGATGCCCGGTCCACGTGGCGTCATAACAGTCAACGGAAATACGGAACGCTCCCTCCGTATAGAAGAGCACACAGCTTCCTTAGCAGCAGAAGTACAGAGCGGCCTTCTCAAGCAGAACCTTAATTCGGTTGCCCAGCCCACGGACACCGTCAAGAGGGTCTGAACTACCCTGTAGCAGGACAGCTCGGCTCGTCAGAAGATAGACTAGCAATTCGGCCTCCGTCTCAGTCCTGGTCAAGTAGTGGCATTCGCACCACACGTACATAACTACACACTCAAAATTCCATGGGCATCGACGGAGGCATAGCTAGTTTGTGATCCACAGTACGGCTCAACCGGCACCGGATACACACATACTTTCACTTTTATTCATTTCCTTTTCAGGTTTCAATCCCGCAGGCCCCATCGGATGGCCTGATCACCAGCCCTCTTGAAGGATAAACACACCAAGACGGCGACAAACGCAGACATACGGGGGATTTTCAAGGTGGTTTCGTTAACAATCACTGTACCTGTTTTTCAGGACCCACATGCAGCTCTCCCTTGGTTTTTGGCATATTAAATAGCCTGTTGCTTATCGCACTACTTGTATCTATGCGCCTCGACGTATTAATCAAATTACAATGAAAATAGTTCACGGCTGGAGCTTTAAAGCCCCAGCTTATCACCTTTTGCACCCTTTTTGTTTTCTTTCATTTTTTTTCTTTTTTCTCTTCTTCTTACCTGTGGGTAACCCTATCAGGTAACACCCGTACACTTTGGTACGTTTGATGTTTGCCAGGGGCTTCGTAGCACCCCACACTACGGCAACAAAAGTCCGAACACTTTCTATAGTATAGTTCGGCACCCAGAATTTAGCACTATATGCATTGGCTCTGAATCATGTCTTTGGTCAATAGTTGGGTTGCCCGGCTCCTATGCTTGCTACCTTACGTTCCACTATATCGGCTAAGGTAGTAAAGGGAGAACTACTGCGATTGTGCCTTGGTTTATCCAAAGGAGAACCTCAGTAGAGAAAGCCGAAAACTGACTGTCATGATGCGGCGAGAGCCGGTCAGCTATTCGGAGGATGCAAATCGTTGGAGATTTCTTCCGCATTACGCGAAGGATCGGTACTTCCCGATCAGATGCTTATAGCACTCTGGTGCAGATACTAGGGGTTGCGCCTATGTTTTTATTGTCAAACTCCTATGGCTAAGTGAGGGCGTTCAAACCGCATAGTCTGATTGCCTGGTTCGTTGCGCTAAACAACTCCTTCAAGGACCATATAATTGGATCAAGATTGTTTAGATTCCATCCCGAACACCTCTGTATTTCCTATGTGGGGGCAGAAGCCGATGACTGGCCAACCATCAGATTTCATACAACACGGCCGCACAGGAGGTAAAATTTAAACAATAACAAGCATTATATTGCAAACCCACTTTGTTCTATCATACAAAGCAGAAGGAACTTGAATACATTCATTCAAAGATAATATCATGCGAACACTGCGTTGCTACAATGCGAGACCCCTCTAGGACATCTACAAAATAGCGCTCGGGTGTGCGGTGCTCCTTGCCCTCTGGCGGCCCCTTGGTCAGCTCGATAGCGTCCATCTTCGCCCACCACATCTTGCAGCGGGCGAAGGTGCATGCGCGCACCTTCAACACAGGCTGATCGCTTGACGACATCCAGCCGAGGACAGGCATTCACCAGCCACTTCACAAGACCGAAGTAGCTGTCGGGCATAGCTTCGGCAGGCCACAGCCGGATTATCAAATCCTTCATGGCCAGTTCGGCCACCCTATGCAGCTCCACCAGTTGTTTTAGCTGATTGGTGAAGGGCACGGGATGCTCTGGCGCAAGGTACTGCGACCAGAACAATTTCTTCGTGGAGCTCCCTTCTTCGGCTCGGAAGAACTCTGCGGCGTCGGACACACTGCGCAGCAGATCTGCGAAGGCTCCTAGAGAACTCCGAGTATGGGTTAGTAAGAAATACATATTCTTCATATACTTGCTTTGCATACTAAACGCCTTACCCACTACGATCTTCCTGGCCTCTTGGATCTCCTGGAGAGCACCCTAGGCTTCAACACGGGACGCTTCCGCGCTTTGACGTGCCTTGGAGAGTTCGGTCTCTCGAGTCAAAACATCACCCTCCAGGGTCTGTACTTCTTCACCGCGTCCTGGAGCTCTTGCTGGACCTCGTTCAGTCGGGCCCTCAGCTTCTTGCGAGCGGCCTGCTCCTTGACAGCTTTCCCCTCGGCCAAATTGCTAACAAGTAGACAATCTGCCCAGATTCACGAAATGACAAAAGTAGAGCTCGATTGTCTCCAGCTAGTGTGCTTCATAATTGCAAACAAAGACATGGATGGATAGAGCACTACAAGATTAACAAAACATCCTTACTGATCATCCTCAAAAGAGGCACGGATCACTAGGAAACAACAAGAACATATGGCATATTGAGATAAACAGATCAAGGACTTAGTGGAAATGCTAAGTCCCTGAAATCAGCATTAACGAATGCACCACTTTGCAAGCTTGTGCTAGTCACCAGACACATCACAAAAATACATGGATTGCACCTCTAGAAAGATGGCATGGCATATAACAAAACTCATGTAGAGCTCAGGGGCATATCATGCACACCTTAATCATGGCAAAAATGACAAATAGCTATTTGATGCAGCAGATCTGACAATTAACTCAAATAGCATTCTTCCAACAGCATTTCGGGCATCAAGACGAACTCAAATGAAAATGATGCAATGAGACGAAATGATGTGCTCTCTGAGGCGAACATTTTGATATGCTACACGCTCAAAACGGATCTACGGATGCAAAGTTACGGCATGATGAACATGGGCATATGAATCTGGGAATCTCGGGGACTTAGTGGAATTTATACCACCGTGAAAAGTCAACGAGACAAGGATATCCGGGACGAGGAGATCCGGATCGAGGGGCCGCGTTTGGTTCTCGGGGTTGGTGGATCTCGTCCACCTTCCCCGGATCCGGCGACGAGGGAGCGGGCGGCGGTGAGAAGAGGCGAGGCCGGCGCGGGCGCGGCCGTCGAAGCACGAGCGGCGGGGCGCCGGCGACGAGGCGGCGAGGCGCAGGGCGATGGCGGCGGCCGGACGGCGAGGGCGGCGGCGAGTTTGTGCGGCGGAGGCGGCGCCGGTCGGTGACGGAGAAGCGACGGCAGCGAGCATCGACGAATAGGGCGGCGGCGTGGCTGACGTCGCAGGCGGCGGGGAGACCCAGGCGGCGGGGCGCGGCGCCTCAGCGGAGCGGGCCCGGAGGGCCAGATCCGGGCCGCGGCGGGCCTGGCGGCGGGGGAGGAGAGAGAGGGCGCGGCGCGGGGTGAGGTGGCAGACGTCGGTTGGCTGTGGCGGCGGGGAAGGCGACGTGGCGCAACGCCATTGGTTGAGTGAGGTGGCTGAGGGCGGCGGACATGTCCGGCCGGTGGCGGAGATGTGTCTGGTGGCGCGGGGTAGAGGAAGACTAGGGTTTCGTCCGCGAAAATGGACGGGGAGGACATATTTATAGGTAGAGGGAGCTAGGAGAGTCCAAATGAGGTGTGGTTTTCAGCCACGCGATCTTGATCGAACGACCGAGAGGATGGAAGGGGTTTTGGTGGGTTTTGGACCAGAATGGAAGGGTGTTGGGCTGCAACACACACGAGGCCTTTTCAGTCCCTCGGTTAACCGTTGGAGTATCAAACGAAGTCCAAATGGTACGAAACTTGACAGGCGGTCTACCGGTAGTAAACCAAGGCCGCATGGCAAGTCTCAGTCCAATCCGGAAATGTTTAATCCCCGCACATGAAAAGAGGTAGAAACGGACACCGGATGACATAGGAGCGCCAGATTGCAAAACGAACAACGGGAAAAATGCTCGGATGCATGAGACGAACATGTATGCAAAAGAAAAGCGCATGATGACATGATATGCAATGCATGACACACAAGCAATGACAAGAGAACAACAGCGAATAACTGGACGACACCTGGCACATCGGTCTCGGGGCGTTACAACACTCCACCACTACGAGAGGACCTCATCCCGAGATCTAGAATGACACCGGAGGGACAACGAAAGAGAAAAAGGAGAGGTGAAACTAAGTTTCTCCTTTGACAAATGAGTGAAACCAAAGAACCTTGAAAAGGTTGAACAAATTGAAAGAAAGAATGCAACGAAGTAGAACAAAGTTGAAAGTAGTCCGATAGGGAAGAGTTTCAAGGAAGAACAAAATTCGGATAACACTCCGGTTGAAACGGAAGGCAAAAACTTGATAAAATGAAAAGAACTTGAGCAAAAGGGCACAACACTCCGGTTTAATGGATAGGCATGAAAAGAACATGATCTTGACAAGACCAGAGGATGGGTTGAAGATAGCAACATCACAATGGCTCTGGAACAAAAGTAAGAATGGAATGGAATGAACAAAGGGAAACAAGATCTTGAGGGAGCACGCTTACAACAAATGCTAGAATGGGGTTGTTAGAACAACAACAACAAAAAGAATAATCTTGATATGGTCTTATGGAATCCATCTCAAATTATGAGGTGACAACCTGCCACTCACGGGAAAAAGAATTGGATTGATAAGAACAAGGAGACGAGAAAAATATTTCCACCAGGAGGGTAAAGAAGATCTTGGGTCCTTAATAAGCACCATGGATAGCAACAAACCTTAGGGAAGGCTTTAGGTGGAATATAACCCAAGATAACTCAACTGATGAGATTGATGGATTTAAAATATCTCATCCTTGACAACATGTGAATCATGAAACATGAACTCAAATTATCAAGTATGACATAATACCACCTCTATTGATACGGAAGGAAGAATTGCACTCCGGATTGCAAGATGAAGCAAACTTGAGTTCCTTAGAAAAGAATCTCGATGAACACCTTGAGAAAGAATTAAATCCTTGATGAACCATCATGTAGAACCTTCATGAAGAACTCCGGTAATAAAAGAATGATCCAAAATAATTGACTGATGAAAAGAATAAGATTGAAGCCTCGCAATGGTTTACATGAATCTCCGTGGAGATGTACTTGAAAAAGGTCGGAACTCCGGGAAAAAGAAAGATGAGCACTTGAAATCAAGAATTTAATCATCGTGAACAAACTCCGGAAGAAAAGATTAACATATGGATGAAACAAGAATAAGAATTACATTATGCTTAACCTTCACCAATTTAATTGATGACAAGCAACGGATTTGGCATACTACTTATTCAAGTTGCAACGGATTGAAGAGAGATATAGCATGAACTTGGGAAGGTCTTCAACGATCCACTGGTAGAATTTGAAAAGCACGAATGCATAGATATGATACACGAAGGAAGAAAAACTCTTGAATGAACCACCGTAAGAATTGAAAAAGAACGATTAAAACATGAAGAAACACCGGGAAGAATTAGCAAATGAATGAAGATGCTTAGGAGAATTTAGATATATGAGAACGAAGAGATGACGAGCTGATTAGAGAACACTTGAACGATGCACCGGTAAGATTGGAGAATGATAACGGAAAGCTGAGAATGAATTCACCTGAATTGATGGACTCCGGATAACAAATTGAGAAGACTCTTGAATTTGCTCTGGATAGTTGAAAATAATTCTCACAATCCAAAAACAACTATGAGAGGATGGCAACAAGCTAGCACCCTGAATCTCTCAGAGAGTGGATAAAAATATGGAGGAAATTTTTTTCTTTGGTCTTCAATACAGAGAATGACTACGAGAAACAACACCAAGAGTTGTAGAGGCACTCCGGAATTAAAATTGGAAAAGGTTGAGCCAATGATGAAAAGAATTGTGAAAGATCTAGGAGAAGGCATTTGACTGATGATAATTCATTCTTATGTCAAACTTCAAAAGAATTTAGGATAGCTCCGGGAAAATAAGAAGAGTCAGGTAAGATCCTGGGAAAAGACCTGTGGGTTAAGGCCCACTCAAAAGAAACACCGTTGAAATGATTTAAAAGAGAGGTTTCACCGGTTGAATTAAATGGCTTGAATGAGATAAACAACCTCGAAATAGGTTGAACGGATCTTGAATGACAAGACGAGCCTTTTGAAATAGCTTGAGCACGCCGGAACAAATGAATAGCGAAGAGTGGACGATTATGAGGTACACTGGTATGAGAAGGCATTGAAATGAGGAAAGGGGGTAAGATCAACAAAGCTTGACTTGAAACCACCGGAGAAGATAAAAGAAAGAAGAATGATGAACTAGAAGCTCCGTTAGTATCTTCATGAGAATCACCGGATAAGAACATTGAAGGAAAAGAATGGAGAGACTTCATATGAATAAAGGATACTTGATAAACACATCGGATTCCTTGAAGAAAAAGGGTGGGAGGGCGGGAAAAACAAAGGCAACTTGGAGACGGATGAAACAAACACCGTTGAGAAAGCTGAGATTGAATCTTGCGAATGTTGAAGAGATCGGATCCACTTGAAGACAAGCACACCGGTTGAACAAGATTGGCATAACAATCTCGATTATCAAGGAGGATTAGTATTCTCATAGGAGTATGAGAACACCATTTAGGAAAGGTATGGAATCAACACTTGACTTCGAAGCAACTCGAATACCACAACTCAAAACAAAACAAAGGATTGGCTTGCAGAATAAGCCGGAACAAACATATGATAGAGATTTCGTCTGAAGTTTTCGTGGTGGGGCCTACACGAGCTCGATCGTACAGCACCATCATGTACAAGGCAGTGCACATGACATACGAAGCGTCCCCGAGTCGGCATAGCCAAGGACTCTTTAAGACACAACGAGACCACTGTAAAACCGACCGTGAATAGGCGGACCACTAGACGTCGAACCCCAATTTCATATCATACATCTGTCAGAAAGATATCCTAAGAGCTACTTGAATTCCCACTTATGAAACTCCCGAAATTTTTCCGGTTATGCAATCAGGTGTTGGGGATACAGGGGAAGCATAATATCTCACCCAAATCTAGCAAATCCTACATCCAGCTGTATCCATCCTTCAACACATAATCGAGAAAAACTTCGGAAACCATCTACCTCAACCTTCAAAAAGCATCCGTTATACAAGTTATGGCAATACTCCCGAACTCCCGCCCCAGTACTGGGTGGCGTCGAGGTTATCTCACCAACGAACTGCATAAAAGAGATTTTCGATGTCGGCGAACTAAACTCAGGTATTCCAGAACTGTAACGATAAAATTGTGACGATAACACCTCGGAGCTCAACTCCCCGGGACACTGCCACAACCCCTAAAGACAGGAGGCACCAAGAACAATGTTCTCGTCACAAAACCATCGGAACGATTCCAAGATACCCACGTGATCCTAAAAAAAATTAGTGAAATTTGAGAAGAGAAGAGTCAAAACTCTACGTCAGGATGCCTTACTAGAGCGATGAGGAGACTGGGGAGTAAAAAGAATTCCTAAACTCTCCGATATATAATTCCTAAATGACTCAAAACATTTTTCTAGACTCAACAACGGCTGCTAAAAAACGATCAAGCAATGGGGGCTCCTAAGGTCGGGGAAGGCTCTGATTACCAACTTGTAACGCCCTCGATGCGGCTATAGCTCCCACGTGTCGAGGCACGACTTAGAGGCATAACCGCATTGAAAGCAATGTCGCAAGTTAGGCAATCTTCACAACATCCCATGTAATATAGATAATAAAAGGGGAGATACATAGTTGGCTTACACTCGCCACGTCAATCAAAATACATAAATAGCATTACAACAATCAAACACTCATGGCCCGACTACGGCGCCAAAATGAAAGATAACCCAACATGCGACACGGTCCCGATCACCCCAACTGGGCACCACTACTGATCATCAGGGAAAAACACGTAGTATCGGCGTGAGTCCTCGTCAAACTCCCACTTGAGCTCAAGCGCGTCATCTGGAACGGAATCATCAGGCCCTGCATCTGGTTTGGAAGTAATCTATGAGCCACAGGGACTCAGCAATCTCGCACCCTCGCGATCAAGACTATTTAAGCTTAATAGGTAAGGCAAGGAAAATATGTGGAGCTGCAGTAGGTGACTAGCATATATGGTGGCTAACATGTTCGCAACAGAGAGCGGGAAGAGGAGGCAAAGCGCGAACGAGAAACTAGAGAGCATCCTGCGGCAAGCATTACTCCAACACCGTGTTCACTTCCCGCACTCCGCCGAGAAGAGACCATCACGGAAACTCACACTGTTGCTTCATTTTAATTAAGTTTAGGTTCAAGTTATCTACAACCGGACATTAACAAATTCCTATCTGCCCATAACCGCGGGCACGACTTTCGAAAGTTCAAAACCCTGCAGGGGAGTCCCAACTTAGCCCATGACAAGCTCTCACGGTCAACGAAGGAATAGACCTCCTAGTGGGAAGGTCCGATCAGACTCGGAATCCCGGTTACAAGACATTACGACAAGGTAAAACTAAACCAGCAACACCGCCCGAATGTGCCGACAAATCCCGATAGGAGCTGCACATATCTCTTTCTCAGGGCACACTCAGATTGTCCTAGGTACGGGTAGGCCAGCCCAGAGTTGCCCCTGGTGGCCATCGGCGGCTGACAGGTTGGACCAACACTCAGAGGAGCACTGGCCCGGGGGGTAAAATAATGATGACCCTCAGGAGCGCGACTCCCAAGGGAAAAGAAAAAGGCTAGGTGGCAAATGGTAAAACCAATGTTGGGCATTGCTGGAGGAGTTTTACTCAAGGCGAACTGTCAAGGGGTTCCCATAATAGCCCAACCGCGTAAGGAACGCAAAATCCGGGAACATAACACCGATATGACGGAAACTAGGGCGGCAAGAGTGGAACAAAACACCAGGCATAAGGCCGAGCCTTCCACCCTTTACCAAGTATATAGATGCATTAATTAAATAAGAGATATTGTGATATCCCAACAAGTAAACATGTTCCAACGAGGAACAACATCTCCATGTTCCAACAAGGAACAAACTTCAATCTTCACCTGCAACTAACAACGCTATAAGAGGGGCTGAGCAAAGCGGTAACATAGCCAAACAACGGTTTGCTAGGATAAGGTGGGTTAGAGGCTTGGCTTAACAATATGGGAGGCATGATAAGCAAGTGGTAGGTATCGCAGCATAGGCATAGCAAAAGAGCGAGCAACTAGCAAGCAAAGATAGAAGTGATTTCGAGGGTATGATCATCTTGCCTGAAATCCCGCAAGGAAGAAGAACGAGTCCATGAAGAAGACAAACGGACGTAGACGAACGGGTCCTCACAAACGCGACGTTACCGGAACCAACCCGAAGAAGCAAACACCGGAAAGAAGCACACAACAAAGTAAACAACCAACACAAGAACATGGTATGATATGCGGAATGCGATATGCGATGCATATGCAAGATTTGACAAGAGATGAATGAACCTGGCCTCAACATGGAAATCCAAGTATGCCACTGGAAAGGTGAGATGAAATCGCTTGAAAATGATATAAAGAACACCGGAATCGGAGTCATAGTTTGGAAACGGCAAGCAATTCAAATATGGCACCGGTATGCGATATACAACACGTAGCCATCTAAATGCAACAAGATGAACATGCTACAGCACTCAAACATGGCATCAAAATACATGGCAGGGATCCACTCATGATGCTTAACAAAAGATGAACACTGAGCTACGGCCAATTCATCCATTAACAGGTTCAAACAAGTATGGAAAAAGTGCATTTGGTAAACAGGTTTCAGACTTAGTGAAATTAACACTTGTCTGGAATTTCAGATCAGGTAGCACACTTTGGAGCATGAAAACTATATACTACAGGACCTGAACATGGCAAAGTAAAGCATGGCATGGAGCTACTCAAAGAGCTTAACCAAAGTCCCTTAGTGACCTTGAGCCAAAAGGGATCAGAAAATACAATTGCAAGCATGTGAACATGGCAAAAACATAATCAGGTTACAGACTTAGAGAAAAACTGGAACATGCAAATCAGATATCAAGTAGGCATGTTTACGAGCTTGATGCACTCACTACAGAGCAAGTCATGACAATCTAAGAATACACCCATCAAGAATACACAAAATACAAGCTAGACATGGAAAGAACGATAACATAGCATGCATAGATCAACTACAACATCCTCGGCAAAATTGCTAACAAGTAGAAAATCTGCCCAGATTCACGAAATGACAAAAGTAGAGCTCGATTGTCTCCAGCTAGGGTGCTCCATAATTGCAAACAAAGACATGGATGGATAGAGCACTATAAGATTAACAAAACATCCTTACTAATCATCCTCAAAAGAGGCACGGATCACTAGGAAACAACAAGAACATATGGCATATTGAGATAAACAGATCAAGGACTTAGTGGAAATGCTAAGTCCCTGAAATCAGCATTAACGAATGCACCACTTTGCAAGCTTGTGCTAGTCACCACACACATCACAAAAATACATGGATTGCACCTCTGGAAAGATGGCATGGCATATAACAAAACTCATGTAGAGCTCAGGGGCATATCATGCACACCTTAATCATGGCAAAAATGACAAATAGCTATTTGATGCAACAGATCTGACAATTAACTCAAATAACATTCTTCCAACAGCATTTCGGGCATCAATAAGAACTCAAATGAAAATGATGCAATGAGATGAAATGATGTGCTCTCTGAGGCGAACATTTTGATATGCTACACGCTCAAAACGGATCTACGGATGCAAAGTTACGGCATGATGAACATGGGCATATGAATCTGGGAATCTCGGGGACTTAGTGGAATTTATACCTCCGCGAAAAGTCAACGGGACGAGGATATCCGGGACGAGGAGATCCGGATCGAGGGGCCGCATTTGGTTCCCGGGGTTGGTGGATCTCGTCCACCTTCCCCGGATCCGGCGAGGTACCGTTTTCGGCGATGGCCGGCGACGAGGGCGCGGGCGGTGGCGAGAAGAGGCGGGGCCGGCGCGGGCGCGGCCGTCGAAGCACGAGCGGCGGGGCGCCGGCGACGAGGCGGCGAGGCGC
>NC_041388.1:414338424-414358435 GCF_002162155.2 Triticum dicoccoides | reverse complement strand
GGTCGGTGATGGAGAAGCGGCGGCGGCGAGCGGCGATGAACAGGGCGGCGGCGCGGCTGACGTCGCAGGCGGTGGGGAGACCCAGGCGGTGGGGCACGGCGCCTCAGCGGAGCGGGCCCGGAGGGCCAGATCCGGGCCGCGGCGGGCCTGGCGGTGGGGGAGGAGAGAGAGGGCGCGGCGCGGGGTGAGGTGGCAGACGCCGGTTGGCTATGGCGGCGGGAAAGGAGACATGGTGCAACGCCATTGGTTGAGTGAGGTGGCCGAGGGCGGCGTACATGTCCGGCCGGTGGTGGAGATGTGTCCGGTGGCGCGGGGTAGAGGAAGACTAGGGTTTCGTCCGCGAAAATGGATGGGGAGGACATATTTATAGGTAGAGGGAGCTAGGAGAGTCCAAATGAGGTGCGGTTTTAGGCCACGCGATCGTGATCGAATGACCGAGAGGTTGGAAGGGGTTTTGGTGGGTTTTGGGCCAGAATGGAAGGGTGTTGGGCTGCAACACACACGAGGCCTTTTCAGTCCCTCGGTTAACCGTTGGAGTATCAAACAAAGTCCAAATGGTACGAAACTTGACAGGCGGTCTACCGGTAGTAAACCAAGGCCGCATGGCAAGTCTCGGTCCAATCTGGAAATGTTTAATCCCCGCACATGAAAAGAGGTAGAAATAGACACCGGATGACATAGGAGCGCCGGATTGCAAAACGGACAACGAGGAAAATGCTCGGATGCATGAGACGAACATGTATGCAAAAGAAAAGCGCATGATGACATGATATGCAATGCATGACACGCAAGCAATGACAAGACAACAACAGCGAATAACTGGACGACACCTGGCACATCGGTCTCGGGGCGTTACACCGCTGTAGGCTTCGGTCAGTCCGCTCTTGACGGACTGAACCTTCTCAATCACCCTACCCATAAGGATACGGTGTTATTCCACAATGGAAGCCCCTCGTAGCTCCTTTAGTAGATTATCCGGTGCCTCTGGTTGGATAGAGGTCACCGATGGGACAGGCACACCCCCTTCTTTTGAAGGAGGTTGCTCACCGGATTCCGGAGCCGCATGGGTCTCCGGAATCGTATTCGGCTAGTGGCCGAACTGATCGAGGCCTCCAGTCCCCATGGGGATCTGCTCCCCCATGTGTCCGGAAGCCGGGGTCTTGCCTCCCGGCGCCACCACGACGGCCTCCTGAACCTCTCCCTGGCCTGGGAAGGTCTTTTGGGACAGTACCTCGTCATCTCCCTTGGCCTTGGGAGAGTGAGCGGCCGGCGGTGTGTCGCTGGCCATTGCCTTCGAATCCAACGAGCTCTTGACGAGGATCGCTGGGGGTTGTCATGGGCCGGGCTGCAATAACACGATTAACCATATTAATGCCATAGAGTGAAGAGGCCGGATAAATAAACGAGTGTGGGTTCTTAGTACTCACGATGCTGCCAGGGCTTAGTCCGGGGGCTTCGCTCCGGGCTGCTGTCGACGTCCCATGCGGAGTTATCCACCAGGGGGTCTTTCCCCCTCTTGGGCGCCTCCGCCGCCAGATTTGTGGAGGCCGCCCTCTTCTTTCTCCCTCCATCACGGGGAGAGTCGCTTTCCTCCTCCTCCTCCTCCTCGTCTTCGGCAGCGGAGGAACGGGTCTTGTGTTCGGACATCACGTTCGAAGTGACCTTGCGGCGGGGGCCGCTCCGGACCCCCTTGGCCTTCCCCATGGCCTTCTTCTCTGGCGCCTTATAGGGCGTCCATACCAGCATCTTCACTAGACGCGGGATGATTGGTTCTTCGGGCAGCGAAGCCGGACATTGGATCTGCTTCGCCCTCTCCATCCAGTCCTGAAGAAGCAATGATAATAAAATCTTAGATATCATCCTTGAAACAAGAAAGTAGGGGATGCGTTAAAAATAACATACCTCGTTGGCGAGGTGGTTAATGTCGTGCCCGCGGTCCGAATCTATGGTCGGCAGTGTCTCGTTGCCCTTGAAGAGCAACTTCCAGGTGTCTTCGTGAGTAGTTTCGTAGAGCCTCTTCAGGGTATGGTGCTTCTTCGGATTGAACTCCCATAGAGGGCGGCTTCGGCTTTGGCACGGGAGAATCCGGTGAACTAGCATCACCTGGATTACATCGACAAGCTTGATATCTTTGTCCACCATACTTTGAACGCGCGTCTGTAGCGCTATCATCTCATCTGGCGAACACCAGTTCGGGCTCTTCTCAACTCAGGAGGTGAGCCGCATTGGAGCACCGGAGTTGAATTCAGCAGCTGCGGCCCAGTTTGCGCCGCGGGGTTCTGTGATGTAGAACCATTGTTTCTGCCATTCCTTGACAGTCTCCATGAAAGTGCCTTTGGCCAGGAGACATTGGTCAGCTTGCTCACCATGGCACCCCCGCACTCTGCATGCTGGCCATCCACCACCTTCGGCTTCACGTGGAAGACCTTGAGCCATAGCCTGAAGTCGGGTTGGATGCGGAGGAAGGCCTCACACACGACGATGAACGCCGAGATGTTGAGGAAAGAGTTCGGGGATAGATCATGGAAGTCTATCCCGTAATAGTACATCAGCCCGCGGACGAAAGGGTGGAGTGGAAACCCTAGCCCGCGAAGGAAATGAGGGATGAATACCACCACCCTCTCGTTGGGCTTCGGTGTGGAGACGACTTGCCCCTGGGCTGGAAGACGGTGGGCGATTTCCTTCGCCAAGTACCCGGCCGCCCGAAGCTCAGTAATGTCCTTCTCCTTGATGGAGGAGACCATCCACTTGCCTTGACCTCCGAATCCAGACATGGTTGAGTGCTAGCTTGAGTGGGAAGGAGATGAGAACTTGGGCACTGGATCTCAAGAGTGCAAGGGCAGAGGAAGAGAGAAGGTGTGGGAGAAGAAGGGGGAATCCTTATCCCCTTATAAAGGCAGTGAATGTCGAACGCCTTCTCACTCACCATAAAACTCGCCTATTCCCAAGGGTTGTGTAAACGGCACGGTTGTGTTACCCACGCCCACATTGATGAAAATCCCGCAATAAAGGGACACGATCTCTGCTTTGACAAGACGTGCCAATGAAAACCGCATCTCGAAGCGCGAAATGGGGGACAAAAACGGTTCGATATAGTGACCGAACAGATGTGATGTCATCTTGCAAAAAGTTGTCAGCAGATGGGACTCGTGAAATATTATATTCCTTGCGGTTGTGTGTGGTACTTGTGTTGCAGATCTGGACACCTTCGTTTTATCCGAAGACTATCCTGGAGTATTCGGAAAGTAGAACCCGCCTTGCAATGCGGAAGACAATCTGCGTGCCGGACACATCGTCATTGAAGCCTGGTTCAGGGGCTACTGAGGGAGTCATGGACTAAGGGGTCCTCGGGTGTCCGATCTATTGGATATGGGCCGGACTGATGGACCATAAGGATACAGAGACCGAAGACTCCACCCGTGTCCGGATAGGACTCTCCTTGGCGTGGAAGGCAAGCTTGGCGACCAACTATGAAGATTCCTTTCTCTGTAACCGACCTCGTGTAACCCTAGATCCCTCTCGTGTCTATATAAACCGGAGGGCTTGGTCCGTAGATAGGCCGAATCCTCATAATAATAGCCAGGTTAGACTCTTAGGGTTTAGCCATTACGATCTCGTGGTAGATCAACTCTTGTAATACTCATATTCATCAAGATCAATCAAGTAGGACGTAGGGTATTACCTCCATAGAGAGGGCCCGAACCTGGGTAAAACATTGTGTCCCCCGTCTCCTGTTACCATCGATCCTAGACGCACAGTTCGGGACCCCCTACCCGAGATCCGCCGATTTTGACACTGACAACGGCGACCGAACCTTTACAAACAAGGTTGGGGCAATCTCCACAACTTAATTGGAGGCTCACAACGACACCATGAAGCTTCACCATAATGGAATATGGCTCCGCAGTGACCTCAACCGTCTAGGGTGCTCAAACACCCAAGAGTAACAAGATCCGCAAGGGATTAGTGGGGGAAACAAATTTCTCTCGGTGGAAGTGTAGATCGGGTCCTTCTCAACCAATCCCTAGAGAATCAACAAGTTTGATTGGCTAGGGAGAGAGATCGGGCGAAAATGGAGCTTTAAGCAACACTGAATCTTGGAGGGGAAGAGGTCAACCTTAGAAGGAAGAAGACACCCCCTTTATATAGGGAACCAAAAATACAACCGTTTTTTCCTAGCCCGCAGCTAAGCGGTACTACCGCTTAGGCGGTACAACTCCGCACAGGCCTAAGACTGTTGGGTTTCGTAGTAATTTCAAAAAAATTCCTACGCACACGCAAGATCATGGTGATGCATAGCAACGAGAGGGGGAGAGTGTGATCTACGTACCCTTGTAGATCGACAACGGAAGCGTTAACTTGGTTGATGTAGTCGTACGTCTCCACGATCCGACCGATCCAAGTACCGTTACTCCGGCACCTCCGAGTTCTTGGCACAGGTTCAGCTCGATGACGATCCCGGGCTCCGATCTAGCAAAGCTTCGGCGATGAGTTCCATTAGCACGACGGCGTGGCGACGATCTTGATGTTCTACCGTCACAGGGCTTCGCCTAAGCACCACTACAATATTATCAAGGACTATGGTGGAAGGGGGCACCGCACACGGCTAAGAATATGATCACGTGGATCAACTTATGTCTCTAGGGGTGCCCCTTGCCTCGGTATATAAAGGCTCAAAGGGGGGACTGGCCGGCCAAGAGGTGGCGCGCCAGGAGGAGTCCTACTCCTTCCGGGAGTAGGACTCCCCCCCTTAACTAGTTGGAATAGGATTCGCGGAGGGGGGGAAAAGAGGAGAGAGAGGAGGAAGGGGGGCCGGCCCCCTCTCCTTGTCCTATTCGGACCGAAGGGGGGGAGGGGCGCATGGCCCATCTCTGGCCACCTCTCCTCTCTTCCACTAAGGCCCACTAAGGCCCATATACCTCCCGGGGGGTTCCGGTAACCTCCCGGTAATCCGGTAAAATCCCGATTTCACCCGGAACGCTTCCGATATCCAAATATAGGCTTCCAATATATCAATCTTTATGTCTCGACCATTTCGAGACTCCTCGTCATGTCCGTGATCACATCCGAGACTCCGAACAAACTTCGGTACATCAAAATGCATAAACTCATAATATAACTGTCATCGTATCCTTAAGCGTGCGGACCCTACGGGTTCGAGAACAATGTAGACATGACCGAGACACGTCTCTGGTCAATAACCAATAGCGGAACCTGGATGCTCATATTGGCTCCTACATATTCTACGAAGATCTTTTATCGGTCAGACCGCATAACAACATACGTTGTTCCCTTTGTCATCGGTATGTTACTTGCCCGAGATTCGATCGTCGGTATCCAATACCTAGTTCAATCTCGTTACCAGCAAGTCTCTTTACTCGTCCCGTAATACATCATCCCGTAACTAACTCATTAGTTGCAATGCTTGCAAGGCTTCAGTGATGTGCATTACCGAGAGGGCCCAGAGATACCTCTCCGACAATCAGAGTGACAAATCCTAATCTAGAAATACGCCAACCCGACATGTACCTTTGGAGACACCTATAGAGCTCCTTTATAATCACCCAGTTACGTTGTGACGTTTGGTAGCACACAAAGTGTTCCTCCGGCAAACGGGAGTTGCATAATCTCATAGTCATAGGAACATGTATAAGTCATGAAGAAAGCAATAGCAACATACTAAACGATCGGGTGCTAAGCTAATGGAATGGGTCATGTCAATCAGATCATTCAACTAATGATGTGATCCCGTTAATCAAATAACAACTCTTTGTCCATGGTTAGGAAACATAGCCATCTTTGATTAACAAGCTAGTCAAGTAGAGGCATACTAGTGACACTCTGTTTGTCTATGTATTCACACATGTATTATGTTTCCGGTTAATACAATTCTAGCATGAATAATAAACATTTATCATGAAATAAGGAAATAAATAATAACTTTATTATTGCCTCTAGGGCATATTTCCTTCAGTCTCCCACTTGCACTAGAGTCAATAATCTAGTTCACATCGCCATGTGATTTAATAGCAATAGTTCACATCACCATGTGATTAACACCCATAGTCCACATCGATATGTGACCAACACCCAAAGGGTTTACTAGAGTCGGTAATCTAGTTCACATCACTATGTGATTAACACGCAAAGAGTACTAAGGTGTGATCATGTTTTGCTTGTGAGATAATTTTAGTCATCGGGTCTGTTATATTCAGATCCGTAAGTATTTTGCAAATATTTATGTCAACAATGCTCTGCACGGATCTACTCTAGCTAATTGCTCCCACTTTCAATATGTATCTAGATTGAGACTTAGATTCATCTAGATTAGTGTCAAAACTTGCATCGGCGTAACCCTTTACGACGAACCTTTTTTCACTTCCATAATCGAGAAACATATCCTTATTCCACTAAGGATAATTTTGACCGCTGTCCAGTGATCTACTCCTAGATCACTATTGTACTCCCTTGCCAAACTCAGTGGTAGGGTATACAATAGATCTGGTACACAGCATGGCATACTTTATAGAACCTATGACCAACGCATAGGGAATGACATTCATTCTCTTTCTATCTTCTGCCGTGGTCGGGCTTTGAGTCTTACTCAATTTCACACCTTGTAACATAGGCAAGAAACTCTTTCTTTGACTGTTCCATTTTGAACTACTTCAAAATCTTGTCAAGGTATGTATTTATTGAAAAACCTTATCAAGTGTCTTGATCTATCTCTATAGATCTTGATGCTCAATATGTAAGCAACTTCACCGAGGTATTTCTTTGAAAAACTCCTTTCAAATACTCATTTATGCTTTGCAGAATAATTCTACATTATTTCCAATCAACAATATGTCATTCACATATACTTATCAGAAATGTTGTAGTGCTCCCACTCACTTTCTTGTAAATACAGGCTTCACCGCAAGTCTGTATAAAACTATATGCTTTGATCAACTTATCAAAGCGTATATTCCAACTCCGAGATGCTTACACCCGTCCATAGATGGATCGCTGGAGTTTGCATATTTTGTTAACACCTTTAGGATTGACAAAAACTTCTGGTTGCATCATATACAACTCTTCTTTAAGAAATCCATTAACGATTGCAGTTTTGTTATCCATTTGCCAGATTTCATAAAATGCGGCAATTGCTAACATGATTTGGACAGATTTAAGCATAGATACGAGTGAGAAACTCCCATCGTAGTCAACACCTTGAACTTGTCGAAAACCTTTTGCGACAATTCTAGCTTTGTAGATAGTAACACTACTATCAGCGTCCGTCTTCCTCTTGAAGATCCATTTATTTTCTATGGCTTGCCGATCATCGGGCAAGTCAACCAAAGTCCATACTTTGTTCTCATACATGGATCCCATCTCAGATTTCATGGCCTCAAGCCATTTTGCGGAATCTGGGCTCATCATCGCTTCCTCATAGTTCGCAAGTTCGTCATGGTCTAGTAACATGACTTCCATAACAGGATTACCGTACCACTCTAGTGCGGATCTCACTCTGGTTTACCTACGAGATTCGGTAGTAACTTGATCTGAAGTTACATGATCATCATCATTAGCTTCCTCACTAATTGGTGTAGTAATCACAAGAACAGATTTCTGTGATGAACTATTTTCCAATAAGGGAGAAGGTACAATTACCTTATCAAGTTTTCTACTTTCCTCCCACTCACTTCTTTCAAGAAAAACTCCTTCTCTAGAAAGGATCCATTCTTAGCAACGAATGTCTTGCCTTCGGATCTGTGATAGAAGGTGTACCCAATAGTCTCCTTTGGGTATCCTATGAAGACATATTTCTAGGATTTGGGTTTGAGCTTATCAGGATGAAACTTTTTCATATAAGCATCACAATCCCAAACTTTAAGAAACGACAACTTTGGTTTCTTGCCAAACCACAGTTCAGATTGTGTCGTCTCAACGGACTTAGATGGTGCCCTTTTAAACGTGAATGCAGCTGTCTTTAATGCATAACCCCAAAACGATAGTGGTAGATCGGTAAGAGATATCATAGATCGCACCATATCTAATAAAGTACGGTTATGATGTTCGGACACACCATTACACTGTGGTGTTCCAGGTGGCGTGAGTAGTGAAACTATTTCACATTGTTTTTAACTGAAGGCCAAACTCGTAACTCAAATATTTTACTTCTGCGATCATATCGTAGAAACTTTTATTTTTGTTACGATGATTCTCCACTTCACCTGAAATTCTTTGAACTTTTCAAATGTTTCAGACTTGTGTTTCATCAAGTAGATATGCTCATATCTGCTCAAATCATCTGTGAAGATCAGAAAATAATGATACCTGTCGCGAGCCTCAATATTCATCGGACCACATACATCAGTATGTATGATTTCCAACAAATCTGTTGCTCGCTCCATTGTTCCGAAGAATAGAGTCTTAGTCATCTTTCCCATGAGGCATGGTTCGCAAGCATCAACTGATTCATAATCAAGTGATCCCAAAAGCCCATCAGCATGGAGTTTCTTCATGCGCTTTACACCAATATGACCTAAACGGCAGTGCCACAAATAAGTTGCACTATCATTATTAACTTTGCATCTTTTGGTTTCAATATTATGATTATGTGTATCACTACGATCGAGATCCAATGAACCATTTTCATTGGGTGTGTAACCATATAAGGTTTTATTCATGTAAATAGAACAACAATTATTCTCTAACTTAAATGAATAACCGTATTGCAATAAACATGATCAAATCATATTCATGCTCAACGCAAACACCAAATAACACTTATTTAGGTTCAACACTAATCCCGAAAGTATAGGGAGTGTGTGATGATGATCATATCAATCTTGGAACCACTTCCAACACACATCGTCACTTCACCCTTAACTAGTCTCTGTTCATTTTGCAAC
Organism: Triticum dicoccoides; assembly: GCF_002162155.2. Classification (NCBI taxonomy): domain Eukaryota; kingdom Viridiplantae; phylum Streptophyta; class Magnoliopsida; order Poales; family Poaceae; genus Triticum; species Triticum dicoccoides. The sequence continues at coordinate 414,349,538 of NC_041388.1, read as the reverse complement.
TCCCGTTTCGAGTTACTACTCTTAGCAACTGAACTAGTATCAAATACTGAGGGGTTGCTATAAACACTAGTAAAGTACATATCAATAACATGTATATCAAATATACTTATGTTCACTTTGCCATCCTTCTTATCCGCCAATCACTTGGGGTAGTTCTGCTTCCAGTGACCAGTCCCTTTGCAGTAGAAGCACTTAGTCTCAGGCTTAGGACCAGACTTCGGCTTCTTCACTTGAGCAACAACTTGCTTGCCGTTCTTCTTGAAGTTCCCCTTCTTCCATTTGCCCTTTTTCTTGAAACTAGTGGTCTTGTCAACCATCAACACTTGATGCTCTTTCTTGATTTCTACCTTCATTGATTTCATCATCATGAAAAGCTTGGGAGTCGTTTTCGTCATCCCTTGCATAATATAGTTCATCATGAAGTTCTACTAACTTGGTGATGGTGACTAGAGAATTCTGTCAATCACTATTTTATCTGGAAGATTAAATCCCACTTGATTCAAGCGATTGTAGTACCCAGACAATCTGAGCACATGCTCACTAGTTGAGCGATTCTCCTCCATCTTTTAGCTATGGAACTTGTTGGAGATTTCATATCTCTCAACTCGGGTATTTGCTTGAAATATTAACTTCAACTCCTGGAACATCTCATATGGTCCATGACATTCAAAAACGTCTTTGAAGTCCCGATTCTAAGCTGTTAAGCATGGTGCACTAAACTATCAAGTAGTCATCATATTGAGCTAGCCAAACGTTCATAACGTCTGCATCTGCTCCTGCAATAGGTCCGTCACCTAGCGGTGCATTAAGGACATAATTCTTCTGTGCAGCAATGAGGATAAACCTCAGATCACGGATCCAATCCGCATTTTTGCTACTAACATTTTTCAACACAATTTTCTCTAGGAACATATCAAAATAAACACAGGGAAGCAACAACGCGAGCTATTGATCTACAACATGATTTGCAAAATACTACCAGGACTAAGTTCATGATAAATTTAAGTTCAATTTAATCATATTACTTAAGAACTCCCACTTAGATAGACATCCCTCTAATCCTATAAGTGATCACGTGATCCAAATCAACTAAACCATGTCCGATCATCACGTGAGATGGAGTAGTTTCATTGGTGAACATCACTATGTTGATCATATCTACTATATAATTCACGCTCGACCTTTCGATCTCCGTGTTCGGAGGCCATATCTGTATATGCTTGGCTCGTCAAGTATAACCTGAGTATTCTGCGTGTGCAACTGTTTTGCACCCGTTGTATTTGAACGTAGAGCCTATCACACCCGATCATCACGTGGTGTCTCAGCACGAAGAACTTTCGCAACGGTGCATACTCAGGGAGAACACTTCTTGATAATTAGTGAGAGATCATCTTATAATGCTACCGTCAATCAAAGCAAGATAAGATGCATAAAAGATAAACATCACATGCAATCAATATAAGTGATATGATATGGCCATCATCATCTTGTGCTTGTGATCTCCATCCTCGAAGCACCGTCGTGATCACCATCGTCACCGGCGCGACACCTTGATCTCCATCGTAGCATCGTTGTCGTCTCGCCAATCTCATGCTTCCACGACTATCGCTACTGCTTAGTGATAAAGTAAAGCATTACAGCGCGATTGCATTGCATACAATAAAGCGACAACCATATGGCTCCTGCCAGTTGCCGATAACTCGGTTACAAAACATGATCATCTCATACAATAAAATTTAGCATCATGTCTTGACCATATCACATCACAACATGCCCTGCAAAAACAAGTTAGACGTCCTCTACTTTGTTGTTGCAAGTTTTACGTGGCTGCTACGGGCTTAAGCAAGAACCAATCTTACCTACGCATCAAAACCACAACGATAGTTTGTCAAGTTGGTGTTGTTTTAACCTTCGCAAGGACCGGGCGTAGCCACACTCGGTTCAACTAAAGTTGGAGAAACTGTCACCCGCTAGCCACCTTTGTGCAAAGCACGTCGGGAGAACCGGTCTCGCGTAAGCGTACGCGTAATGTCGGTCCGGGCCGCTTCGTCCAACAATACCGCCGAACCAAAGTATGACATGCTGGTAAGCAGTATGACTTATATCGCCCACAACTCACTTGTGTTCTACTCGTGCATATAACATCAACACATAAAACCTAGGCTCGGATGCCACTGTTGGGTTTCGTAGTAATTTCAAAAAATTTCCTACGCACACGCAAGATCATGGTGATGCATAGCAACGAGAGGGGGAGAGTGTGATCTACGTACCCTTGTAGATCGACAACGGAAGCGTTAACTTGGTTGATGTAGTCGTACGTCTCCACGATCCGACCGATCCAAGTACCGTTACTCCGGCACCTCCGAGTTCTTGGCACATGTTCAGCTCGATGACGATCCCTGGGCACGCAGCCCATCTCTGGCCACCTCTCCTCTCTTCCACTAAGGCCCATATACCTCCCGGGGGGTTCCGGTAACCTCCTGGTAATCCGGTAAAATCCCGATTTCACCCGGAACGCTTCCGATATCCAAATATAGGCTTCCAATATATCAATCTTTATGTCTCGACCATTTCGAGACTCCTTGTCATGTCCGTGATCACATCCGGGACTCCGAACAAACTTCGGTACATCAAAATGCATAAAATCATAATATAATTGTCATCGTAACCTTAAGCGTGCGGACCCTACGGGTTCAAGAACAATGTAGACATGACCGAGACACGTCTCCGGTCAATAACCAATAGCGGAACCTGGATGCTCATATTGGCTCCTACATATTCTACGAAGATCTTTTATCGGTCAGACCGCATAACAACATACGTTGTTCCCTTTGTCATCGGTATGTTACTTGCCCGAGATTCGATCGTCGGTATCCAATACCTAGTTCAATCTCGTTACCGGCAAGTCTCTTTACTCGTTCCGTAATACATCATCCCGCAACTAACTCATTAGTTGCAATGCTTGCAAGGCTTCAGTGGTGTGCATTACCGAGAGGGCCCAGAGATACCTCTCCGACAATCAGAGTGACAAATCCTAATCTCGAAATACGCCAACCCAACATGTACCTTTGGAGACACCTGTAGAGCTCCTTTATAATCACCCAGTTATGTTGTGACGTTTGGTAGCACACAAAGTGTTCCTCCGGCAAACGGGAGTTGCATAATCTCATAGTCATAGGAACATGTATAAGTCATGAAGAAATCAATAGCAACATACTAAACGATCGGGTGCTAAGCTAATGGAATGGGTCATGTCAATCAGATCATTCAACTAATGATGTGATCCCGTTAATCAAATAACAACTCTTTGTCTATGGTTAGGAAACATAACCATATTTGATTAACGAGCTAGTCAAGTAGAGGCATACTAGTGACACTCTGTTTGTCTATGTATTCACACATGTATTATGTTTCCGGTTAATACAATTCTAGCATGAATAATAAACATTTATCATGAAATAAGGAAATAAATAATAACTTTATTATTGCCTCTAGGGCATATTTCCTTCAAAGACTACACAGAGTGTAGCTACGGTAGTGCTGCTGGAGCGGTACTACCGCTGACCCGAGCGGTACTATCGCTTTGGGTCTTAGTCCTGGAGAGGCAGCGGTAGTAGAGGGTGCCAGGGGAGGCAGTACCATGCCAAGCGGTACTACCGTCCTAGTGTCGCTCTACTACTGCTTGTGGCAAAGTGGAAACAGAATCTTGCACATAAGAAAACCCCGCAAGCGGTAGTGGGGACGGTAGTGCGGGTTGTAGTATCGCCGAAGCGGTACTACAACAATACTACCGTGAAATATAAACAGGCAACCGAAAGTTGCATGCTCAGGGAAACCCTAAGCGGTACTACCACGAAAGTACCAGCGGTACTACCGCTTAAACCGTACTACCACTAGCAAGATTCTGAAAACACTACAGAAAACATAGGAAATGCTCCGGAGATGGAAGGAGGTTGTGGGTGCATATGGGGCCGTGTACGTGTTGATTCCACCCACACCTCTCCAAAGCGGACCCCCTCTTAATAGTACGGCTTTCCTACGACTCAAATACACTAAAAAAGAAATGTAGAATAACCGTCATCTTCGAAAGGCTCTGGGGGGCGTCGAATCGTCTAGTGCCTCGCCATGAGATATCTGAAATGCTCAATGCACACGATTAGTCCGCAAAAGCATTGTCATCAATCACCAAAACCACATAGGGAGAAATATACCCTTACAAGACAATATAACTTCTATGTGAATATGAACAAACATAAATCATTACGTTGTCTTCCTTGTCCAACGTCAACAATTTTGGCATATAATATTTTGATGGGGGCTCACAATCACAAAAGATTTCCAGGATAGTGTATTTATATGTGGATCTTCTCTTCCCTTATTAATTCTTTCATGAATTGCATCATTGACCAATGCTATGTTTGTCAATCTCTAATAAAATTTTCTACTTATACTTTTCCTTATGTGGTGTCATCACCTACCATAAGATTAGCATATGATCTTATTCATTTATTTCCTTTCTTTTTATTGGAACATGAAAGTAAAGAAAGCAAAAACTCAAACTAAAAATTTATTATATATCTCGCACACGATTACAAGGATAGATCACTAAGCAAACTCTCGAAAAGAAAGGATCGAACTAAACTTTTATTCATCTAAGGCAAAAGATAACTATGGATCAAACTAAGATAAGTAAAGGAAAAAGATAGTGAAGGTGATACGATACCGAGGCACCTCCCCCAAGCTTGGCGGAAGCCAAGGGGAGTGCCCATACCCGATACTCAATTTTCTTTTGGTGATGAAGGAGGTGGTTGTGATGAAGTAGAGGCGATCTTGTCCTTCACGATCAAGAGATTTTCCAATCTACGGATGACGCTGCGGAGGAAGATGATGTGCTCTTGATGCAGAATATTTTCACGAGTGAGATATTTATTTTGCACACGAACCATTTCAATGATTTGAAAGGCTTCAATCTTAGTCGGGGTAAGATGAGCATAGTAAGGTTTAAGGATATCTTTTTCTTCTTCCTTAGCAGGCCAGGCCTGCTCAGCTGCCGGTGCTTGATCTCCAGTAGCCTCCTTGCTCTTGTCTCCCTTGACGGCTTTTATGGGCTCTTCTTTCTTCAGCTTGATCTTCATCAACCAAGCATCCTCTTCCACGTTGTTGGAGGAGGAAGAAGACACAATGCCTGGCTCAACAGATCTGACCAAAAATAATGAGAAAAGAGAACAGAAGATTTCTTCGTGATACGGTGGTCAATAGGTTCAGGGGGTATATAAAGATTTTTTATGGGGAACAAGCTGTAGAAAAATGGAGTCAGGAAGGTACCCGAGGTGGGCACAACCCACCTAGGCAAGCCAGGCGTGCCCTGTTGTCTTGTGTCCACCAGGGTGCACTTCCTGGAAGTTCCTTATTTTCCTAATTTTTGTCATATTCCAAAACTGACAGAAAATATTTTTGCGGATTTTCGGAGTCCGTTTACTTACTTTATCACGTACCTCCTCTTTTTGATGATTCTGGAGTGTTCCGGAAGGACTCTTTTATGTGTTCTTTCGGTGTCATAGTTTGGGCAATATTACTTTCAACATTAATGGGCGTACATGAGATATAATATTTTATTCGTTGCCCATTAACAACCTTCGGATTAGTACCTTCGGCATTATGTTCTTCAAGAATGCATGGTGGCAGTATCAAAATTTCCTGGAGAAAACGTACTTCACTGGCAAAGAAACTCATCAAATTCCCTTACGTTCTCCTGAGATACATTTACTGGACGATGACTGGGAACGCCTTATTCTGTACTGGTCCCAAACCAAGAATGTGGTAAGGTCTATGAGCTCATTTTCTATTTTTAAGTACTATATTCTTGCGTCTTACTGTACTCTGTTCATATAGAACAAGTGCTTAAACCTGAAGAACAATTGTTCTCATTTAAGATTCCATTGCTATCGTGCATACTGCTTTGCTCTTGTATCACTGTATTTACTCATACAAACTTATTTTTAAATTGAAGGACCCAATCGAAACTCCAATGACACAACATGTATATTTACGCATGTTTTTTTAACAATTTTGCTCTTATAAATAGCTTTGTTGATTTCAATTTCAATTGTGTATATAGTTGACTTCTCATATCATGCACATTACTAGCATCACAACAGAGCCAATAGTGTTGTTGTACATATAGACCCGTGGTACCCATCTGAAATCTTGTTGTGACGTGTAGTTACCCACGCTTTGTATTCTTTCAGTGCTGCTTTGTGTTGAACTGATACGATTTGAACTGTGTCTCTATTTTGACTTGGCAATAGAAGACTTGATAGTTTAATCATGTCCACCTTACTAATGAACTGGTTCACCGAAATGAGTTTCATATACTAGTACATGTTAAACCTGTTATGTGTCTGCTTGTTTCTTCTTTTAGAATGCTGACGGAATATTGGGGAAGAGTGCCTTATTAAGCAATGGTAAAGGAGTCTCCAACAAAGCCGATAAAATAGCTAAGAAAAACTATCTTGAAGACAGTGAGACAGCCCCAAAGTCCTGTCTTGGTTTAGTGTTCGAGTTACTGGCCACTACCGCTTGAACAAGCTATTCAAACTCACTGCGTGAATCAGTTTGGTTTCTTGAGTCTAAACTACAAGATGAAAGACATCGATCAGTTGTGCTGCGACAGGAAGTGGAAGGACTGCGGAAGTCCCTGGAGCATTCAGATGCATACTTTCTGGTGCAACAACAAGCGTTGGAGGATTTTAGCACCAAACAGGACAAAGCTAATAAGATTTCAAAGCTTATTGCCAGCATGGTGGATACCCAGGATAACGTTTCTTGAGCTCTTCTAAAGTTGTTTCAGTTATGGACTTGTTTTGCCGCCGCGTTTATTTGCACTGGTGGCCAATTTAGACAGTCAGTGTATGTAATATGATGCTTTGTTCCCTATATTTGCACCGGTGGCGAACTTTGATGCCCAGTGGATGTAATATGTGTAATAGCCGTAATGGCCTAGCGTTAGTTGCTTGCTTATTTATTTTCTTTTTGTCTTGTTTAGTTGTTTGCTTATAGTCACTATAGTTCTTTTTTCTCGTTTTTCTAATGGCCACAATGACCTATTTTTATAACTAGGCCACAATAACCATGGCAACACACGGACTGTTGTGACCATGGTCCTGCTACCTGCTGTAGTGACCATGGCCCTCCACGGGTTGTACGATCCATGGACCTTCTACGGGCCGTAGGATCCATGGGCCTTCTACAGGCCATATAATCGTTTCGCCAAACATGAGTCGTACTATTTGTGGACCAATAACGGACCGTAAACGAGCTAGAGTGGAAATCGTTTGTTTTATGGCCCGACCATAACGGGCTGTTAATAGGCCGTATTTGATGACGCTATGAAAATAGCCCAACGGTTTAACGGGCCACAAACAGGCCGACTGTAACCACGGGCTTAATTTGGCCCACAGGCGGAACATGCCAGTAACGGACCGTAAGTAATCGAATTCTGGAAATGAGCCCAAGAAAAAATGGGCCCTTAGAAGGCCGAAAGTTAACACGGGCTGGAAACGGCCGACGGAATAATTGGCCGTTAATGGATATAAAGTGATACACTGTTCATTAAGGGCCAGTTTCATCTTGGGCCTTTAATGGGCCCAGAGTTACAAAGGGCCACCTATGGGCCGAAAGACATCATGGGCCATACATGGGCCGTGAGTTAGCGGGGTGTAAATGGGTTATATGCGGACAGGGCATTAACATGCTTTCCGTGGGCCGGCCCGTTGCCTTTTGACCAAGTCAATTGGGCCGGCCTTTTCACTGGAATGGGCCTTTATTGGGCCATGCCACGTGTCGACGAATTATAGGCGCCTTCGGTCCAATGAGTGGATGACATCTGTCCCAACGGTGAGCCGACACGTGGTTCCTCTGGCCATTGAGAATTTTACACATGGAAAATCCCCATTGCTTCGGGTTGTTAACGGGTTATCAGATCCAAACCAAAACCCGATAGCTTAACGGCGACCCATTACGGTGGATGCCACATGTCGGTCACCCTTGACGAAAGCACTTCTGTGACATGCGATTTATCGTCATGGAAGTGGACACTTCCGTGATGATAATTTTGGTAATGTCATGAAACACTTCTACGACAGCACATGTATGACTATCTTAATTCTGTCATAAAATCGTTATGTATGTATATGCATGACAGAAAGCGTGACCTACTGTGACAAACAGTATGATCATGGAAGTGTATTTTTTGTAGTGACAGAAACCATCAACATCCTTGGTAGGGTGGAGAGTGTAGTCATGAGTACCATAGAGGATTACACACGGGGAGTTTACCCAAGTTTGGACTCTCACGACGGAGGTAATACCTTACTCCTGTTTTTGATTGAATTGATGCTGAAAAAGACCTCGCGTGAGGCAGGTTACAAAGATATGGTGTTTACTGCTATTAAGGTGGAGTCGATCTCGGCGCTATCCCTTGGACTCATTATATAAACACTGTGAGACCTAAGGTTACAAGGACCATATCTGACTTTGTCAGGTCGGCTGGAGAAGTTCTAACTTATGCTCCGAGACACCCTAGTTTCCATGATGGGCTCCCAGCTGCAGTCAGAGGCTTCCAAGATCCTAGGACCAGTCCACTATGCGGAATACCACCTGTTGGGCCATCCGTGGTGTAGCACACCATCACGCAAGGATCAACCTGGCCCGGACATGGCGGCGGACGAGCCGCGAGAGCGGTTATAGGTTGATCAATATTCTAGGAAATTTCATTTACTTCCTACTTATTAAAGTTTGTTTGTATTATTTTTCCTCTATGAACTAAAACACTATATCTATAATTTTTGGTGTTTAAGTAAAGATACATGCAATTTTAATGGAACCCAGATGTTTTTAGCACGTATAGAAGTTTGCAAAGAAAAAAAGAAGCAAAGGTAGGCTGAACTAGTTCGTGGGAGCTATATCTCACTCAGTGCGAGTGCTCCTTTTGTCTCACATGAAGCTTTGTCCCCGCGCTGTAGCTGCTCGCTGGCCATTTTATGTCATTTTTTTTAATTCGTTGGGTTTCGTTCGAGTTCACTGGGTTTCATTCATGGTTTTCTTCTTGGATTTTTGTGTGGGTTTATTTTCTGGTTTTCAATGTTGGAGTCCGATTTATTTTGCATTGTCTTCCGTTTCTTATTTCTTCACTAATTTTCATGTTTCCTTTTATTTTATTTTTTGCTTTCTTTTGTCTTGTCCTCAGTTTTCATTTTTTGCACTCTTTTTTCTCCAGTTTTCTTGTTTCCTTTTCTCTTTGGTTTTCTTTTATTTCTTTCATTGGTTTTCTCTTTTTCTTTTTCTTCACTCTGCTTTGTTTTTTTGTCTCTTTCTTAGTTTTCTTCGTTTGTCTTTGGTTTTGTTTTTTGGTTTTTCACGGGGTATCTGTGGGTTTCTCCTCTCTTTTTTTTTGTTCTGATGTGTTTCTTTTGCTTTTCAGTTTTCATTTTTTTCCAACACATGTCTACATTTTTCATCCATGTTTTTACGTTAACGTATACATCGAGAGCATTTTTTGTACATGTTTAACATATTTCAAATATGTGATTAACATTTTGAAAAGTATGTTTGCTGACTAGTTTTTTTATACATACTGTACATTTTTGGTACATATAAGGAACATATTTTAATACATGTTTAATATTTTTTTGAATAGTTTGGATTGCTCACAACATGTGTCACGTGGTACATATTTAACATTTTTTAAACACATGGTTAACATTTTTTACACGATCAATATTTTTTAAAATTAATTTTTGTGTTCAAATTTTCTAATACATGTTTTACATTTCTCATATGCATTAGAAATATTTTTTTATACATGTTTAATTTTTGTGATATATATGATTAATATTTTTTAATATATTTGTGTTAGGTAACTACTTGTTCATACACATTATACATTTTTGGTATATATTAGGAACAACTTTTTATACACGGTTAACTTTTTGGAAATATATAATCAATTTTTTCAATACACGTTCTACATTTTGGTGCATAAGGAACATTATTTATACACGTTTTTATTTTTTAAATACATGATTAAGATTTTTTAAAAAATTTTGATTAACACTTTTCAAATTACATGATAACTTTTTTCCATACACATTGTATTTTTTGTACACAGTTTTCACATATATGAGAAATATTTGTTATAAACACATTTAACATTTTACAGATGCTAGATTGACATTTTTCAAATCTTTTATGTAGAGTGTTTTTTATAATATATATATTTAGAATATTTGAAAGTATCAAAAAAAGTAAAAAAACAAAACCAAAAAAATGTGAAAAGAAAACAAAAAAATGAGTCAGTGGCCTCCTGCGTGCTGCCGTACATTTCTGGTTGCATGGGGATTCCTATCCAGCGCGTAGGACGCCTCCGAGCAGCCCCGCGCGCACCCCCCCTCGCACGCTGGATGTTGTATGTGCCGGTCCATATTACGTTTTTTTTTCTTCTGTTTTTCTTTTCGAAATATGCATATAGCAACCGTGTGGTAGATTGCGAAACTTCCTTTCTCTCACGTCCTCCTCCGATTTCTTTCCTTTCCCGCGCAGGTAATTAACAAAGGGAGCTAACCACCTCACCTATCACACTCATTGTTGAACATTCTAAGAGAAATACTGTTTTTGACATATTTTTGCCTTTAATATGTTAGCACTGAAAAAAAATTTGTTTCAAGCATCGTGGTAACTTTGATCATTGGAAATAAATTTGTTGAACCCGCCCCCTGGTAATTTTTGTAAATAGCACGATAACATCCACGCCATAGACCTGATAATTTAGATATAAACATCGTGGTAACTTTAACCATAGGGAAAAACAAATGTGAAAAGATACCTGATAATTTATGTGTAAATAGATGGTAATATACGCAGCGTACATCTGATAACTGAGGTAGAAGCACCATGGTAACTTTGACCGTAGGGATTTTTTTTTTGAAAAGATACTCCAGTATCTTCTGTGTAAATAGCACGGTAGTATACCTCCCTCCTCTGACATTTTTATGTGTAAATAGTATGAAAACATATGCACTGCGATAACTAAACACCATGATAAGTTTTTGACCCGT
>NC_041388.1:414323262-414338228 GCF_002162155.2 Triticum dicoccoides | reverse complement strand
GATAGGTTACCTAGAATCACCATGACAACTTTTTGCCCCGGGAAAAAGTTGTTCAAAACATCCCCAATAATTTTTGTGTAAATAACATGATAATATAAGCACCGCATAACCGATAACTTGCAATATAAACATGATGGTAAAATTTTTACCAAAGAAAAATATATAAGTTGTTAAAAACATACACTTGCCTCGCGCGTGGGCCTCTTGAATGAACACAACACATGGTGTGCCACGGGAAAGTCACATAATGTTTAGTGTCATGAGGGGCACACGTGCTATAGGCGTGATAAGTTACGCAAAAACATCATGGTAATTTTTGACCTATGGAAAAAGCTACCGAAACACACCTAGGTTTTTAGGTGCAAGTACCATGATAATATATGAACCGTAGACCTGGTAACTCATGTACAATCCCTCATGGTAACTTTGACCGGGGGAGGTTGATGTACATATACCCTGATAACTTATGTGTAAGTACCATGGTATTTTACACATCGAATACCTTATAACTTGTGTACAAAACACAGTGGTAACTTTGAAAGGGTGTAGTTGTTGAAGCATAGTACCTGATACGTTCTATGTAAATAGCACGGTAAATTATGCAACACAGGCCTGATAACTTGCATACAAATATCATGGTAACTTTTTCCTGAGAAGAAATCATGTGGTAGACGTGAAGAAGTGGCAGTTTTCTCGGGGGTAAGTGTCCGAGATGTGCGGGAGAAGCAGGTTTCTCAGGCGAGTTTGCGGGGTCATTTGGGAAGAGGCGAGGTCAAAGAACGAAGGGATCGTATAGTACTTTAAAATGAAAGAAATAGAGGTGTGGCAGTTTTGCTTATATGGCACACATGTGCCAAATATCACAGTCATTTTTCTTTTACCCTTTTCTTTCTCCTGTTTGTCTTTTTTCCTTTTTAATTTTTTACTTTGTTTTGCTAACTTTTTTTTTCAAAAAAATCAATATTTTTTCCATCGAATTCATCTTTTTATCAATATTTAAAAAATGTTCATCAAATTCAAAGTGTGTTCATGAAACTAAAAAATCTTTTATGTAACTCTACATTTGTTCATCTTTGTTAAAAAATGTTCATCGATTTCTAAAAAATTTCATCAAATTCAAATTTTATTCATCCATTTTTTTTAAAAGTTCATAGTGTTCAAAATTTGGTCAGCGTAACTTTTTAAAATGGTCATCAAATTCAAAATATGTTCATTCATCTTTCAAAAAGTTCATCCTTATTTTGTTGAATGGAGAATTTTTTTCATCAAGTTTAAAAAAATGTTCATCAAATTCATGGCCCAAACGCCATCTTCCTGCCAAGAAGTCCCGGCCATGACGGCCGACAGTTCTTATACGCTAAAAAGAATGACAGCCGGCAGTGGGCCCGCCACGTGGAGCCACTCCCTCTCGCGGAGCAATACACGTATTTCAGCTGTCTTCAATGCAAACCGCATCACTGAAGTTCTACATGCCCGAACCTACACGCGTTGCACGCGAAGGATCGTTGCAGCAAAACTCCACGTAGCCAAGGTCGAAAGAGAAATCTTACTCGTCCACAGGCCTCGCGGCAGTCGCATCAACTGGCGCCATCTTTCAGAGCCTCAAGTCCCATGTCGCCCTCTTCCCCTACGCAACACGCTCCAGGAACCACAGCGTCGTCGTCGTCATCGTGCTTCGCTCTAGCATGGCACGTGTGGAGCCTATGCGCGCTCCACATCGCCCTCGTCCTCTCCTCCGTGGCCGCCGCCGCCCTCATCGTCGTGCTGCTCCCCTTCGCCTGCGCGGCCGCCTCCCTCTGCCTCGTCTGCGCGATCACGGCGCGGTTCCTCTCGTGCCCCGCCTCCTTTGCGCCACTGGATCGGACGGCGGCACAGAGCGCCGGCGCCGACGGTGACGCGTACTCATGGGAGGAGGAGGAGGAGCACGGCGGGGGAGCAGAGCTAGAAACACGCAGCCGGGAGTGCACCGCTGCTTACATCGATGGAGCCCATGAGTCCATCGATCCTTACGCTGATGAGCAAGATCGTCGGTTTTTGTTGGCGGAAACTGGGAACTACTACTACTGCAAAAAAGTGAGTGAGCATTTCTTCTCTATCCATGCGCTCTGTTTTCGGCTGTTGTTCGTGCTATCGGCTTAGTTAACTGGACTGGACCGTGTGCATGCAGTTCTACGATCTCCTGGCTTTCTGGAGACGCAAAGAGAGAGACTGGAGAGGGTGAACAGTACACACGATGGCACATACAGGTTCAGGCGCTCAGGGTAGTGTGATTACGATGTGCTTATCTGCAAAGACTGCACTGGGCTGCAAGGTTCGATTGTTCTGGGCCACACGAACCTGAGAAAAACGGGGTGTGTGGTTCTGCCCTGGTCCAGGCCCATTAGGGAACCGCTCTGATCTCTAGGTTTTTCTCGAAATCACTAATTAAGGAGTACTCATTGCAAAGAACACTCCACTTTCTCAAGTCGTGACAAGTGGCGTACATGCAGCACGTCACTTGTCGCAACCTAGGAGTTTTTCTTTTTTCGTAGATTTGTTTATTCAAAATGTTTTATCTCTTAAACCGTGCGACCAAATCTCGAACCATTTTCATCATTGAATTCCTCGCATCGAGATCTTTAAAACTAGATCCCATGTTGATAGATTTTGACGAACTTTTTTCCACGAAAAAAACCGGACAAAAAGACCGGGCGAAAAAACAGAACCGGGATCACAGTTTTTTCCTTTCTCGAAAGAGGCACGTCCATGCCTCTCGCGAAATCACAACTGTGTCTCTCGTGAAAGTAAAACCGTGACTCGTAAAAGGAAAAAAAAACAGAAAACATGTTTTTCTTTCGTTTCCGAGAGGCACGGCTGTGACTCTCGCGAAGGCACAACCGTGCCTCTCGCGAAAGCAAAACCGTGACTCTCGCGAAAAAAAAAACAGAAAGCGCGTATTTTTTTCCCTTTCCTAGAGGCATGGCCGTGACTTTCGCGAAAGCACAACTGTGCCTCTCGCGAAAGCAAAACCGTGACTCCCACAAAAAAAAAAAGAAAACGCGTTTTGTTTTTCCCTTTCCTAGAGGCACGGTCGTGACTTTCGCGAAAGCACAACCGTGCCTCTCGCGGAAGCAAAACCATGACTTTCACGAAAGAAAAAAAAACAGAATACGCGTTTTGTTTTTTCCTTTTTCGAGAGGCACGGCCGTGACTCTCGCAAAAGCACAAACGTGCCTCTCGCGAAAGCAAAACCGTGACTCTCGCGGAAGAAAAAAAAACAGAAAACACGTTTTTCTTTTCGTTTCCGAAAGGCACGGCCGTGACTCTTGCTAAAGCACAACCATGCCTCTCGCGGAAGAAAAACCGTGACTTTCGCGAAAGGAAAATAAAAAACGCGTTTCTTTCGCGCAAAAAAAATCAAAAAAAAATTTGATCGAAAAGTTAAGAAAGACCGGGGAAAAACCAAAACGTCGAAAAACCCAAAAAAACCGTTTAAAAAGCCAAAAATGCGTGCCAAAAAATAAAAAAAAATAAAATCTGAAGGGAGCGTCCAGAGGGGGACACATGGTCAATGGCTGAGAGCGCGCCAAGTGACGCTGATCGTTGCGAGGCTCCCGAAAAAATGCTCGTTAACTAGTTGCTTCCGGGTTTTTTTTTTATCATTGATAGCTTGTTGACCTCGAGCAAATTAGCATTTCGCATTCGCATAAATTTGACAAAGAGATTATCAACGCAGCAACGGTCAAAAAGTGTATCCGCATGGGAGTTCAGTCACCCCTTCCCTTCTCAGTAGCATTTTGCAACCTTACACCAATGCATTGTGATAGTCTTACCGTGCCTCTTGTGGTCAAATCAACCACGGCTAGGATTGCTTAGAAACCCCCTCTCATTTCTCATTGATGAAGAAAGGATATCACAGGCAACAACACGATCTAGCTGAAAAACTACAGCATAAAAAACATTCTCATTGTTTACTGAAATGCAATACGACAATTAACACTTGATTCATGTCGTAACTACACAAGAAAATAACAAAAACACGTGGATGAATGCAATAATGTATAGTTTTATTCAGTTATGATGCCCATTATTCTCGACGTCTAAATTATGGCCAAAGTGGAGCACACGGCACACCACCCCTTCAAATAATAGTTGAAACACAAATGGGGATGTCCATACCATACATGTTCTCGTTGAATATTTCAAAATTCCAAAGTGAAGACTTGTAACACAATACACTCTTGTAAAAAAATTACAAGTACAATTATATTATATAGGAAAACTAGAGAAGTTTTTCTTTCAAAATACAAAATAAAAATAAAATATAAACAGTTATTTGGGTGAACTTTCTACATAAGATATATTTGTCATAGCTAAGATCTTAACATGTACAGTGGCATTCAATAATGGCCCGGCACACCCTTAAAAGGAGTATGACTTGCTGACGCGGTAGAAGAGCGTAGATAGGGAATAAGAAGATACATAGAAATACCATCGTTATGGTTAGGTCAATTACAAATTGTCCAACTCTTATGATAGATGGTTGCTCAAAACATTTGAAGGTTTATGCTTATCTTGGTTTGGGTTATTAGAGGCATTTTTTTCGTCTGTGAGGAAGGGCTCTAGTGAAATACTGCATGTTTTGTCGCTTAATATGGTGCACATATTTAAATATTATATCATTTATTATTTAATTATAACAAAAATCCCTAATACTGATGGATTTGTGTGCATATATAGCATATAGAGTTTTGCTAACATGAAGCCGAGTAACAATAGCACTAAAAAATTGCATTGAGACAAAATTCAATATGTTCAAAAAAAATGGTGATTGCATAAAACATTGGGTTGGTTGTGATTATTCTATTTACGGGTATTTGTTTGTAAATACCATGTTATGAAGTTGAGATTTTAGTTGAATTATATCACCTTGTAAAGGCCGCGACAATACACAGTTTCCATAATGTATTGATAGCTCAACTAGAAGCTGCATCAACGACTTTATCGAATAATAGAATTACAGTTTATTCATTTTGAAATGATTTGAGATAAGACAAGGACATTAGTGCATATTAGAAGACCAATGAGATCACATTAGCTGGCATGCGTATGAACAATATATTTGTAGGATATATGTTTTATATCTTTGCATTGCATAGGAGGAACATTGCTTTTTTTCATCAAAACATTCTCTAGCAAAATCCTCGGGAAAATATTGTGAATTTGACAAATTACAACCTCAATACACCGCAAAAGAGGGGAGAGAATTTACTCATTGGATGAATTGTAAAGTTAAGATTTTCGTTGGCAACAACATAAATGTTGGATATTGAATGCATATTAGCATGCACTGTCATAAAACTATATGACACCAAGGAATAAGTAATTCGTTAAATTATTTTGTTGCATGAATAAAAACTCATATTAATGAGATTTCCAAATTAAAGTTAGTACTAATCAATAGGCTATTAACATACTAAATGACCATTAACTATTATGGGGAATAATTAACCAAACAATTAGTGGCAACCGCGAACACTAAAATAATAATATTGTTTTCATGTTATAAATATTGCTAGTTAGGTCCATTAGCAACTAATGACTCACCAGAATAAAAATATGAACCCCCACCACGACTAACTCAGCTATTTTTTTTGGATCTTTACAATTAGTTGATGTTGATTAGTTTGCACTAATAATAACTTGACAAATAGTGAAGTCAAAATTGGAGAAAGTGTAAGATTAGTATTTAGTAGAAAAATTAACATAGTATGCCTCGGATAGAAAGTATAAGCACTCTAAAATATTTTAGTCTCAGATTTTTTTGGAATTACCACATTCAATGTGTGCAACACCCATTGACATAAACATAAACCCAATATCCATTATTACTTTTCTGTAATTATTATGACATATATCAGAGTTATGGATATTCAGCATGCACTATTTAGTGATTGGCGTGATACAAGTAAATTAAGAAATACTATATTTGCATACAGTGCAAGATCACCGGTTCCTTGGTTTTTTATTTCTGAAAATACATGTACTATGGTCATCTCTTTGTCTTTTTGAAGCAATAATGGATGCTTATTCATTGGAAAAGGCATAAAATTCCAAGAAGGAACATTTTGCAATTGAGTAAGAGAAAAAAATACCATTCTACACCACAACCATGTTCTTTTGAATGATAGGTTATGTTGTACAAAATAGGAAATGAACTCACTGAAATACAACGACCCTCAAAGGTTAATTTTACCCAATAGCACGAATAAAAGGATCCAAGGAACACGCTAGTTGTCCGGCAAAACTTGTCATTTAGTGCAAAATTGGCATTAGACAGTATGGTATCTTCTTGGTTGAACCCTAAAGTCAACATAGGGGCTAGGATGATCGGATAAGATTCTATACAAAGCACTAACCGATGCAAGAGGGTAGAAATATTCCCAATCAGGGCTCACCAAAACTTTGTCAAGCTTATCAAAAGCACACATGCCATCAAATGTCAACTCAACATGGGCCGGCCCAAAATACTGTAGCTGTGCATGACTTTTTTGTCATTTTTTCTATTTATTTTTAACTGTTTTGCATCATTTTTTTCTTTGGGTTTTATTTGGGACTTTCTAGTTATATATATTGTTTTCATGTATATGATACATTTTTTGTCTATATCAGGAAAAAAATAATACATGTTTAACATTTTTCAAATCGAAATATGTATATGGCAACCGTGTGCCAGATTGCGAAACTGCCACACGCTCCCGATCTCCTTCCTTTCCCGCACGTCCTCCCCGACCTCCGTCCTTTCCTGCACGTCAATTATGGCCCCACGCGACTTCCCAATTTTCGGGCAAAAATAATGCTTGGACTAGGATTTGATCTCTGGTCTACAGGTAACCAACAAAGGGAACTAACCACCTCACCTATGACACTGATTGTTGAACAAGCTAAGGGAAATACTGTTTTTGACATGTTTTTGCCTTTAATATGTTAGCACTGATTTTTTTTTTGTTTCAAGCATCGTGGTAACTTTGATCATTGGAAATAAATTTGTTGAACCCGCCCCCCGGTAATTTCTGTAAATAGCACAATAACATTCACGCTATAGACCTGATAATTTAGATACAAACATCGTGGTAACTTTAACCATTGGGGAAGATAAATGTGAAAAGATACCCGATAATTTATGTGTAAATAGATGGTAATATACGCAGCGCACATCTGATAACTGAGGTAGAAACATCATGGTAACTTTGACCGTAGAGATTTTTTTTGAAAAGATGCTCCGATATCTTCTGTGTAAATAGCACGGTAGTATACCTCCCTCCCCTGACATTTTTATGTGTAAATAGCATGAAAATATATGCAATGCGATAACTAAACACCATGATAAGTTTCTGACCCGTGGGGGAGAATTTGCTGAAATATACCCCTGATAAATTTTGTGTAAATAACATGATATTTTAAGCACTACGGGCTTGATAAGTTACCTAGAATCATCATGATAACTTTTTCTCCCAGGAAAAAGTTGTTCAAAACATCCCCAATAATTTTCGTTAAATAACATGATAATATAAGCACCGCATAACCGATAACTTGCAATATAAACATGATGGTAACTTTTTTTATCAAAGGAAAATAAGTTGTTAAAGACATACACTTGCCTCGCGCGTGGGCCTCTTGGATGAACATAACATATGGCGTGCCACGAGAAAGTGATATAATGTTTAGTGTCATGAGGAGCACACGTGCTATAGGCGTGATAAGTTACGCAAAAACATCGTGATAAGTTTGACCTACGAAAACTGCTACCGAAACACACCCAGGTTTTTAGATGCAAGTAACATGATAATATACGAACTGTAGACCCGGTAGCTCATGTACAATCCCCCATGATAACTTTGACCAGGGGGAGGTTGATGTACATATACCCTGATAACTTATGTGTAAGTACCACGGTATTTTACACATCGAAAACATTCTAACTTGTGTATAAAATACTGTGGTGACTTTGAAGGGGTGTAGTTGTTGAAGCATAGTACCTGGTACGTTCTATGTAAATAGTATGGTAAGTTACGCAACACAGGCCTGATGACTTGCATACGAATATCATGGTAACTTTGTCCTAAGGAGAAATCATGTGGTAGACGTGAAGAAGTGACAGTTTTCTCGGGGGTGGGCGCGCGAGATGTGCGGGAGAAACAGGTTTCTCGGGCGAGCCTCTGGGATCATTTGGGAGGAGGCGAGGTCAAAGGACGGGGGATCATGTGGTACTTTAAAATAAAAGAAGTAGAGGTGTGGCAGTTTTGCTTATATAGCACATGTGTGCCAAATATCACATTCCTTTTCAAATATATGTTTTGATGTCTATTTTTTCATACACATTTAAACTTTTGGTATAGATATAAAATACTATTTTATTCAGGTTTAACAGTTTTTATATAGTACATGATTAACATTTTCAAATACAAGTATTTGAACATTATTTTGAGTATGTGTTAAAGATTTTTGAAATACACATTGAAACATTTTTTACACTATGTACACATTTTTTATTGTATATTTTTAAAAATGTTAAAAATACTTTTTTAAAAAGTGTAAACATTTTTAGACCGCAGATTACATTTTTTAATGGTCCCAAACATTGTTTTTGGATTACGCAAACATTGTATGTCATTTTTAAAAATTTTGTAATTTTTTTGAAACGTCAGGAACATTTTTTTAATGCTATCAACATTTTTTAAAATTGCATCAACAAAATTTCTATATTGTGTGTGCATTTTTTTAATGTGCTATTTAAAAAAGTACATAGAAATTTTGGAATATATGTAAAAAAGAAAGAAAAACAAGGAAAATCGAACTAACCTGCAGGAAGCTAAGGGCGACCCAACTGGGGAAGTCCTATGCGCCGCATCATGCGTCAAAATGCTGGGCGTTCGCACAGGAGACAGCGCGACTGGGCCGGCCCATCGAGCTCTACCGTGAGACGAAAAAAGATAGCGAAAGGGAACGACGGTGCCACGCGAGGAATCGAAAACGAGACCAGCAGCTTGTGTTTGCGATCACACAGCCACTCCACCACACAAGTTTTCATGTCCGAAATTCAGCGCAGAACCTAAATAACTAGTATTAGCGTAGAACTGGGCAGCTCTAATGTAGCGAATTTCAAGCAATTAATGTAGCGAACTGGAATTAGTTACTGCAGTGCTGGTTTTTTAAGTGTACTTCCTTAAAGTGTATACTTTGAAAATGTGCAAACATTTTTTTGAATTTGTGAACAATTTTCGACAGAAGGAACATTTTTTCAATACGCCTACAAATTATGAAATTCTGAACAAATTTTGAAAGTACGAACATTTTTTCAATTTTTGAACAAATAATTTAAAAACGAACATTTCATGAAATTTGAACAAAAATTTATAACTACGAACATTTTTCGAATTTATTAACAAAAAGTGCAAAATGGAACATTTCACCAAATTCCGAACAAAAAATTGGAACCACAAACATTTCAACAATTTCCTACCAGATTTTGGGATCATGAACTTTTTTTGAAATTGGCAACAAATTTTGACATAACGTGAACTTTTTGAGTTTGTGAACAAAATTTTAAAATAGGAACATTTTTGTAATTCCTGTACATTTTTTGAATTTGTGAACAATTTATAACAGGAACAGTTTTTTGTAATTCCTGCACATTTTTTGAAACGTGAACATTTTAATAAATTCTGAACAAATTTTGTTAAGAGGAACTTTTTTGAAAATCTGAATTTTTTTGAATTTGTGAACAATTTATAACAGGAACATTTTTTGAAATTCCTACACATTTTTTGAAACGTGAACCATTTTTTAAATTCTGAACAAATTTTGTTAAGAGGAATATTTTTTGAAAATCTGAACAAAATTTGAAATTTTCGAAAAAATAAACAAAAAATAAGAAAGAAACAGAAAAGATAAAAACAAAAACGAAATTAAAAAAGAAACAGAAAAGAAAAAAAACGAAATGAAAACCAGCCACAATAAACAACAGGAAAAGATGATCCAAGGCAAGGATCAAGATAGATCCATCTATGCCTCTTTAGTTAAAGAGATTAGATATCTTAGTTTCCTTCGTGAGGTTTGTATTACTCATGTGAGCCGTCTGCAAACCAAAGTTAGTGATAGTTTAGCAAATTTTGCTCGCTCGGAGGGTAGGACCATGACTTGGTTAGGATCGGGGCCCTCTTTTGCGGTTGAGCTGGCTCTTGCTGATTGTACCTTTGATGGTTGAGTAATACAAATTTTTCACTCGCAAAAAAACAGGAAAAAAGGAAAAACCGATTCAGAGAACGTTCTAGAAGTTTCCCAAAACCGGAGAAAACCGATGCTAGGCTAACCGCTAACGGGCCGGCCCAGATAGGGTTGCTCCCTCCGCATTCCTGTGCGAACACTCGACATCTTGACGCAATATGCGACATATAGGATTTTCCACCCAACTGGACGGTTGCTGTAGGCGAGTGCCAGTTCATTCTCGCCCCACTTGTAAATTCTTTGCCGTGGGCAGCAAGGCCGGCCGTACGAGCGGCCCATTTGAGAAACACAAAGAATTGACGGTCCATCGTGCATGGCATGGCGTTACGTGTTGTTCTCCTCCTTTCCCTCTTTCGTTAAGCGCTGTATTTTCCAAGTAAAACTCAACACGATTCTAGAAAAAAAGAGTAAAACTCATAATATCCACTCTCTAAAAAAAAGATAAAACTTGCAATAGTGCCAGCGTACTGCGTGTACACGGGCATATGCATTGGGAGCACAGATTTAGGAATTAGGAGTACCACAATAAAGCTCACACGAGTTACCCTCTGCTTTCATCCCTAACTGTACCGTTTGTACTACGTTCACAACGCCGAAAATGCATGTATGCCACCCATTTTACGCGGATCCGGCTTGCCTGCTCCTTTTTCATGCTCTCATCCGTGCTTCCACTTCATCCTACGGCTGTTATTTTCTTTCTTTTAATCTAATCATCTCTCCCAGATTTTAAAGGGATGGGGACGGATCTTATTTTGTTTCAATCAAATTATGCCACGTATGCGGGAGCAGGGATATGCGTACGCTGGAGGAGCAGGTAAGTCTCGTCCATTTTAGGCAACAGGTCCTACTCCAACTCAAAGCGTGGCAACCCGGCATTTTTCCCTTTTAGAAAAATAGCCAGGTCTCAAACGACCACTTTAATGCATGGCTTAATTATCGTGGCCGGCAACTGCCAGTCTTCATGATGACAGGTCCACGGCCCCCATGTGAGCATGTCGCGTGCTACGTGCTCCGGCCCTCGCAACGCCGCACCTAACGCCCATATGCCATGCACGAACCCGACTCCGGCGGGCCGACTAGGTAGCTCTTATCCCCAGCCACCAGCCGTCCGGGTATGGACCATGAGCTGTTGATGCGATTCATTAGCGTATCTCACCCGGTCTCTCCGCTTTCCTGTTAGGACCAAAGGTAACTGCCCAACACTTTGTTGAGCACTATAGCATGTCGATCTCTCTGAGAGGCTTGAGGCTTGAACCTTGAGCTGTCGGAGGAGGACCGACCAGCGCATGCACGTCGGCAGGCATTCATATCCAGCCACACGTCGGCAAAACCACAGTATCACACGCGACATTTTTAGAGCGTTTTATTTCGTCTTAGTGACACACGTAGGTGGTCAAACTAGTTTAACCATCCAACAAGATATGGGTCCTCGCCAACTTGCTTCTGTTTGCACCAAGGAATCTCAGATACACACGAGCTTCAGCCTTCAGCCTGCACTTGCGGTTGGCTACCAAGAAAACTTGAGCACCCATCTAACACGGGCCCTCTTGTGCTAACATAACGATGAAGGTTATTATACTACTCGACCGAGGTCGCGCGTCCCTCTCCGGGCCTTCGCTGGGCACACGCAGCCAGCCAGCCAGCCACGGCCGCTTTTCCAAACCGCACAGCTCTCTCGGTCGCTTTCCGAACCGTGGCCTCGGATCGGAGCAAAGCATAGCTGCATGCACTTGCGCATATGAAATCCATTCATCAAGAACATTCATCAAACGGATAACGAACCGCACCAAACGACGACGACGCAGGTGGCCCCGCGACTCCGCGATGGCATCGTTGTTTACTGAACCCGCCCGGGTCAGCCTAATCCATCCACGCCAGCGGTAGTTAGCCGAAGTAACAGAGCGGCTAGGCAGCTAGGGGCACTGTTCCCGGTCAAACAAGGTACGTGCGTGCGTGCGTGCCCGTGATCAATCGCCTCGTCTCTCCAGAGTTAAAAGTAATTTATTAGGTGGCGGTGCACGTGACATCTCGGGACGTGGCAGCAAGCGCGCGGTCGGGGTTTGATCGGGCCGGCCAGGTACCACGGGCACGGGGTGTGGTGGCTCTGACGGCACGGCGCGATCGGCTTCAATTCTTTGCCTCCTTGGGCTTGTCACGATCCCTTGCCTCCCGGCCAGGCCTCACGATACCTGCCTCTACAGTACTACAATAGATTGTATCAGCTGTATCGGCTACTCCATCCGTTATGAATTACTACTTGTCGCAGGTATAGATGTATCTAGATGTATTTTAGTTCTAGATACATCCAATTGTGCAACAAGTAGTTTGGAACGAAGGAAGTAGGTAAGACATCGCGGTATGCAGTATGCTCTTCCAAGAGGCTCGAGCCGGACACCGTCGATGTGGAGGAAACGGGGCTACAGGATCACCAGAGCCTCATTTGGCATGCGCGACGCCACAAAAGAAGTGGTACTGTTTGATTTCCTTCTGAAAGCGTAGATACTCGTGGCGCTTGTTCTTGTTCGCATCACCATGGCACTGACTCCTTTTTCTTAAAAGGAGGAGCTAGCTAGTGAGCTAGTCCCATCGTAGCGTCCCCTAACAGACATCCATAACCACATTTCCCGGCCGAAATAACGTTTGTTGTCCATCGGGCGGGGCCATGGAGACGGAAAATGCCGTTGTTGAGTGATACGCTCGCTAGTGCCCGGCGGCCAGCGATGTTTCCTTTACCACCAAGTGATTCGCCTGGCGCTATAAAAAATGATGGATCGAGCAGGTCGATCTGTCTCGTCTTTGCCGGACAGGTTTGCACGTTCTTGGTCCAATCAACGCTCGTGGGACAGGACCCTTTCTTTAGCTAGGGTTTCTAAATTTGCATAAATATCTATTGTTTTCTTTTTCTCCAGTACACTGATGTGCACGGTGCACGTACCTGTGAATTAATGGTTCAGTTAGTGCAGCCGTGGCGACAGTGCTCGGCAGTAGTAAGCCGTACCGGCTTTCGTTTTCTCCTTCCCATATCAGTCGAGCAGGTTCCATGGACTCTGCCCCCGTATACATGCATGCATGCGTACATACACATCGATGAGAGATAGACAGCTGAGATCAACCGACCGATCGACCAGGACAGCAATAATAACCAAGTAGGAGCATAGATGTCATTATACTGGCTTTTACTACATCTGCATCGACGTAGAACGGACCAATTAAGAAGGTGCGGACATGTTCAGAGTGGAGTAATTGGTTAATGAGACCGAGTTAATAGGTGCACACACACAGTTGTCTCAGTTAAATTGGGCAGCTAGCATGCATTAGCTCACGTCTACGTCTTGGAATAATTAGAAATTATGTATTTCTAGTGCTAACAGACGATGGAGGGGTGCCACCCAACGACTGGACGGCACAAGGTCGTGCATGTGGCGGCCTACGATAGGAAGGGAAACAGATAGCAATTGGAGGCGGATTGATGGCTGGTAAGGGAGACGGAGTGGGGGCGGCGATCTTGCCTCCTCCACCGGAGCCGCCGCCCTTGACGGTGTCAACGGCCACGGCGGTGGATCAGGCGCCGTCACCTCGCGTTTCTCGCGGATCTGATTCCGATTCAGAGGTGGATCAGAATCGGACCGTGGGGCATCTAGATCAGGTGAGATGGCGAATTCGCTTCGAGGACGGCCGGAATGCCGAGGAATGGAGGGATGGAATTCTGTATGAACACTCGCTGTCGAGATGGACGATGGTGCGAGATCAGGACCACGATATTCTGGCCGGACTTGGACGAGGACGAGCGGATTCACGCAGGCACACATTTAATCATTGATGATTTCGAGATCCTTGTTTTGGATTGCATGCAGGTTCCATTAGACGAGGCGGATCAAGTAGAGGTCGTGGATCTATCTTCAGAACCTGGAAGCCCAATACCGAAGCCGAAGATCGGAGGAAGGTTTTGGGTCTTGGCCGACGATGAAGATGAAGAAGATGACGCTGAAGTCCGAAGATCACCTGGTGCCACGGGGTCGACGTCGCCCGGGCGTTTTTCAAAGTGTACGACTCCAGTTGCTGATTCCTTCATGCGGATCATACCTGGCGAGGGTCGCAAGGACAGGAAGATCACCGATCCATGACAGGCGGCTCTATACAAACCCACGGCGGTGGGGATCAAGCCTTGGAAGGGCCCCCTTCCTAAGGTAAGTCGGCCGCAACTCACATTATCGGATTTTTTTTCCGTCGGATGGTTGGACGATGATCACTAGAAAGAAGAAGAAGAAGGTGTCTCCGGCAGGGTTTCAGCCGCCGCCGACGGCCGTCGGACCAGGCGAGATCCGTGCGACGCGTCGTGCCCGTTTGAACCTGCTGCTAGGCCCTAGTGGGCCGGAGGCAGCCTTGTCCGTCCGAGGCCCGAGGCGCACTGGGTATGAGGCCCAGTGCGTGGCCCAGGGTTTGGACGTGAGTGCTTGGGCCAAGGGCCCTTTGCATGAGAGCCCGGTGGATTGTGTGATGGTGCATGCACGAACGGAGATCGATGGGTATGGGGCCCAGGCCACTGTTTCTGCGCGCGCCGACACAGGTACCGATTTGGTTGATCGCTGTACGTCTGTTTCATCGCTGATTGCTAGGGTTCGTCGGCGCGGGAGGTCTGGCTTTCCTTCTTGCGGATCGGGACGAGCAAAACGAATCCTGCCTCCTCTTGCAATGGCTGG
>NC_041388.1:414320846-414322978 GCF_002162155.2 Triticum dicoccoides | reverse complement strand
CCTCCGGTTGTGTCCGCTGTTGGCCGCGGCGGGGTGGCGCCGCCGCCGGCTGGTACTGCAAGGGGCGTCGCGGATCGCTCGCTGGCCGTCGGGACTGCGCCTGGGGGCCACGGAGGTGGCAACCCCGGGACCCGGCCAACGGTGCCAGTTGCAGGTCGGGGCGGTCCGCCTCGTGGTACCCTGCGTACGGTGACAAGGCCGTCGGTGCCTTCAGGGGTGTCGCCGGCGGTAGGGCGTGGTGGACTTCGGCCTCCCGCGCCGGCCAATGCTTCTGGGGGCGCGGTGCTGCTCCCCCGAGGCCTGTGGCTCCAGCGGCGGTGGGGGTGGTGCTGCTCCCCCGAGGCCTCAGGCTCCAGCGGTGGTGGGGCGTGGTGCTGCTCCCCCGAGGCCTCCGACTCCAGCGGCGGTGGGGCGTGGTGCTGCTCCGCCGATGCCTCGCGCCGCGCCACCGCCGCACTACGTTACGAGGCCGGCGCAAAAAAGGTCGGGCCCATCGCAGACGAGGCAGAACGCGGTTGCTGGCGAGTCAGTTGAACCGCCCCCTGGACAGTGGGGGGACGATGGATATGATGCTTATGGGGATGGCCAGCACCATGGATTGTCGTCTACGGGAGGTGGACGTGGTTATGCATGGCAGAGTGATGGTTCTGCGGAGAGACCTTTTCTCGGACCTCCGGGTGGTTTTGTCGAGGGAGCTTCTGGCCCAGACTACAGGCAGAGAGGTGGCTACCATGGTCATCGTGGTGGTCGTGGTGGTGGTCGTGGTCGGTAGCGCAGACAGCCTCCACCACTGGTCGTTGTTGACCATCAGGCTACTGATGTGGCAGCCGATCCCATTCAGTCGACCGAACTGCCTAGCCAAGCGATGGAGGTAGTGACGGCTCTGGCCAACGTGGAGGTTCCTGCTACTGGTATTTCGGCAGAGGCAGGTGACAGGTCGGAGTCTGAGAGAGCGTCCAAGTGGGCGCGTAAGAAAGAAAAAATGCTATGCTACTGATGTGGTGAGAAGGGCCACTTCATTGCTGAATGTGTGGCGGAGCTGTGCGATTCGTGTGGTAAGCCAGCACATGCCACGGGGGACTGTCCGCTTCTGCGTGATCAGGTGCTAGCTCTTACAATATATGGAGTATATTGTGCTGAGCTCATGTTCTTTGAGTCCCCGGTTGCGAGAGAGATTCCGGTAGAGACGCAGAGCTTGACTACTGGGATTGTCAAAGCTACCCAGGGGGTAGTTTCTGAGGCTCAGATTGTGCAGAGACTCCAGGAACTGGCCCCAGGAGATTTTCAGTGGGAGCTTGTCCGTGTTGAGGATAATGTGTTCAGGGTTGACTTCCCAACTGTGGACGATTTGCAGAGGTTGCTGAGCTTTGGGTTGTGCAAGGTCCCTGGTACTAAATGCATTCTGGAATTTCACGAGTGGAAGAAGGTGGAGCCTAAGGGAAAGCCGCTCACTCAGGTGTGGTTGCGGTTTTCCGGCGCTCCCTCTGAGTCTTTGACAGATGTTCGAGTTGTGGCTAGTCTGGGTATAATCGTTGGAAAGACTGAGAAAGTGGATATGGCATTCACCCGCGCCCATGGGGTGGCCCGACTCTTAGTGAGTGTTCTGGACATTGAGTTCGTCCCAGACGTGGTCAACTGGACTTATAGGGGAGAGGTGTTTCCTCTTGAGATTGAGTTTGAGGATACTGAGTTGTTTGCCAACGCGGTTAATGGGACTGATGTGGATATGCACAAGGGTGACGACAAGGCAGGTGCCAGTGAGGATCCGACTGATGGAGCTGGACGAGAGAGGTCCAATGGATCGGGACCTATTGCTCAGTTGCCTGGGGATGGGCCGGGGGTTGAGCCGGCCCCAGCTCCGTCGGTGCCTATGACTACTTTGCGGTTTGGGTCCTTTGAGCCAGTGTCTGCCCCTCCCAGACTTTGGAGCGACCGGGTGGAATCTGATGATGTTTTTGAGTGCATGCTTCCGGTGTTGGAGCTTGATACTGTTGATAGTCCTATGGCGGGAGGCTTGATAGTGACGCACTCGGCGACGGCCTTGGTAGGGGGTGGGGAGTTGGAGTCTCAGGTGGTTTCGTTCTTCCCCACATCCCCAGTGGTCTCGGGCCGGGTGACGTCTTCTGTTTCAG
>NC_041388.1:414291243-414320652 GCF_002162155.2 Triticum dicoccoides | reverse complement strand
GGCAGGTGGTCGCGATCTCTCCTCCTCCTATCCTGGCGCCGGTGGCGCCGGTGACGCCGACGATGACCGGCCATGGGGGAGGCCGTCTGGGTCAGGTGGACTCGGCTCCTTCTCCTACGATGGCGGCAACAACGGCCGCTCCTACAGTGGTGCTGGGTGGGGGTCTGGGGCAGGTGGCCTCGACCCCTCATCCTTCTTCGGCAGTCAGGACAGCGACACCCTCAGGCCAGGAGGTTGCGGAGGGGGGACTGTTCGGGCAGGCAGCGCCCGCACATCCCTCCCCAGGCTGCCCGTCCGTGGGCTTTGTGAGCCCTCCGCTGCTTTCTCCGGTATCCTTGGCTGACCCTTCAGCGCGAGGTTTTACTCGAGAGGAGGTCGTTGCTTTTGGTGGGATCCCTGACCCGGTCTCGGCAGGGCGACGGATGAGTACTCGTCTCCAGGACCACCCGGAGGTTGATGACATGCAGCAGAGGTGCGCCATGAGGGCGGCCAAGCTTCGTGACGTTGAGGTCACCACTGGTATGTCAGTCAACATGTCTAATTCTATTTTGCATTTTTCTAATGATGAGATTATTAATAATGCCAACCAGTTAGGAGTTTCGCTAGGGAGTACTAGTAATGAAATTTCTAACTCGGCTAATGATCTCCTAGATTTGGAAGCGGAACACGCTATAGATATTATTCGAAACCTAGCAGCAGTAAAACCTATGAACGATGCAGAGATTGATGCGTTAGGGGTAAGAGTGCTCGATAGTTTGTGTGCGGATCTTGCACCATCCACTCCTGATTCTGAGGAAGAGGATGTAGTTCTAGAGGATGCAGTAGCAAGACCAACTGATCCCGGTTATGAGGACCGGATGGAGGACCATGATAAACCCAAACGTAAGTGGAAGCGGAAGGTTTATGCGGCTTCCACGGTTCGTAGGAGTGCTAGGATTCGAACGGCCAAAAAAATTCATGATTACCTATGAAAGGAATCTTTTGGAATAGCAGAGGTCTTAAGGACTTGGCTAAAAGAAGGTTCCTTGCTGAGGCGTCTCTTGAGCATCGATTAGATTTCATTGCTCTTTCTGAAACTGGTAGGGATAATTTTGCGCCCCAGTTTCTCAATACTTTATCGGGTGGTGTCGATTTTGATTGGCATTGCCTTCCTCCGCGAGGAAGATCGGGTGGGATCTTGCTTGGAGTGAGATGCGATTCACTGGAAGTTCGTAGTGTAGTGATGGGTGACTTTGCGGTTAAATTTCGGGTCAGGTCCAAAGCCGATGGTTTTAACTGGGCTCTGGTGGCGGTGTATGGTGCCGCACAACCCGAGTTTAAACCGGAGTTTTTGGCGGACCTTGTTCGAATTTGCGGATCCAAGCAGCTCCCAATTTTGGTTGGGGGTGACTTCAATATCATTAGGAGGAGAGATGAAAAGAATAATGATAATTTTGACGGAAGATGGTCATTTATGTTCAATACCATTATTGAAAGCTTGGATCTGAGAGAGATAGAGCTTTCCGGTAGAAAGTTTACCTGGGCTAACGCGTTGCCAAACCCGACGTATGAGAAACTGGATCGAGTTCTCGCGAGTGTCGAGTGGGAACAAAAGTTCCCTCTCGTAACGGTCCAGGCTCTCTCGCGCGGAATCTCGGATCACACACCTTTATTCGTGGACTCAGGTGAGCCAAACCACGTGGGAAACAAAAACACCTTTTCTTTCGAACTTGCATGGTTTGAACGAGATGGCTTCCTGGATCTGGTAGCCAGGGAATGGGCTAAAGATGCAGGAGGCACGACCTCTTGCCAGCGTTGGCAGAACAAGATTAGGCATTTGAGAAGTTTCCTACGGGGATGGGCTAAGCACCTTAGTGGGGTTTATAAAGTTGAAAAGGAAAGGCTCCTTTCTCTGATTCAGGCCCTAGATATAAAAGCCGAGTCCATGATTTTGCAATCTGCGGAGCTCCAGATTAAGCTCGAGGCGGAGATGAGGTTGAAAGAACTTCTCCGTGAGGAAGAATTGAAGTGGGCGTTGCGGGCTAAGGTTCGCAGAGTGGTCCAGGGGGACGCAAACACTCAATTCTTTCACTTGATTGCTAATGGCAAACACAGAAAGAAGAGAATCTTTCAGCTTGAGCAAGAGGAAGAAACGATTGTAGGGCAGGACAACCTGAAATTTTATATCACCAAATATTATAAGCAGCTATTTGGACCTCCGGAGGACAGTTGTGTATCCCTCGATGAGTCCAGGATTGAGGATGTGCGTCAACTAACTGCTCGTGATAATGATATTCTGGTTGCCCCATTCTCGGAGAAGGAGGTGTTTGATGCTATATCGCAGATGAAAAACAATAAGGCTCCCGGGCCTGATGGATTCCCGGCGGAGTTTTACAAGAGATGTTGGCACATTATTAAGGGGGATTTACTTCCAATGTTTCACGGTCTTTTCTCTGGACAGCTTCAGTTATTTCACTTAAATTTTGGAACAATAACACTGCTTCCTAAGAAAACGGATGCTGTGAGAATCGAGCAGTTTAGGCCGATCTGCCTTCTCAATGTTAGTTTCAAAATTTTCACCAAGGTTGGGACTAATCGGCTCACACAGATTGCGCATTCTGTGGTGCAGCATTCCCAAACTGCTTTCATGCCGGACAGGAACATTCTAGAAGGGGTGGTGGTCCTGCATGAAACGCCCCATGAAATTCACTCGAAAAAGTTGGATGGAGTCATCATTAAGGTAGATTTCGAGAAAGCGTACGATAAAGTTAAATGGCCATTCCTACAACAGGCGTTGCATATGAAAGGCTTTGATGAAATCTGGCGACGCCAGGTTGAGTCATATACGAAAAAAGGGAGTGTTGGAATCAAAGTGAATGATGAGATCGGTCATTATTTCCAGACACAAAAGGGCCTGCAACAAGGGGATCCGATGTCCCCTATCTTGTTTAACATTGTAGTGGATATGTTGGCAATTCTAATAGGAAGGGCCAAGGAGGCTGGTCAAGTGGGTGGCCTGGTACCTCATCTAGTTGATGGAGGTGTGTCCATCCTCCAATATGCTGATGATACAATCATCTTTATGGAGCATGACTTGGAAAAGGCGAGAAATATGAAGCTGGTGTTATGCTTATTTGAACAATTGACCGGGTTAAAAATTAACTTTCACAAAAGCGAGTGGTTCTGCTTTGGTAGAGCCAACAATGAACAAGAGGCTTATAGGCAATTATTCGGGTGTGATTTGGGGGCTTTGCCTTTCACCTACTTAGGAATACCAATCCACCATCGTAAGCTGACAAACACAGAGTGGAAGTGCATCGAGGATCGATTTGAAAAGAAACTGAGTTGCTGGAAGGGCAAGCTCATGTCGTACGGAGGCCGTTTAATTCTGATAAATTCGGTTCTCACGAGTATGCCTATGTTTCTTTTGTCGTTCTTCGAAGTCCCAGTTGGAGTTAGGAAAAGACTGGACTTCTATCGATCGCATTTCTTCTGGCAAGGTGATGAGATTAAAAGAAAATACCGGTTAGCCAAATGGGATATCATCTGTAGACCGAAAGACCAAGGGGGTCTTGGTATTGAGAATCTTGAAGTTAAGAACAGATGTCTTCTCAGCAAGTGGTTGTGGAAGTTATCAAGTGGAACTGACGCCACTTGGGCGCAAATCCTCCGTAGCAAGTATCTTCAAACCAAAACTCCATCTCAGGTGACAGTAAGACCGACTGATTCACCCTTTTGGAAAGGGCTTATGAAAGTAAAGTTGTCCTTGTTTAATAGGACAAAGTTTATTGTTGGTGACGGTGCCAGCACGCGATTCTAGGAGGATACTTGGCTCGGAGAGACACCCTTAGCAATCCAATACCCGTCTTTGTATCGTATAGTTCAAAGACGTGAGACTTTTGTTGCCACGGTATTACAATCGATCCCCCTTAATATTCAGTTCAGAAGGGCATTAGTGGGTAATCATTGGGAAGAATGGGTGCATCTAGTAAGGAGACTGATGGACATTCAGCTTTCCCAACAACCAGATGAATTATGCTGGAAGCTTACTAGGTCTGGAGTTTTTACTGTTAAATCAATGTATGTTGATGTTATCAATTCAAGCTCGATTCCTAGTTCCAAACATGTTTGGGCTGTTAAAGTCCCTTTAAAAATCAAAGTGTTTATGTGGTTTCTGCATAAACAAGTTATTTTAACCAAGGACAACTTGACAAAGCGTAATTGGACAGGATCTACTAGGTGTAGTTTCTGTGATCGGGATGAGACGATCAAACACCTTTTTCTTGATTGCCCGCTAGCTAAAGTTTTATGGAGGACGATCCATATTGCTTTTAATATTACTCCACCGAATTCAGTCAACACGTTATTTGGAACATGGCTTAACGGGGTAGAGCCCGAGTTAGCGAGACATATTCGTGTAGGAGTCTGTGCCTTGGTGTGGGCACTCTGGAATTGCAGAAATGATTTGGTTTTTAACAAGACAACACATATTCATTTTTTGCAGGTTATTTTCAGAGCCACGGCGTTGATCCGTTCGTGGTCGCTACTCACTCCGACGGAGGCCAGGGAGCGTTTGGTTACTGGATCTATCCGCTGGGAGATGGTAGCTCGGGATATCTTCAACCGGTTTGGATGGCGATCATGTAATAGGATAGGCAATTAGTTTACCTATCTCTTTTTCAGCCAGCCGGTTGTGGCGTCTTTTATATGGCTAATCTATGTTTCTAGCCCATGTTGGCTCTGTGTGAGCTTTGTTCACTTTTCAGTAGGAGACTTTGAGATCTTGTTGGAACTTATTTGGTTTAATAAGATGGCCGTATGCATCAATCTGATGCAGAGGCCGGGGTATCCCCCCTTTTCGAAAAAAACAGGCGATGGAATGCAGGAGACACCAAGGTTTACAACACATGAGAGGGTTTCATGTTTGTTTTTGGGCAATAAAAGGCTTTCCATTAATTACGGAACAAGTTGTTTACAATAATACTACCTCCGTTCCCAAATACTATTTGTCTATCTAGACATTTTAAATGGTTA
This sequence comes from Triticum dicoccoides, assembly GCF_002162155.2. Lineage (NCBI taxonomy): Eukaryota > Viridiplantae > Streptophyta > Magnoliopsida > Poales > Poaceae > Triticum > Triticum dicoccoides. Next base: position 414,315,639 of record NC_041388.1, on the reverse strand, counting down.
CAACATACGGATGTATGTAAACATATTTTAGAGTGTATATTCATTCATTTTGCTTCGTATATAGTCATTTGTTGAAATCTCTAAAAAGACAAATATTTGGGAACAGAGAGAGTATAAAGGAAGCTAAAAGATACTCCCTCCATCCTACGATGTAGTAGGATGTTTTTGCAAGCTACATACTTGCAAAAATGTCTTACATTATGAGATAGATGAAGTAATAGGTGGTGCCTCGAGGATCCTGATGGATCTATTGACACTCCTATCATCTATTGTCTGTCCAAGCATATGAGCAACTCTATTGGCCCCTCGAGGAGTATGCTAGAACTTGTGTAGACCGGTCCCCCCCAGATTTTAGATGGTATTGGCATCCACAAGATGTTGGTCTGCCTCCTCCTCCTGCAAGAAAGAAATTTAGGGTTCGTGCCTCTCGCCGGCACTGGCTGTTGGAAATATGCCCTAGAGGCAATAATAAAATGGTTATTATTATATTTCTTTGTTCATGATAATTGTCTATTGTTTATGCTATAATTGTGTTATCCTGAAATCGTAATACATGTGTGAATACATAGACCACAACATGTCCCTAGTGAGCCTCTAGTTGACTAGCTCGTTGATCAAAAGATAGTCATGGTTTCCTGACTATGGACATTGGATGTCATTGATAACGGGATCATATCATTAGGAGAATGATGTGATGGAAAAGACCCAATCCTAAGCATAGCTCAAAGATCGTGTAGTTCGTTTGCTATAGCTTTTCCGAATGTCAAGTATCATTTCCTTAGACCATGAGATTGTGCAACTCCCAGATACCGTAGGAGTGCTTTGGGTGTGCCAAACGTCACAACGTAACTGGGTGACTATAAAGGTACACTACGGGTATCTCCGAAAGTGTCTGTTGGGTTGGCACGAATCGAGACTGGGATTTGTCACTCCGTATGACGGAGAGGTATCTCTGGGCCCACTCGGTAATGCATCATCATAATGAGCTCAATGTGACCAAGTGGTTGATCACGGGATCATGCATTACGGCACGAGTAAAGTGACTTGCCGGTAACGAGATTAAACGAGGTATTGGGATACCGACGATCAAGTCTCGGGCAAGTAACGTACCGATTGACAAAGGGAATTGTATATGGGATTGATTGAATCATCGACATCGTGGTTCATCCGATGAGATCATCGAGGAGCATGTGGGAGCCAACATGGGTATCCAGATCCCGCTGTTGGTTATTGACCGGAGAGTCGTCTCGGTCATGTCTGCGTGTCTCCCGAACCCGTAGGGTCTACACACGTAAGGTTCAGTGACGCTAGGGTTGTTGAGATATTAGTATACGGTAACCCGAAAGTTGTTCAGAGTCCCGGATGAGATCCCGGACGTCACGAGGAGTTCCGGAATGGTCCAGAGGTGAGGATTTATATATAGGAAGTCAAGTTTCGGCCATCGGGAAGGTTTCGGGGGTAATCGGTATTGTACCGGGACCACCGGAAGGGTCCCGGGGGTCCACCGGGTGGGGCCACCTATCCCGGAGGGCCCCACGGGCTAAAGTGGGAGGGGAACCAGCCCCTAGTGGGCTGGTGCGCCCCCTTGGGCCTCCCCGTGTGCCTAGGGTTGGAAACCCTAGGGGTGGGGGGCGCCCCACTTGGCTTGGGGGGCACTCCACCCCCCTTGGCCGCCCCCCCTTAGAGATTCAATATCCTAGGGCCGGCGCCCCCCTAGGGGTCCTATATATAGTGGGGGGAGGGAGGGCAGCCGCACCCTAGCCCCTGGCGCCTCCCTCTCCCTCCCGTGACACTCCTCCCTCTCCGTGAGCTTGACGAAGCCCTGCCGAGATCACCGTTGCTTCCACCACCACGCCGTCATGCTGCTGGATCTTCATCAACCTCTCCTTCCCCCTTGCTGGATCAAGTTGGAGGAGACGTCTTCCCAACTGTACGTGTGTTGAACGCGGAGGTGCCGTCCGTTCGGCGCTAGGTCATCGGTGATTTGGATCACGACGAGTACGACTCCATCAACCCCGTTCTCTTGAACGCTTCCGCGCGCGATCTACAAGGGTATGTAGATGCACTCCTCTCTCCCTCGTTGCTACATGACTCCATAGATTGATCTTGGTGATGCACAGAAAATTTTAAAATTCTGCTACGTTCCCCAACAGTGGCATCATGAGCTAGGTCTATGCGTAGTTTCTATGCACGAGTAGAACACAAAGCAGTTGTGGGTGTGGATATTGTCAATTTGCTTGTCGTTACTAGTCTTATCTTGATTCGGCGGCATCGTGGGATGAAGCGGCCCGGACCGACCTTACACATACGCTTACGTGAGATTGGTTCCACCGACGGACATGCACTAGTTGCATAAGGTGGCTAGCGGATGTCTGTCTCTCCCACTTTAGTCGGATCGGATTCGATGAAAAGGGTCCTTATGAAGGGTAAATAGAAATTGGCATATCACGTTGTGGTTTTGGCGTAGGTAAGAAACGTTCTTGCTAGAAACCTATAGCAGCCACATAAAAACTTGCAACAACAATTAGAGGACGTCTAACTTGTTTTTGCAGCATGTGCCGTGTGATGTGATATGGCCAAAAGGATGTGATGAATGATATATGTGATGTATGAGATTGATCATGTTCTTGTAATAGGAATCCTGACTTGCATGTCGATGAGTATGACAACCGACAGGAGCCATAGGAGTTGTCTTTATTTATTTATGACCTGCGTGTCAACATAAACGTCATGTAATTACTTTACTTTATTGCTAAAGCGTTAGCCATAGTAGTAGAAGTAATGGATGACGAGACAACTTCAAGAAGACACGATGATGGAGATCATGATGATGGAGATCATGGTGTCATGCCGGTGACAACGATGATCATGAAGCCCCGAAGATGGAGATCAAAAGGAGCAAATGATATTGGCCATATCATGTCACTATTTGATTGCATGTGATGTTTATCATGTTTTGCATCTTATTTGCTTAGAACGACAGTAGCTTAAATAAGATGATCTCTCGTAATAATTTCAAGAAAGTGTTCCCCTAACTGTGCACCGTTGCGAAGGTTCGTTGTTTCGAAGCACCACGTGATGATCGGGTGTGATAGATTCTAACGTTCGAATACAACGGGTGTAAGCCAGATTTACACACGCAATACACTTAGGTTGACTTGACGAGCCTAGCATGTACAGACATGGCCTCGGAACACGGAAGACCGAAAGGTCGAGCATGAGTCGTATAGAAGATACGATCAACATGAAGATGTTCACCGATGTTGACTAGTCCGTCTCACGTGATGATCGGACACGGCCTAGTTGACTCGGATCATGTTTCACTTAGATTACTAGAGGGATGTCTATCTGAGTGGGAGTTCATTGAATAATTTGATTAGATGAGTGGGTCCGGAACCTGAGGATCATCCTCATAGCTGCCAAGAAAGATTATGTTCTAGAAGCACCGCTAGGTGACGCACCCATCCCAGAGAACCAAGACGTTATGAACGCTTGGCAGTCACATGCTGATGATTACTCCCACGTTCAGTGTGGCATGCTTTACAGCTTAGAACCGGCGCTCCAAAAGCGTTTTGAGAGACACAGAGCATATGGGATGTTCAAAGAGCTGAAAATGGTTTTCCAAGCCCATGCCCGGGTCGAGAGATATGAAGTCTCTGACAAGTTCTTCAGTTGTAAGATGGAGGAAAATAGTTCTGTCAGTGAGCACATACTCAAAATGTCTAGGTTGCATAACCGCTTGACTCAGCTGGGAGTTAATCTCCCGGATGACGCGGTCATTGACAGAATCCTTCAGTCGCTTCCACCGAGCTACAAGAGCTTTGTGATGAACTTCAATATGCAGGGGATGGAAAAGACCATTCCTAAGGTATATTCAATGCTGAAATCAGCGGAGGTGGAAATCAAAAAGGAACATCAAGTGTTGATGGTGAATGAAACCACCAAGTTCAAGAAAGGCAAGGGTAAAAAGAACTTCAAGAAGGACGGCAAGGGAGTTGCCGCGGCCGGTAAGCAAGCTGCCGGGAAGAAGTCAAAGAATGGACCCAAGCCTGAGACTGAGTGTTTTTATTGCAAGGGAAGTGGTCACTGGAAACGGAACTGCCCCAAATACTTAGCGGACAAGAAGGCCGGCAACACTAAAGGTATATATGATATACATGTAATTGATGTGTACCTTACCAGTACTCGTAGTAGCTCCTGGGTATTTGATACCGGTGCAGTTGCTTACATTTGTAACTCAAAGCAGGAGCTGCGGAATAAGCGGAGACTGGCGAAGGATGAGGTGACGATGCGCGTCGGGAATGGTTCCAAGGTCTATGTGATCGCCGTCGGCACGCTGCCTCTACATTTACCTACGGGATTAGTTTTAAACCTTAATAAGTGTTATTTAGTGTCAGCTTTGAGCATGAACATTGTATCAGGATCTCGTTTAATTCGAGATGGCTACTCATTTAAATCCGAGAATAATGGTTGTTCTATTTATATGAGAGATATGTTTTATGGTCATGCTCCGCTGGTGAATGGTTTATTCTTAATGAATCTCGAGCGTAATGTTACACATATTCATAGTGTGAATACCAAAAGATGTAAGGTTGATAATGATAGTCCCACATACTTGTGGCACTGCTGCCTTGGTCACATAGGTGTCAAACGCATGAAGAAGCTCCATGCAGATGGACTTTTGGAGTCTCTTGATTACGAATCATTTGACACGTGCGAACCATGCCTCCTGGGTAAAATGACCAAGACTCCATTCTCAGGAACAATGGAGTGAGCAACCAACTTATTGGAAATCATACATAGTGATGTGTGCGGTCCAATGAGTGTTGAGGCTCGCGGTGGTTATCGTTATGTTCTCACCCTCACTGATGACTTGACTAGATATGGGTATGTCTACTTAATGAAACACAAGTCTGAGACCTTTGAAAAGTTCAAGGAATTTCAGAGTGAGGTTGAGAATCAACGTGACAAGAAAATCAAGTTCTTGTGATCAGAACGTGGGGGAGAATACTTGAGTCACGAATTTGGCACACACTTAAGGAAATGTGGAATAGTTTCACAACTCACGCCGCCTGGAACACCTCAGCGTAAGGGTGTGTCCGAACGTCGTAATCGCACTCTATTGTATATGGTGCGATATATGATGTCTCTTACCGATTTACCGCTGTCATTTTGGGGCTATGCTTTAGAGACTGTCGCATTCACTTTAAATAGGGCTCCGTCGAAATCCGTTGAGACGACACCGTATGAATTATGGTTTGGGAAGAAACCTAAGCTGTCGTTTCTAAAAGTTTGGGGATGCGATGCTTATGTCAAGAAACTTCAACCTGAAAAGCTCGAACCCAAGTCGGAAAAATGCGTCTTCATAGGATACCCTAAGGAAACTATTGGGTATACCTTCTATCTAAGATCCGAAGGCAAGATCTTTGTTGCCAAGAATGGATCCTTTCTAGAGAAAGAGTTTCTCTTGAAAGAAATAAGTGGGAGGAAAGTAGAACTCGATGAAGTATTACCTCTTGAACCGGTAAGTGGCGCAGCTCAAGAAAATGTTCCTGAGGTGCCTGCACCGACTAGAGAGGAAGTTAATGATGATGATCATGAAACTTCAGATCAAGTTGCTACTGAACTTCGTAGGTCCACAAGGACACGTTCCGCACCAGAGTGGTACGGCAACCCTGTCTTGGAAATCATGTTGTTAGACAACGGTGAATCTTTGAACTATGAAGAAGCGATGGTGGGCCCAGATTCCGACAAATGGCTGGAAGCCATGAAATCCGAGATAGGATCCGTGTATGAAAATGAAGTATGGACTTTGACTGACTTGCCCGATGATCGGCGAGCCATAGAAAATAAATGGATCTTTAAGAAGAAGACAGACGCGGATGGTAATGTAACCATCTATAAAGCTCGGCTTGTCGCTAAGGGTTATCGACAAGTTCAAGGGGTTGACTACGATGAGACTTTCTCACCCGTAGCGAAGCTGAAGTCCGTCCGAATCATGTTAGCAATTGCCGCATTCTATGATTATGAGATATGGCAAATGGACGTCAAAACGGCATTCCTTAATGGTTTCCTTAAGGAAGAATTGTATATGATGCAGCCGGAAGGTTTTGTCGATCCTAAGAATGCTGACAAGGTGTGCAAGCTCCAACGCTCGATTTATAGGCTGGTGCAAGCATCTCGGAGTTGGAACATTCATTTTGATGAGATGATCAAAGCTTTTGGGTTTACGGAGACTTATGGAGAAGCCTGCATTTACAAAAAAGTGAGTGGGAGCTCTGTAGAATTTCTCATATTGTATGTGGATGACATACTGTTGATGGGAAATGATATAGAATTCCTGGAAAGCATAAAGGCCTACTTGAACAAGTGTCTTTCAATGAAGGATCTTGGAGAAGCTGCTTATATATTAGGCACCAAGATCTATAGAGATAGATCGAGACGCCTCATTGGTCTTTTACAGAGTACGTACCTTGACAAGATATTGAAAAAGTTCAAAATGGATCAGTCAAAGAAGGGGTTCTTGCCTGTATTGCAAGGTACGAGATTGAGCACGGCTCAATGCCCGACCACGGCAGAAGATAGAGAAAAGATGAGTGTCATCCCCTATGCCTCGGCCATAGGGTCTATCATGTATACTATGCTGTGTGCCAGACCTGATGTAAACCTTGCCGTAAGTTTGGTAGGAAGGTACCAAAGTAATCCCGACATGGAACACTGGACATCGGTCAAGAATATCCTGAAGTACCTGAAGAGGACTAAGGATATGTTTCTCGTTTATGGAGGTGACGAAGAGCTCGTCGTAAAGGGTTACGTCGACGCTAGCTTCGACACAGATCTGGATGACTCTAAGTCACAAACCGGATACGTGTATATGTTGAATGGTGGAGCAGTAAGCTGGTGCAGCTGCAAGCAGAGCGTCGTGGCGGGATCTACATGTGAAGCGGAGTACATGGCAGCCTCGGAGGCAGCGCATGAAGCTATTTGGGTGAAGGAGTTCATCACCGACCTAGGAGTCATACCCAATGCGTCGGGGCCAATCAAACTCTTCTGTGACAACACTGGAGCTATTGCCCTTGCCAAGGAGCCCAGGTTTCACAGAAAGACCAGGCATATCAAGCGTCACTTCAACTCCATTCGTGAAAGTGTTCAAAATGGAGACATATATTTGTAAAGTACACACGGACCTGAATGTGGCAGATCTGTTGACTAAACCTCTCCCTAGAGCAAAACATGATCAACACCAGAACTGCATGGGTGTTCGATTCATCACAATGTAACTAGACTATTGACTCTAGTGCAAGTGGGAGACTGTTGGAAATATGCCCTAGAGGCAATAATAAAATGGTTATTATTATATTTCTTTGTTCATGATAATTGTCTATTGTTCATGCTATAATTGTGTTATCCGGAAATCGTAATACATGTGTGAATACATAGACCACAACACGTCCCTAGTGAGCCTCTAGTTGACTAGCTCGTTGATCAAAAGATAGTCATGGTTTTCTGACTATGGACATTGGATGTCATTGATAACGGGATCACATCATTAGGAGAATGATGTGATGGACAAGACCCAATCCTAAGCATAGCTCAAAGATCGTGTAGTTCGTTTGCTATAGCTTTTCCGAATGTCAAGTATCATTTCCTTAGACCATGAGATTGTGCAACTTCCGGATACCGTAGGAGTGCTTTGGGTGTGCCAAACCTCACAACGTAACTGGGTGACTATAAAGGTACACTACGGGTATCTCCGAAAATGTCTGTTGGGTTGGCACGAATCGAGACTGGGATTTGTCACTCCGTATGGCGGAGAGGTATCTCTGGGCCCACTCGGTAATGCATCATCATAATGAGCTCAATGTGACCAAGTAGTTGATCACGGGATCATGCATTACGGTACGAGTAAAGTGACTTGCCGGTAATGAGATTGAACAAGGTATTGGGATACCGACGACCGAGTCTCGGGCAAGTAACGTACCGATTGACAAAGGGAATTGTATACGTGATTGATTGAATCCTCGACATCATGGTTCATCCGATGAGATCATCGAGGAGCATGTGGGAGCCAACATGGGTATCCAGATCCCGCTGTTGGTTATTAACCGGAGAGTCATCTCGGTCATGTCTGCTTGTCTCCTGAACCCGTAGGGTCTACACACTTAAGGTTCGGTGACGCTAGGGTTGTTGAGATATTAGTATACGGTAACCCGAAAGTTTTTCGGAGTTTCGGATGAGATCTCGGACGTCACGAGGAGTTCCGAAATGGTCCGGAGGTCAAGATTTATATATAGGAAGTCAAGTTTCGGCCATCGGGAAGGTTTCGGGGGTAATCGGTATTGTATCGGGACCACCGGAAGGGTCCCGGGGGTCCACCGGGTGGGGCCACCTATCCCGGAGGGCCCCATGGGCTAAAGTGGGAGGGGAACCAGCCCCTAGTGGGCTGGTGCGCCCCCTTGGGCCTCCTCCTGCGCCTAAGGTTGGAGACCCTAGGGGTGGGGGGCGCCCCACTTGGCTTGGGGGGCACTCCACCCCCCTTGGCCGCCGCCCCCCCTTGGAGATTCAATCTCCTAGGGCCGGCGCCCCCTAGGGGTCCTATATATAGTGGGAGTGAGGGAGGGCAGCCGCACCCTAGCCCCTGGCGCCTCCCTCTCCCTCCCGTGACACTCCTCCCTCTCCCTGAGCTTGGCGAAGCCCTGCCGAGATCACCGTTGCTTCCACCACCACGCCGTCGTGCTGCTGGATCTTCATCAACCTCTCCTTCCCCCTTGCTAGATCAAGTTAGAGGAGACGTCTTCCCAACCGTACGTGTGTTGAACGCGGAGGTGCCGTCCGTTCGGCGCTAGGTCATCGGTGATTTGGATCACGACGAGTACGACTCCATCAACCCCGTTCTTTTGAACGCTTGCGCACGCGATCTACAAGGGTATGTAGATGCACTCCTCTCTCCCTCGTTGCTAGATGACTCCATAGATTGATGTTGGTGATGCGTAGAAAATTTTAAAATTCTGCTACGTTCCCCAACACTGGCGCATGTCCGCCTCGTCTCCGATGGGCCTAGGGCCATGGAGGCGTGGTGGATCCTGGCAAGGGCGCGCGGAAGGGCTCCATTTTTAGTCGTTTTTTCAATTTTGTTAGGGTTTGTGTCCTACTCAGGAAGGCGAGACAGTGGCGGCTCCTTGAAGATGGAATAAAGGTCTCCCCGCCTAGCCTCCATTCCGGCGGTGCGTCTAGCATCGTTGATGGGCGTGTGGAGGTGTGTCTCCGGCAGATCTATCTTTGGTGGATTTTCTCGGATCTCGTCGTTGTTCGTCTACGTTCGTGTGTCTTCGGTTTGGATCCTTCCGATCTACGTTATTTTTCATCGGCAGCGGTTGCTGTTCTGGGGTGCTGGTCCTATGGGGCCTTAGCACGACGACTTCCCGACTGTCTACTACAACAAGTTGTGCCCGGCTCCGGCGATGGAGGGGCGATGACGACGGCGCGCCTTCGGCTCGCTTCGGTGCTTGTAGTCGTTGCTAGGCGGTCTACGGATCTGGATGTAATTTTATTTTTGGTGTTCGTTGTACTGCCATGATTGAAGATGAATAGATTGGAAGTTTTCCGGAAAAAAAAACCCAATGTTATCCTAATATCTTCTGGTGCCGCGTTTTGAGGTAAATGTACCTTTTTTCCAAACCACGCAGAACAATTGCATTTGAAATTTTTTGGCAGAAAAAATAATTCCGATCTATTCATCAAACAACATGGCAGTACAACGAACATGATAAGTAACAAAAAAATACATACATGTCCGTAGACCACCTAGTAACGACTACAAGCACTGAAGCGAGCCGAAAGCGCGCCACCATCATCGCCCCTATCTTGCGGGAGTCGGGCAAACCTTGTTCGTAGCAGACAACGAGAAAGTCGTTGTGCTAAGACTCCAAAGGACCATCACACCAGAACAACAACTATATCGCCAATGAAAAGAAGTGTAGATCGGGAAGGATCCGGCTAGGCACATGAATGCAGACGAACGAAGGCCAGATACATATTGATCCATTAAAGACAAACACCGACGGAATCACGCGGTGTCCACCGGAGACACACCTCCACACGCCCCTTCAATGACACGAGACACATCACCGAGACAAGGGTCGGGTGTGAAGAACCTTAATTCATCTTCAAGGAGCCGCTGCCGCCGCCTCACATTTTGTACAAATTTATTTATACTAGCTAGTGCCTGCTCTCTGATCGGAATAGCTGCATGTGAATTTATGAAGGAAGAAATAGATTCTCCACCAAAGAAAAGGATGACTACCATAGAAGGGACATGCCAGAAACTAAAATGATCTAAGGATTACCAACTCAAGAATTGCCGATCCACGACCAAACCTTGAATGATAGTACATCAAGAGGTATGACTAGAAACAATCGTCCACCGCAAGGGCATTGACACAAGTAAGCTACAATGCGATTACCATGATGACAACGATCATAATAACAGAAACACAGACATAGAAGGGACTAATCCACCATAAGCCTTGAAAATAGCACCACACGCATGAGACTAGCGCAACATTGCCAAACAAGGAGGCCACCAGCCCAATGTCGCCAGACCGGATATCACACAAGTCGTAGAACGTTGGTCATGAGGGAGGGGTGAGCAGCAACCCGAAGGGGATTGGAAGAAGCACGTGAGCATCAAGTACGAACCCCACCACGATGAACGGCTAGGAAAAGTAGGCATAACACAAGGCGAAGCCACCCAAAGACCTCATGCCTATCACGACCCATGCAACCGCTAAGAAAAAACAAATAACGAAGGCCTCTGATGAGTGGGAGACGGACTGATGGAGGAGGCGTATGGGCCACATCCAGCGAAGCTACTGTCAGATCTGTCCGAGGATCCGACCAACTGGAGGGGGGTGGAGAGGACGAGATTGTCGGGGCCAGGTCGGAGGCCCGACAAGAGGTAAGGCTGGTCATAGTGGGGAGTAACTTAGACTAGTAACATACATATGTTACTAGTCTATATTACTACCTTCATAGTGGGTAGTGTCATAGGTGTGGTAACATAGTTGCCTTCATTTATTACTTTGTAGACTCATTATGCATTGAAAACCGCTATGTGATGGTAACATATTATGTTACTCTATTTGCCTCTCTCCTCATTAACTATTTGCCACATCACCATTTTTGCTTATGTGGCATCTATGTTACTACCTATGTTACTCCCACTATGACCAGCCTAATGAAGCAACAGTCGTCGACGCCGAAACAACCGCGGACCACCACCATGGACGCTCCATCGTGTCAATTGTGACCACAATATAATAGACCTAGAGATCCCAAGGTTTCGGTTCAATTATTCGTGACCATAATATAAAGATTTTATCTTCTTTCTTTTGTGCGCATTTGAATCCTAAGGTTGATATTCATATTCGATTTTATTTAGAAATAGTTATATTTGTTTTTTTATGTTCAAACATTACATTGTCAGCCAGCGTTAATGGTTACATCATCCACTAATGTTCAACGAAGAATATTGACGGTACATCAAACTTGCAAGAATGTTGATTCCTCCCTTCAGTTGCTAAGAAGTGAGCCAGACATGTCTGCTCCTCAGGGCAATGCTCAAAGACTCAAAGTCCATTTGGAACCGCTGTTCTTTGGGATTTTCTTTTAAACGGACGCATCTACTAGTCTAGTACCACTATAAAAGAACGAGAGGGCGGAGAACCAATTCATCCTATCCATTAATGCAGTAGATCATACGGCTCAAAATCATCCCGTGTTTAACGCCAAACAAATGCCGGTTTCCGCTGCCCACCTCCACCCGCCCTTAAAAAAAGGAAAGAAACCGCTCCTGCCTCCTCTCTCGCACGACCCCCGCGCGTCCGCCCCTCCCTCGAAGAAAACTCATGCGGCAGGCGGCTCTCGCATGCCTCCCATGCGCTCGGCCTCCCCTCCCCGCGTCTCACCCTCGAAGAGGGATACGTGCCGTGCCGGGCCGCCGCGGTTGATTCCAGCGAGGGTGCTCCCTTACTCTGGTCGACACTGCACTCTCACGTCTCCTCCCTGACCCTTTCTTCCTCTTCCTCGGCATAGGACGCTGGGTCGCCTTATTGCCGTATTGGGCGGCAGTTCGCCGCTACACCGCACGAGGAGGGCGACGCTTGGGCCGCCGCCGAGCCTGACGAGGTCTCCGTCCGGGTCTGCTGCCAATCTTGTGGCCGGCCACTTGGCTCGCCGCCCGTCTCACCTTACATCAAGCACCACTAGGAGTCTGGGACTCCCCATCCAGCTCGCTCTTTGCTAAATCTTGCCGCTCCCAATCCAGGTCGCCACATGCCTCTGGACCAGGTATTTAATACTACAGGATTAATGTCTTGCAACTGCACATAGAAATAGGGACAGGGATCAGGTGACATGCACCTTTGCATGTCACCGTGTGACTTGCGGCCCAAATTCATATTTAAACATTGTAAAAAAATCTGAAAAAAATCATGCATATTCATAGCACATATTAAGATAATCCCTAAAAAATTCAGATCAAAATTCGAAACATACATCAAGAAGAAAAAAAGAGAAATCTGTTATGAATACTTTCGAGAGAAACTCTTTCTCTAGAAAGTTTCCGAACTTAGCAACAAAAGTCTTGCCTTCGGATCTATGATAGAAGGTGTATCCAATAGTCTTCTTTGGATATCCTATGAAGACACATTTCTCCGATTTGGGTTCGAGCTTATCAGGTTGAAGCTTTTTCATATAAGCATCGCAGCCCCAAACTTTCAGAAACGACAACTTTGGTTTCTTGCCAAACCATAGTTCATAAGGCGTCGTCTCAACGGATTTTGATGGTGCCCTATTTAACGTGAATGCGGCCGTCTCCAAAGCATAACCCCAAAACGATAGCGGTAAATCAGTAAGAGACATCATAGATCGCACCATATCTAGTAAAGTACGATTATGATGTTCGGACACACCATTACGCTGTGGTGTTCCGGGTGGCGTGAGTTGCGAAACTATTCCGCATTGTTTCAAATGTACACCAAACTCGTAACTCAAATATTCTCCTCCACGATCATATCGTAGAAACTTTATTTTCTTGTTACGATGATTTTCCACTTCACTCTGAAATTCTTTAAACCTTTCAAATGTTTCAGACTTATGTTTCATTAAGTAGATATACCCATATCTGCTTAAGTCATCTGTGAAGGTGATAAAATAACGATATCCGCCACGAGCCTCAATATTCATCGGACCACATACATCTGTATGTATGATTTTCAACAAATCTGTTGCTCTCTCCATAGTACCGGAGAACGGCGTTTTAGTCATCTTGCCCATGAGGCACGGTTCGCAAGTACCAAGTGATTCATAATCAAGTGGTTCCAAAAGTCCATCAGTATGGAGTTTCTTCATGCGCTTTATACCGATATGACCTAAACGGCAGTGCCACAAATAAGTTGCACTATCATTATCAACTCTGCATCTTTTGGCTTCAACATTATGAATATGTGTGTTACTACTATCGAGATTCAATAAGAATAGACCACTCTTCAAGGGTGCATGACCATAAAAGATACTACTCATATAAATAGAACAACCATTATTCTCTGATTTAAATGAATAACCGTCTCGCATCAAACAAGATCCAGATATAATGTTCATGCTTAACGCTGGCACCAAATAACAATTATTTAGGTCTAATATTAATCCCGAAGGTAGATGTAGAGGTAGCGTGCCGACTGCGATCACATCGACTTTGGAACCGTTTCCCACGCGCATCGTCACCTCGTCCTTAGCCAATCTTCGCTTAATCCGTAGTCCCTGTTTCGACTTGCAAATATTAGCAACAGAACCAGTATCAAATACCCAGGTGCTACTGCGAGCATTAGTAAGGTACACATCAATAACATGTATATAACATATACCTTTGTTCACCTTGCCATCCTTCTTAGCCGCCAAATACTTGGGGCAGTTCAGCTTCTAGTGACCAGTCTGCTTGCAGTAGAAGCACTCAGTTTCAGGCTTAGGTCCAGACTTGGGTTTCTTCTCTTGAGCAGCAACTTGCTTGCTGTTCTTCTTGAAGTTCCCCTTCTTCTTCCCTTTGCCCTTTTTCTTGAAACTAGTGGTTTTGTTGACCATCAACACTTGATGCTCCTTTTTAATTTCTACCTCCGCAGCTTTCAGCATTGCGAAGAGCTTGGGAATAGTCTTATTCATCCCTTGCACATTATAGTTCATCATGAAGCTCTTGTAGCTTGGTGGCAGTGATTGGAGAATTCTGTCAATGACGCAATCATCTGGAAGATTAACTCCCATTTGAATCAAGTGATTATTATACCCAGACATATTGAGTATATGCTCACTGACAGAACTGTTCTCCTCCATCTTGCAGCTATAGAACTTATTGGAGACTTCATATCTCTCAATCCGGGCATTTGCTTGAAATATTAACTTCAACTCCTGGAACATCTCATATGCTCCATGACGTTCAAAACGTCGTTGAAGTCCCGGTTCTAAGCCGTAAAGCATGGCACACTGAACTATCGAGTAGTCATCAGCTTTGCTCTGCCAGACGTTCACAACATCTGGTGTTGCTCCAGCAGCAGGCCTGGCACCCAGCGGTGCTTCCAGGACGTAATTCTTCTGTGCAGCAATGAGGATAATCCTCAAGTTACGGACCCAGTCCGTGTAATTGCTACCATCATCTTTCAACTTTGCTTTCTCAAGGAACGCATTAAAATTCAACGGAACAACAACACGGGCCATTTATCTACAATCATACATAAACAAGCAAGATACTATCAGATACTAAGTTCATGATAATTTTAAGTTCAATTAATCATATTACTTAAAGAACTCCCACTTAGATAGACATCCCTCTAATCCTCTAAGTGATTACGTGATCCAAATCAACTAAACCATGTCCGATCATCACGTGAGATGGAGTAGTTTCATTGGTGAACATCACTATGTTGATCATATCTGAAGGAAATATGCCCTAGAGGCAATAATAAAGTTATTATTTTTTTCCTTATATCATGATAAAAGTTTTTTATTCATGCTAGAATTGTATTAACCGGAAACATAATACATGTGTGAATACATAGACAAACAGAGTGTCACTAGTATGCCTCTACTAGACTAGCTTGTTAATTAAAGATGGTTATGTTTCCTAACCATGGACAAAGAGTTGTCATTTGATTAACGGGATCACATCATTAGTTGAATGATCTGATTGACATGACCCATTCCATTAGCTTAGCACCCGATCGTTTAGTATGTTGCTATTGCTTTCTTCATGACTTATACATGTTCCTATGACTACGAGATTATGCAACTCCCGTTTGCCAGAGGAACACTTTGTGTGCTACCAAACGTCACAACGTAACTGGGTGATTATAATGGGGCTCTACAGGTGTCTCCAAAGGTACATGTTGGGTTGGCGTATTTCGAGATTAGGATTTGTCACTCCGATTGTCGGAGAGGTATCTCTGGGCCCTCTCGGTAATGCATATCACTTAAGCCTTGCAAGCATTGCAACTAATGAGTTAGTTGCGGGTTGATGTATTACAGAACGAGTAAAGAGACTTGCCGATAACGAGATTGAACTAGGTATGGGATACCGACGATCGAATCTCGGGCAAGTAACATACCGATGACAAAGGGAACAACGTATGTTGTTATGCGGTCTGACCGATAAAAGATCTTCGTAGAATATGTAGGAGCCAATATGAGCATCCAGGTTCCGCTATTGGTTATTGACCGGAGACGTGTCTCGGTCATGCCTACATTGTTCTCGAACCCGAAGGGTCCGCACGCTTAAGGTTACGATGACAGTTATATTATGAGTTTATACATTTTGATATACCGAAGGTTGTTCGGAGTCCCGGATGTGATCACGGACATGAAGAGGAGTCTCGAAATGGTCGAGACATAAAGATTGATATATTGGAAGCCTATGTTTGGATATCGGAAGTGTTCCGGGTGAAATTGGGATTTTACCGGAGTACCGGGAGGTTACCGGAACCCCCCGGGAGCTATATGGGCCTAAGTGGGCCTTGGTGGAAAAGAGAAGGAGCAGCCCAAGATGGGCCGCGCGCCCCTCCCCTCCCTTGGTCCGAATAGGACAAGGAGAGGGGGTCGGCACCCCTCTCTCTTTTCCCCCCTCCGCGAATCCTATTCCAACTAGGATTGGGGGGGGGGGGGATCCTACTCCCAGAGGGAGTAGGACTCCTCCTGGCGCGCCTCTCCTAGGCCGGCCGCACCCCCCCTTGAGCCTTTATATACGGAGACAGGGGCACCCCGGAGAAACACAAGTTGATCCACGTGATCATATTCTTAGCCGTGTGCGGTGCCCCCTTCCACTATAGTCCTCGATAATATTGTAGCGGTGCTTAGGCGAAGCCCTGCTGCAGTAGTACATCAAGATCGTCACCACGCCGTCGTGCTGACGGAACTCTTCCCCGACACTTTGCTGGATCGGAGTCCAGGGATCGTCATCGAGCTGAACGTGTGCTAGAACTCGGAGGTGCCGTAGTTTCGGTGCTTGATCGGTCGGGCCGTGAAGACGTACGACTACATCAACCAAACGCTTCCGTTGTCGATCTACAAAGGTACTTAGATCATACTCTCCCCTCTCGTTGCTATGCATCACCATGATCTTGCGTGAGCGTAGGAAATTTTTTGAAATTACTACGAAACCCATTAATATCTACTATATGATTCACGCTCGACCTTTCGGTCTCCGTGTTCCGAGGCCATATCTGTATATGCTTAGCTCGTCAAGTATAACCTGAGTATTCCGCGTGTGCAAATGTTTTGCACCCGTTGTATTTGAACGTAGAGCCTATCACACCCGATCATCACATGGTTTCTCAGCACGAAAAACTTGTTGGGGAATGTTGCAGAAAATTAAAATTTTTCCTACGGTTTCACCAAGATCCATCTATGAGTTCATCTAAGCAACGAGTCAAGGGAGAGAGTTTGCATCTACATACCACTTGTAGATCACGAGCGGAAGCTTGCCAAGGGGATGGTGATGATGGAGTCGTACTCGAACGTGATTCGGATCACCGATGTCCAAGTGCTGAACGGACAGCACCTCCGCGTTCAACACACGTACGGGACGGGAGACGTCTCCTCCGTCTTGATCCAGCAAGGAGGAAGGAGAGGTTGAGGAAGGCAGCTCCAACGGCAGCACGACGGCGTGGTGTAGTTGGTGTAGCTGTACTCCGACAGAGCTTCGCCGAGCACGTACGGAGGAGGAGAGGTGTTGGGGAGGGGAGGGGCTGCGCCTTGAGTTGTGTTGTATTGCAGCCCTCCCCTCACCCTTCTATATATAGGGGAAAGGGCAAGGGGGGCCGGCCCTCTAGGGAAAACCCTAGGGGGGGGCGGCGGCCAAGGGGTGGGGGGCTTGCCTCCCAAGCAAGGGGGGTGCGCCCCCTTTAGGGTTTCCCCCCCAACCCTAGGCGCATGGGCCCAGGGGGGCGCCAAGCCCACTAGGGGCTGGCTGCTATCCCTACGCAGCCCAAGTGGCCCCCCGGGAGGGGTGGTCCCTCCCGGTGGACCCCCGGAACCTTTCCGGTGGTCCCGGTACAATACCGGTATGACCCCGAAACTTTCCGGTGCCCGTTTAACAACTTCCCATATATAAAACTTTACCTCCGGACTATTCCGGAACTCCTCGTGACGTCCGGGATCTCATCCGGGACTCCGAACAACATTCGGTAATCACATACTTGTCTTCCTGATAACCCTAGCGTCACCGAACCTTAAGTGTGTAGACCCTACGGGTTCGGGAGACATGCAGACATGACCGAGACTCTCCGGTCAATAACCAATAGCGGGATCTGGATACCCATGTTGGCTCCCACATGCTCCTCGATGAAGTCATCGGATGAACCACGATGTCGAGGATTCCCCGTATACAATTCCCTTTGTCAATCGGTACGTTACTTGCCCGAGACTCGATCGTCGGTATCCCAATACCTTGTTCAGTCTCGTTACTGGCAAGTCACTTTACTCGTACCGTAATGCATGATCCCGCGGCCAACACCTTGGTCACCTTGAGCTCATTATGATGATGCATTACCGAGTGGGCCCAGAGATACCTCTCCGTCATACGGAGTGACAAATCCCAGTCTCGATCCATGTCAACCCAATAGACACTTTCGGAGATACCTGTAGTGCACCTTTATAGTCACCCAGTTATGTTGTGACGTTTGATACACCCAAAGCATTCCTACGGTATCCAGGAGTTACACGATCTCATGGTCGAAGGAAGAGATACTTGACATTGGAAAAGCTCTAGCAAACGAACTAACCGACCTTTGTGCTATGCTTAGGATTGGGTCTTGTCCATCACATCATTCTCCTAATGATGTGATCCCGTTATCAACGACATCCAATGTCCATAGCCAGGAAACCATGACTATCTGTTGATCACAATGAGCTAGTCAACTAGAGGCTTACTAGGGACATATTGTGGTCTATGTATTCACATGTGTATTACGATTTCCTGATAATACAGTTATAGCATGAATAAAAGACTATTATCATGAACAAAGAAATATAATAATAACACTTTTATTATTGCCTCTAGGGCATATTTCCAACAGTCTCCCACTTGCACTAGAGTCACTAATCTAGTTACATTGTGATGAATCGAACACCCATAGAGTTCTGGTGTTGATCATGTTTTTCTCGCGAGAGAGGTTTAGTCAACGGATCTGCAACATTCAGATCCGTATGTACTTTGCAAATTTCTATGTCTCCATCTTGAACATTTTCACGGATGGAGTTGAAACGATGCTTGATGTGCCTGGTCTTCTTGTGAAACCTGGGCTCCTTGGCAAGGGCAATAGCTCCAGTGTTGTCACAGAAGAGTTTGATTGGCCCCGACGCATTGGGTATGACTCCTAGGTCGGTGATGAACTCCTTCACCCAAATAGCTTCATGCGCTGCCTCCGAGGCTGCCATGTACTCCGCTTCACATGTAGATCCCGCCACGACGCTCTGCTTGCAGCTGCACCAGCTTACTGCTCCACCATTCAACATATACACGTATCCGGTTTGTGACTTAGAGTCATCCAGATCTGTGTCGAAGCTAGCGTCGACGTAACCCTTTACGACGAGCTCTTTGTCACCTCCATAAACGAGAAACATGTCCTTTGTCCTTTTCAGGTACTTCAGGATATTCTTGACCGTTGTCCAGTGTTCCTTGCCGGGATTACTCTGGTATCTTGCTACCAAACTTACGGCAAGGTTTACATCAGGTCTGGTACACAGCATGGCATACATAATAGATCCTATGGCTGAAGCATAGGGGATGACACTCATCTCTTCTTTATCTTTTGCCGTGGTCGGTGACTGAGCTGAGCTCAATCTCACACCTTGTAACATAGGCAAGAACCCTTTCTTGGACTCATCTATTTTGAACTTTTTCAAAATCTTATCAAGGTATGTGCTTTGTGAAAGACCTATGAGGCGTCTCGATCTATCTCTATAGATCTTGATGCCTAATATATAAGCAGCTTCTCCAAGGTCCTTCATTGAAAAACATTTGTTCAAGTAGGCCTTAATGCTGTCCAGAAATTCTATATTATTTCCCATCAAGAGTATATCATCCACATATAATATGAGAAATGCTACGGAGCTCCCACTCACTTTCTTGTAAACGCAGGCTTCTCCATAAGTCTGCATAAACCCAAACGCTTTGATCATCTCATCAAAACGAATATTCCAACTCCGAGATGCTTGCACCAGCCCATAAATGGATCGCTGGAGCTTGCATACTTTGTTAGCGTTCTTAGGATCGACAAAACCTTCCGGCTGCATCATATACAGCTCTTCCTTAAGATGCCCGTTAAGGAATGCCGTTTTGACGTCCATCTGCCATATCTCATAATCATAGTATGCGGCAATTGCTAACATGATTCAGACGGACTTAAGCTTCGCTACGGGAGAGAATGTCTCGTCGTAGTCAATCCCTTGAACTTGTCGATAACCCTTAGCGACAAGTCGAGCTTTATAGATGGTGACATTACCATCCGCGTCCGTCTTCTTCTTAAAGATCCATTTGTTTTCTATCGCTCGCCGATCATCGGGCAAGTCAGTCAAAGTCCATACTTTGTTTTCATACATGGATTCTATCTCGGATTTCATGGCTTCTAGCCATTTGTTGGAATCTGGGCCCGCCATCGCTTCTTCATAGTCCGAAGGTTCACCGTTGTCTAACAACATGATTTCCAGGACAGGGTTGCCGTACCACTCTGGTGCGGAACGTGTCCTTGTGGACCTACGAAGTTCAGTAGCAACTTGATCCGAAGTACCTTGATCATCATCATTGGTTTCCTCTTCAGTTGGTGTGGGCATCACAGGAACATTTTCCTGAGCTGCACCACTTTCCCGTTCGAGAGGTAGTACTTCATCGAGTTCTACTTTCCTCCCACTTACTTCTTTCGAGAGAAACTCTTTTTCCAGAAAGCATCCGTTCTTGGCAACAAAGATCTTGCCCTCGGATCTTAAGTAGAAGGTATACCCTACAGTTTCCTTAGGGTATCCTATGAAGACGCATTTTTCCGACTTGGGTTCGAGCTTTTCAGGTTGAAGTTTCTTGACATAAGCATCGCATCCCCAAACTTTTAGAAACGACAGCTTAGGTTTCTTCCCAAACCATAATTCATACGGTGTCGTCTCAACGGATTTAGACGGTGCCCTATTTAAAGTGAATGTAGCTGTCTCTAGAGCGTATCCCCAAAATGATAGCGGTAAATCGGTAAGAGACATCATAGACCGCACCATATCCAATAGAGTGCGATTACGACGTTCGGACACACCGTTTCGCTGAGGTGTTCCAGGCGGCGTGAGTTGTGAAAAGATTCCACATTTCCTTAAGTGTGTGCCAAATTCGTGACTTAAATATTCTCCTCCACGATCTGATCGTAGGAACTTTATCTTTCGGTCACGTTGATCTCCACCTCATTCTGAAATTCCTTGAACTTTTCAAAGGTCTCAGATTTGTGTTTCATTAAGTAGACATACCCATATCTACTTAAGTCATCAGTGAGAGTGAGAACATAACGATATCCTCCGCGAGCCTCAATGCTCATTGGACCGCACACATCGGTATGTATGATTTCCAACAAGTTGGTTGCTCGCTCCATTGTTCCGGAGAACGGAGTCTTGGTCATTTTTCCCATGAGGCATGGTTCGCATGTGTCAAATGATTCATAATCAAGAGACTCCAAAAGTCCATCAGCATGGAGCTTCTTCATGCGCTTCACACCAATGTGACCAAGGCGGCAGTGCCACAAGTATGTGGGACTATCGTTATCAACTTTACATCTTTTGGCATCTACACTATGAACATGTGTAATATTACGCTCGAGATTCATTAAGAATAAACCATTGACCATCGGAGCATGACAATAAAACATATCTCTCATATAAATCGAACAACCATTATTCTCGGACTTAAATGAGTAGCCATCTCGTATTAAACGAGATCCAGATACAATGTTCATGCTCAAACTTGGCACTAAATAACAATTATTAAGGTTCAAAACTAATCCCGTAGGTAAATGTAGAGGCAGCGTGCCGACGGCGATCACATCGACTCTGGAACCATTCCCGATGCGCATCGTCACCTCGTCCTTCGCCAGTCTCCTTTTATTCCGCAGCTCCTGATGTGAGTTACAAATATGAGCAACGGCACCAGTATCAAATACCCAGGAGTTACTACGAGTACTGGTAAGGTACACATCAATTACATGTATATCAAATATACCTTTGGTGTTGCCGGCCTTCTTATCCGCTAAGTATTTGGGGCAGTTCCGCTTCCAGTGACCCTTCCCCTTGCAATAAAAGCACTCAGTCTCAGGCTTGGGTCCATTCTTTGACTTCTTCTCGGCAACTGGCTTACCGGGCGCAGCAACCTCTTTGCCATCCTTCTTAAAGTTCTTTTTACCCTTGCCCTTCTTGAACTTAGTGGTCTTATTGACCATCAACACTTGATGTTCTTTCTTGATTTCAACCTCTGCTGACTTCAGCATAGAAAATACTTCAGGAATGGTCTTTACCATCCCCTGCATATTATAGTTCATCACAAAGCTCTTGTAGCTTGGTGGGAGCGACTGAAGGATTCTGTCAATGACTGCCTCATCAGGGAGGTTAATATTCAGCTGGGTCATACGGTTGTGCAACCCAGACATCTTGAGTATGTGCTCACTGACAGAACTATTTTCCTCCATCTTACAACTATAGAACTTGTCGGAGATGTCATATCTCTCGACCCGGGCGTGAGCTTGAAAAACTAGTTTCAGCTCTTCGAACATCTCATATGCTCTGTGATGCTCAAAACGCTTTTGGAGCCCCGGTTCTAAGCTGTAAAGCATGCCGCACTGAACGAGGGAGTAATCATCAGCACGAGACTGCCAAGCATTCATAATGTCTTGGTTCTCTGGGACGGGAGCGTCACCTAGCGGTCCTTCTAGGACATATTGTTTCCTGGCAGCTATGAGGATGATCCTCAGGTTTCGAACCCAGTCCGTATAGTTGCTGCCATCATCTTTCAGCTTGGTTTTCTCTAGGAATGTGTTGAAGTTCATGTTGACATGAGCGTTGGCCATTTGATCTACAAGACATATTTGCAAGGGTTTTAGACTAAGTTCATGATAATTAAGTTCTAATCAAATTATGAACTCCCACTCAGATTAGACATCCCTTTAGTCATCTAAGTGTTACACGATCCGAGTCGACTAGCCCGTGTCCGATCATCACGTGAGACGGACTAGTCATCGTCGGTGAACATCTTCATGTTGATCGTATCTTCCATACGACTCGTGTTCGACCTTTCGGTCTCCGTGTTCCAAGGCCATGTCTGCACATGCTAGGCTCGTCAAGTTAACCCTAAGTGTTTTCGCTGTGTAAAACTGTCTTACACCCGTTGTATGTGAACGTAAGAATCCATCACACCCGATCATCACGTGGTGCTTAGAAGCGACGAACTGTAGCAACGGTGCATAGTTAGGGGAGAACACTTCTTGAAATTTTGTAAGGGATCATCTTATTTACTACCGTCGTCCTAAGTAAACAAGATGCATAAAACATAATAAACATCACATGCAATTATATAAAGTAGTGACATGATATGGACAATATCATATAGCTCCTTTGATCTCCATCTTCGGGGCTCCATGATCATCTTGTCACCGGCATGACACCATGATCTCCATCATCATGATCTCCATCATCGTGTCTTCATGAAGTTGTCACGCCAACGACTACTTCTACTTCTATGACTAACGCGTTTAGCAATAAAGTAAAGTAAGTTACATGGCGTTCTTCAATGACACGCAGGTCATACAAAAATAAAGACAACTCCTATGGCTCCTGCCGGTTGTCATACTCATCGACATGCAAGTCGTGAATCCTATTACAAGAACATGATCTCATACATCACAATTCATCATTCATCACAACTTCTGGCCATATCACATCACATGATCAATCGCTGCAAAAACAAGTTAGACGTCCTCTAATTGTTGTTGCATCTTTTACGTGGCTGCAATTGGGTTCTAGCAAGAACGTTTTCTTACCTACGAATAACCACAACGTGATTTTGTCAAGTTCTATTTACCCTTCATAAGGGCCCTTTTCATCGAATCCGCTCCAACTAAAGTGGGAGAGACAGACACCCGCCAGCCACCTTATGCAACTAGTGCATGTTAATTGGTGGAACCGGTCTCACGTAAGCGTACGTGTAAGGTTGGTCCGGGCCGCTTCATCCCACAATACCGCTGAAGCAAGAAAAGACTAGTAGAGGCAAGCAAGTTGACAAGATCCACGCCCACAACAAAATTGTGTTCTACTCGTGCAAAGAGAACTACGCATAGACCTAGCTCATGATGCCACTGTTGGGGAACGTTGCAGAAAATTAAAATTTTTCCTACGGTTTCACCAAGATCCATCTATGAGTTCATCTAAGCAACGAGTCAAGGGAGAGAGTTTGCATCTACATACCACTTGTAGATCACGAGCGGAAGCTTGCCAAGGGGATGGTGATGATGGAGTCGTACTCGAACGTGATTCGGATCATCGATGTCCAAGTGCTGAACGGACAGCACCTCCGCGTTCAACACACGTACGGGACGGGAGACGTCTCCTTCGTCTTGATCCAGCAAGGAGGAAGGAGAGGTTGAGGAAGGCAGCTCCAACGGCAGCACGACGGCGTGGTGTAGTTGGTGCAGCAGTACTCCGACAGAGCTTCGCCGAGCACGTACGGAGGAGGAGAGGTGTTGGGGAGGGGAGGGGCTGCGCCTTGAGTTGTGTTGTATTGCAGCCCTCCCCTCACCCTTCTATATATAGGGGAAAGGGCAAGGGGGGCCGGCCCTCTAGGGA
>NC_041388.1:414247742-414291201 GCF_002162155.2 Triticum dicoccoides | reverse complement strand
GGGCTTGCCTCCCAAGCAAGGGGGGTGCGCCCCCTTTAGGGTTTCCCCCCCAACCCTAGGCGCATGGGCCCAGGGGGGGCGCCAAGCCCACTAGGGGCTGGCTGCTATCCCTACACAGCCCAAGTGCCCCCCCGGGAGGGGTGGTCCCTCCCGGTGGACCCCCGGAACCTTTCCGGTGGTCCCGGTACAATACCGGTATGACCCCGAAACTTTCCGGTGCCCGTTTAACAACTTCCCATATATAAAACTTTACCTCCGGACCATTCCGGAACTCCTCGTGATGTCCGGGATCTCATCCGGGACTCCGAACAACATTCGGTAATCACATACTTGTCTTCCTGATAACCCTAGCGTCACCGAACCTTAAGTGTGTAGACCCTACGGGTTCGGGAGACATGCAGACATGACCGAGACTCTCCGGTCAATAACCAACAGCGGGATCTGGATACCCATGTTGGCTCCCACATGCTCCTCGATGAAGTCATCGGATGAACCACGATGTCGAGGATTCGATCAAACCCCGTATACAATTCCCTTTGTCAATCGGTACGTTACTTGCCCGAGACTCGATCGTCGGTATCCCAATACCTTGTTCAGTCTCGTTACTGGCAAGTCACTTTACTCGTACCGTAATGCATGATCCCGCGGCCAACACCTTGGTCACCTTGAGCTCATTATGATGATGCATTACCGAGTGGGCCCAGAGATACCTCTCCGTCATACGGAGTGACAAATCCCAGTCTCGATCCATGTCAACCCAATAGACACTTTTGGAGATACCTGTAGTGCACCTTTATAGTCACCCAGTTACATTGTGACGTTTGATACACCCAAAGCATTCCTACGATATCCAGGAGTTACACGATCTCATGGTTGAAGGAAGAGATACTTGACATTGGAAAAGCTCTAGCAAACGAACTAACCGACCTTTGTGCTATGCTTAGGATTGGGTCTTGTCCATCACATCATTCTCCTAATGATGTGATCCCGTTATCAACGACATCCAATGTCCATAGCCAGGAAACCATGACTATCTGTTGATCACAACGAGCTAGTCAACTAGAGGCTTACTAGGGACATATTGTGGTCTATGTATTCACATGTGTATTACGATTTCCGGATAATACAGTTATAGCATGAACAAAAGACTATTATCATGAACAAAGAAATATAATAATAACACTTTTATTATTGCCTCTAGGGCATATTTCCAACAAAACTTTCACAACGGTGCATACTCAGGGAGAACACTTCTTGATAATTTAGTGAGAGATCACCTTATAATGCAACCGTCAATCAAAGCAAGATAAGATGCATAAAAGATAAACATCACATGCAATCAATATAAGTGATATGATATAGCCATCATCATCTTGTGCTTGTGATCTCCATCTCCGAAGCACCGTCATGATCACCATCGTCACCGGCGCGACACCTTGATCTCCATCGTAGCATCGTTGTCATCTCGCCAATCTTATGCTTCCACGACTATCGCTACCGCTTAGTGATAAAGTAAAGCATTACAGCGCGATTGCATTGCATACAATAAAGCGACAACCATATGGCTCCTGCCAGTTGCCGATAACTCGGTTACAAAACATGATCATCTCATACAATAAAATTTAGCATCATGTCTTGACCATATCACATCACGACATGCCCTGCAAAAACAAGTTAGACGTCCTCTACTTTGTTGTTGCATGTTTTATGTGGCTGCTACGGGCTTAAGCAAGAACCAATCTTACCTACGCATCAAAACCACAACGATAGTTTGTCAAGTTGGTGCTGTTTTAACCTTCGCAAGGACCGGGCGTAGCCACACTCGGTTCAACTAAAGTTGGAGAAACTGTCACCCGCAAGCCACCTATGTGCAAAGCACGTCGGGAGAACCGGTCTCGCGTAAGTGTACGCGTAATGTCGGTCCGGGCCGCTTCGTCCAACAATACCGCCGAACCAAAGTATGACATGCTGGTAAGCAGTATGACTTATATCGCCCACAACTCACTTGTGTTCTACTCGTGCATATAACATCAACATATAAAACCTAGGCTCGGATGCCACTGATGGGTTTCGTAGTATTTTTAAAAAATTTCCTACGCACACGCAAGATCATGGTGATGCATAGCAACGAGAGGGGGAGAGTGTGATCTACGTACCCTTGTAGATCGACAACGAAAGCGTTTGGTTGATGTAGTCGTACGTCTCCACGGCCCGACCGATCAAGCACCGAAACTACGGCACCTCCGAGTTCTAGCACACGTTCAGCTCGATGACGATCCCCGGACTCCGATCCAGCAAAGTGTCGGGGAAGAGTTCCGTCAGCACGACGGTGTGGTGACGATCTTGATGTACTACTGTCGTAGGGCTTCGCCTAAGCACCACTACAATATTATCGAGGACTATGGTGGAAGGGGGCACCGCACACGACTAAGAATATGATCACGTGGATCAACTTGTGTCTCTAGGGGGTGCCCCTGCTCCGTATATAAAGGTTCAAGGGAGGGGGGCCGGCCGGCCAGGAGAGGCGCACCAGGAGGAGTCCTACTCCCTCTGGGAGTAGGACTCCCCCCTTTCCTAGTTGGAATAGGATTCGTGAGGTGGGAAGAGAGAGAGAGAGAGAGAGAAGGAGGGGGGCGCCGGCCCCCTCTCTCCTTGTCCTATTCGGACTAGGGGTGGAAGGGCGCGCGGCCCAGCCCTGGCTGCCTCTTCTCTTCTTCCACTAAGGCCCACTAAGGCCCATATACCTCCCGGGGGGTTCCGGTAACCTCCCGGTACTCCGGTAAAATCCCGATTTCACCCGGAACACTTCCGATATCCAAACATAGGCTTCCAATATATCAATCTTTATGTCTCGACCATTTCGAGACTCCTCGTCATGTCCGTGATCACATCCGGGACTCCGAACAACCTTCGGTACATCAAAATGCATAAATTCATAATATAACTGTCATCGTAACCTTAAGCGTGCGGACCCTACGGGTTCGAGAACAATGTAGACATGACCGAGACACGTTTCCGGTCAATAACCAATAGCGGAACCTGGATGCTCATATTGGCTCCTACATATTTTACGAAGATCTTTTATCGGTCAGACCGCATAACAACATACGTTGTTCCCTTTGTCATCGGTATGTTACTTGCCCGAGATTCGATTGTCGGTATCCCATACCTAGTTCAATCTCGTTACCGGCAAGTCTCTTTACTCGTTCTGTAATACATCATCCCGCAACTAACTAATTAGTTGCAATGCTTGCAAGGCTTAAGTGATGTGCATTACCGAGAGGGCCCAGAGATACATCTCCGACAATCGGAGTGACAAATCCTAATCACGAAATACGCCAACCCAACATGTACCTTTGGAGACACCTGTAGAGCTCCTTTATAATCACCCAGTTACGCTTTGACATTTGGTAGCACATAAAATGTTCCTCTGGCAAACGGGAGTTGCATAATCTCATAGTCATAGGAACATGTATAAGTCATGAAGAAAGCAATAGCAACATACTAAACGATCGGGTGCTAAGCTAATGGAATGGGTCATGTCAATCAGATCATTCAACTAATGATGTGATCCTGTTAATCAAATGACAACTCTTTGTCCATGGTTAGGAAACATAACCATCTTTGATTGACAAGCTAGTCTAGTAGAGGCATACTAGTGACACTCTGTTTGTCTATGTATTCACACATGTATTATGTTTCCGGTTTAATACAATTCTAGCATGAATAATAAACTTTTATCATGATATATATAAGGAAATAAATAATAACTTTATTATTGCCTCTAGGGCATATTTCCTTCAAAGACATGTGCTGGACTTACTTCCGTCTGCAATATTTTGCTAAAGTGATTCAAGGTATGTTCGATTGCTTACTTAGGATGGTTACTGAACCTCTTTGGGAACCAAGAAAGACATTCTGTATGTACAAATAACATAGGCATAAAGTTCGTTTTTACATTGAAAATCTATATATGCAATTTTCTGCAACAATCAAAAATTCATTCATTCACTTTCTGAGATGTCACACAACACCATGCTCCAAATTGTTGTCTATTTGATCCTTGTGGTAGAATCGTAGACTCATGCATAATTGCATATATACTGTGACTGGGCACCAGTACATTTGCAACATTCTAAAGGTAGTTTTTTGTGATTTTTTTACCAAAACTTTTCTTCTACAATTTATATGCATGCGGAGGATCTTCAATTGGTTTCATCATTTATCTAGGCTATATGCAAGATTACATAATCATATATGGTCTTACTTATGGGTAGGGGACTTTCTAAAGGGTTAATAGGGCGTGCCAAACCCCTTTTTGTGGCCATGTTCATGTCTGAGCATGAAAAAGAAACACCAAGGCCCTATTTTGATTATCGTTTTTCTTTTAAATACACAGTTACGATGGCATTAATGTCCTTGTGATGACGGTGGTGTGTGTGATTGCATGAGGACTGCAGGTCTGCGATAATGATGATGGCAATGCCAATTTAGTTGCGATTGCAGAGTATTGATCTAATACTCATCTGACTATTTTTCTTAAATCTAATAAGCGAATAGATGATCATGAAGGGATGTTTAACTATAAACACGCGAACTCATTTCTTGGTATAGTGAAGTGTTCTTCCGACAGGTGACTATGTGGAGCTTTTGAAGGAAAAGGATGAACCAAGAAGCCTGGTTGATCGTCTATTGGCGGCAACCTGGTATACATGACCTCATTGACCTGCCTGAATCTTTTGATGATAGATCATTAATATGTCATAGAGGTAAAAAAAATCTGCACTCGGTACAACCAAGCATTTTATTATGGAAGTGATGGACAATCTCTTGCATTGTCTTGTGGCTGGCCATGTAAGTATTTCATCTATAAGCATAACACATAGGCTGGCATAATTCTTGAGAGGTTATTTTTAGTCTAAACGCATATGTATTTTTTACACTCCTAATACTTACAATTTATATTTTGTGTATTTATAGTGGTCAAGATGTGCATTTTGCGTGCACTACTGTATAAAGAGCGCTAGCTTGCTCCTACGTTTTATTCAATTTTGGTTAGAACATCTAGATGGTGATAAAAAAGAAAAGAGTACTTTTTTTCCGTGAATAGTACACAGGTTGCGCACTATTCCATTGATAGAGGGAATTAAGGGTTGTGTTCCTCGAGCTGAGCTGCGTACACGGCATGGCACAGACAAGGACATGGTTAAGCAGAAGGCATGGGGATGCTCAGCCCCGAGAGTCATAGAATCAGATGACTGGCAAGATCATGTTCAACCCTCGACCACCCGCCTTAGCCCCCGACCTCATTCGTCCCTTGATGCCGTACAAATACTCATCGGCGAGTATTCTAGGTTCCCAATTATGATGTTAGAGATCTGCACCATTTATTAATTATACTTACGAAGCACTTTTAGCACATACAATAAATTTCTCACTTTTCATCTTATATTTTATATTGATAATAGCTCCTGAATTAAACATTGTGGTTACCACTATCCCTTGAAGACATATAAGATTTCCATGTATGAAATGTTTTGTTTTTAGGAATGGGGACTCTAAAATGGACGGAGGAGGAGCTAAAGTTCAGGAGCCAAATACGGCAGGCATGTTATGTATAGAGTTTGCCAGGTATTGTTGTCCATTTCAACATCCTGTTTCCGATGTATTTTAAGTGCCATTTTTCTAGAGCTGATCTCCTACATGCTGGTAAATATGGCCTTAAAGTGCAGGTTAGTTCGAAACATACATGAGAATTTTGTATAGGAATTTATGCATCTCGATTAAATGTGTGATCATGCTGGTATTTTTTTAACAGAAGTGAGCATTGCCTGCTATCTAATAGCGTCTTATATTTGCATATTAAGTATTCACATCATGATATGATCATTTAGGCCCTTCCCATACTTGGGATGCAACAATCACCATACTCTAATGGCAAAGAAAGAAAAGAAGAAAAAGTAGAGGATGCTCAAATAGGCTAACCCTAAAACACTACATGATTTAGTAATAGAGAGTAATAAAAGCATGGGTCAAGAAAATAAAGATATAGTATATTTTCCTTTTATTATGCAATAAACTGTATGTTGATAGGACAAGTTTCATTCATGGTTACTCTCGCCAGAACTAAGGTTAACTTAGAGAAAGTGTGGCTTGCCGCTTGCATGCCATCCATGTCATACAAAAAAAATCTTAATTTTCCTTCATTATTTGTTAATGAATATTGCACTCCAGGAGATGAGAGAAACTCATAAAGGGGGCAAAAATGTTCCTAAAAACTGACAGACTACTCAAGCTTGCGACTCTTCAAGCATTGATGGGCTTTGTATTAAATTTCTTTACTATATGACCTTTAGACAGTCAGGGATCATCAGACAGTATAATCATTGTGTTTTATTAAATTTCTAGAATATGGATTCAGAATTCAATATGCATATTAGTTTCATGTGGTGCTTTGATTGAGACGTGTATTGCACGTGCACGCTTACTAGTAATTGCAAACTTCAGAACATTTTTTCGAGAGATAGTAGCAGAAGACAAATAATCGTCGTGAGACAGGAGGAAGCTGCCGTCGCATGCCGCGCTGCTCCACGTACCGGGAGGGGCTCACCAGAGATTCGCCTGCCTCCCACCCCTACGGGCCACGATCCCGCGCCACCGCCGCGCTGCCGCACCCCGCGCCGGCAGCGTCGCGACTCGCGCGGGCGCGCCACCACGCACGCGAGCGACTCCACCCGCTCATCACACCGGTCCGAAGTCCGAACCCACCCCCTACAGCCTACAGCAGCCAACGCGCACCGCGGGTGAGCGGAGCACGCCAACCACGCCCGCTTCCACGCGGGGCCCAGCCCCCGGCCCCACCCCCACGGCCACGCCCGCGGTGCGCTCACCGCCTCCAGTCGCGCCGCGCCAGGTGGTGCCCGGGCATCGGGCCGGCCCGGTCAGAACAGAGCGCCGGGGGTGGTGCCATGTGCGCGGACCGGACCTGCCGTGCCGTTCTAGAGGCTTCTTCCGATCCCGAAGCAACAGACTCGCACGACGTGACGGCTCGCTAATCAATCCCCCCCTGTCGCTTTCCTCCGCGTCTTCCCGTTTTGCCCCTCTCGGCCCGTGAAATATTCTTTGCCGGACCGGGAACCCGAGGAAAGTATCGGGAGCTCTTTTTGCAAAAAAGGACGTATGCGACCCTCTTTTTGCGGACACGCACTTGGCGATGCCCACTTCTCCAGTTTTGGGTAATACCACGGCTTGCTCTTGTTTTAAGCGTTTTATAATTATACAGGGTATAATCTTTGCCCAGAAGAGAGGAGCAGGGGCAGTAATTGGAAAATGTTCCCTGCACTTGTTGTGATTAATTAACAAAAACAGCACACGTCATGTATGTATGGTGGGTGAACATATTCCCATGGAAGAAGTCCAGTTTTATCACGGTTGACAGCCATGTTGCACTAGCACGTATCTATGGATGGGAATGGATACCAGCACATGGTTTGGTTAATACAGTTTAATTATAAACTTTCAAAAAGATAGTTAATCCCACGCCGAAAAAGGCTGAACCAACTCAATTTATTTTAAATTAAGTTTAATAAATTGATTTTTAGAAAGAGACCAAGCTAGAAGCAACACATAAACATGGCAATGACTTGATGGAAATGCATATTCACAGACCATCTCGAAGGAATGTGGTACATAAATACATTGGCGTTTGTAGTTCCGCCTGTCATTCTCAATAAAATCAATAAAATTGAGGGTCGTAAAACATAATATAGACTTTTATGATGCTGCGGTACTCAATCTGAAGAACCGCACTATCCATTAAACTTAACTTATCAAAAGTATAGACATGCTTACCTCAGAAATGGAATAAAAGAAGCATCAAAATAATACACTCAATTAATTGGTGTGTATAATTCTAACATGTCGACAAAATACTTGTAGGTTGTACCGTTCTATAACACACTATTTTTTAATTACAAAAACACATAGACACATATGCTCACATACACAAACGCACACTTATTAACATGCATACATGCACACCTTACCCACATGAGTATCTTTAAGAGACCAGGCCATCAGATTTTAAGATTGATGAAGTCATTCCAAACATCTTATAGTTGACGGATGCATCATACTGTTCAAATAATATTGCCAGAAAGAATAAAATTATTTTAAAAAATACAACCCACACATAAAAATTTATGACACAATACACAAAATTGGGTCGTAGTTCAGACGATCACACGAGCCAGCGCATACACACTCCCAACAAACTCATAATAAATACGATACATCACAGGCCTCTGTCACCCCCTGAACGATCCAAAGCGACGACGTAGTACAACAATGTGCAAGTGGCAAAATTTCTTGTCGTGATCCCAGGAGGCAAGCCCCCCAGGAGCGCCATCCCAGGAAATATCTCCATTCTGGAGGGGCCAAATCGCAAAACCGGCCGGCTATAAGAGAGGCGCGAAGGGGTCGGCTTAACCACGGGAGTATTAGATTAACCCGTCCCTCTGGTCTACCTCGAGTTAAGCCACACCCTCACCCACTGAGCAAGGCGGAGGAGGAGGAGGAAAAAATAATTATACCGGAAAAGGACAAAGGAATCGCGCCACCGCGGGGAGGAGGAGGAGGAGGCCGTACGGCGCTGCCGCCCGCCGTCGGATCTGCGCCGGCGACTGGTCCGGCCGCCCGAGGAGGAGGAGGCGGCGGCGTCGCTCCGTCCCGTCCCCCGCCTTCGAGCGCCCAGATCCGCCGTCCCGCCGGTGAGTCCTGCAACCTCGCCTCGCGCTGGGACAGTGGTGGGATGGACGCTGTAGTCCGACGGGGATAGTGCGGGCTCGAGATGCCTCTCGGGCGAACCGGAGCTGTGCGTGCCGCTCCTGCGGAAATGCGCATCGGCTAGAGATTTCGCCTTGTTTTGCTCCCGTGTGCGGTTTGGCGCGCGATTTCTCGAAACGTCGTCCGAGGGTTTCAGTCTCTTAGGGTCTGAGCTGTGGGGGATTTGAGAATGCTTGCGATGCGTGCGTGGTGCTGCGTCCTCTGTTACTTTTGTTGGTTTTGTTCAGTCGAAATGTGTGGGATTTTGGGGTTTTTGTCTAATCGATCGGGAACACGCAGGATCCATGCGCGGGTTCGTATGTTTAAGCTGTTTACTCACGAATTTTATCGTGTCAAATCATTAGGAGTGAGTGTGGGATGCGCTACTGCGAGGTTTTATCCGAGCTCCTGCTTTGTCGTTTCGCTAGTAGTATTGTGAAACCATCTAGGCGATCTGAATAATTCGGACTAACTTGTTTTAATCTGGGTACGACCGATTGTTTTGCTGTGTATGTTTTGGTGATGGATATTTGTGAGTTCAGTAATGAAACTCTGAAATTTTAGATCTACCTATGGCTAGTGAACTATACCTACTGAGATCAGTTTAGGAACGACTACTTGCTCTCAACCACTGCCTGCAGATCTACTACTGTTTCTCTGCTATTTGAGTGATCCTTACGATTTTTTTATTAGTTCATGATAAGGCGATATCTTCTCTTATATGAACTAAAAAAAAGTTTATCATATACAGTCATGAATCATGATCATAAGGATTATTTGTTGTTATGAGAAGCTGTTTGCAGTTTTGATTGTTCTGTTCCTGCCAAGAGTGGGAGCTAGCCTTCTATTTGTGAGTTGTATGCATGCTTATGTCTGAAATTCTAGATATTTGTATCAAATGATGATACTGTATGAATGAAGTTAAAGATCTAAAGCCTACTATCACCATGGGACCGAAATATACTTATTCCTGTCTGGGGTTTATGGTTGTTGATTAAGTGAAGATGTGGAATCTAGATGTAAGGGTGGAAGAATTGTCAAGTGTATTTTAACTTTAATATGCTTAACAACTGCCCTGGCTGTATTAT
This sequence comes from Triticum dicoccoides, assembly GCF_002162155.2. NCBI lineage: Eukaryota > Viridiplantae > Streptophyta > Magnoliopsida > Poales > Poaceae > Triticum > Triticum dicoccoides. Next base: position 414,281,290 of record NC_041388.1, on the reverse strand, counting down.
GTTAGTATTATTAAGAATTTTATGAAGCCATGCTATCGTCTATTGCTTGCTATGGTACAAGACTTACTAAGAAAACAGAAATACTGAAATGAGCAAACAAGAAGATCCCAAGAGGCTTTGTTTTGTGGCAGCAACTTGAGTCTATTTCCTGGTGTGCCAGACTGTTTAACTCGAAAATTTGCAGAAACTCGTGCCATTACCGTATAATAACATGTCCTTCTGTTTTGCTTCTGCGTCCTTCTCACCAGGATATATGTCTGCCATACTTCCAAAATTTTTCCTGGTTCTACATGTCTAAAAATTTATATCTAGAAAGCTTATCTTGCGCAAAACCTACGTTATTCATGGTTCATTTTTTCTTTCTTATGCAGGGTATCTACCACTGAACTGTGAGATAAAGTGCTTTCAGTTGATGCAAGAGGGTGTGCATACATCTTCATCTATGGCCTACTATTGATTGCTCTGCAGTGATCAGTTTGAAGTCTTCTTTCTTCCCCTTGCTACAAGTTTTCTTGCTTCTCTGGTGGGCTACAGGAGAGGTGGAAGCAGATAAAGGCAGACAGGCAGCTCAGCCATTCTATGTCCAGGGACTTGGACTGTCCTGTTCAGACACAGATGGCTGTTGCAGTCCTGGATCGGAGTTTCAGCAGTGAATATCCTGCAAGTAGCAAAACTGAGGGGAGACCATTGAGCTGGAAGAGAGTTTTTGTTCAAACTGATAATGGTTCTGTCCTGGGCATTGAACTGGAGAGGGGAGAAAATGCACAATCTGTGAAAAAAAAACTGCAGATAGCTTTGAATGTTTCCACAGAGGAGAGCTCACTGACCTTTGGTGATCTTGTTCTGAACAATGATCTCAGCAATGTCCGCAATGACTCGCCGTTGCTCCTCACAAGGAATCAGATGCACCGGAGCAGCTCAACACCTTGTCTCTCTCCTAATGGAAGCGGCGTGCAACAGCGAGACCGTAGTGGACCCATTGCTATCCTTGGATGTTCAAGCCCTTCCCCTGAGATGAAACAGCTTGCTAAGGATATTGTCAAAGCCATAAGGAATGATGTTGACCCAGTAGCTGTTAACAGTGGGATGGGTGGTGCCTACTACTTCGATAACATTTGGGGTGAACATGTTGCAATTGTAAAGCCAACCGACGAGGAACCATTTGCTCCAAATAATCCTAAAGGCTTTGTAGGGAAGACCCTTGGACAGCCAGGTCTCAAAAGGTCTGTACGAGTTGGTGAGACAGGGTTCAGAGAGGTTGCTGCTTACCTCCTTGACCATGGCAACTTTGCAAAAGTTCCTCCAACCATGCTGGTCAAGATCACACACACTGTGTTCAATGTGAATGCCACTGTTGGCTGCAATCATAAGGTGTTCCACAACAATTCACAGCCTGTGAGCAAGATTGCATCATTGCAGCAGTTCATCCCTCATGATTTTGATGCCAGCGACCATGGGACATCAAGCTTCCCTGTATCTGCTGTGCACAGGATCGGCATTCTTGACATCAGAATCTTCAACACGGACAGGCATTCGGGCAATCTTCTGGTCAGGAAAGTTGGTCCTGGGTCTGACAACTTTGGAGTGCAGACCGAACTCATTCCTATCGACCATGGTCTTTGTCTGCCCGAATGTCTAGAGGACCCTTACTTTGAATGGATTCACTGGCCGCAAGCATCCATCCCTTTCTCTGAGGAGGAACTTGAATACATTGCAAATTTGGATCCTGTAAAAGATGCTGACATGCTGCGCATGGAGCTTCCCATGATCCGCAAGGCATGTCTGCGGGTGCTGGTGCTGTCAACAATATTTCTCAAGGAAGGTGCAGCATTTGGCCTCTGCTTGTCCGAAATAGGAGAGATGATGAGCAGGCAGTTTACTGGGAAAGAAGAAGAGCCAAGTGAGCTTGAGCTTCTTTGCATGGAGGCAAGGAAGTGGGTCGAGGACAGAGAGCTATTTCTTCCAGAAGCCGGAGTTGAAGACGACGATGATGACTTCACCCAGTTCTCTCTTGACGGCGAGGATGATTCAGATGCATTTGAATCACCCTCATTCAGCAGGTTTGGTCCCATGAAGGCAAGCCACAGGAATCCACTGTCAAAGCTAGCCGAGTGTGACGAGGAGGAGGATGATGACAAGGAGATGGTCAAGGATGACTCTGACCCCTTGAACGGTATGTTTCCTAAGCTGGTCCCTCCTGTCTCAAAGCTGTCCGCGTCGCTGAAGGGGTTTGGTTTCCATGGGAAAGCTAAACCCTACCGCGGAGGCATTCCGAAGACGAAGAGCAAGGTGGCTGCTAAAACTAACTATAGTGGCGAAGGTAGTATGTATCAGTCTGGAAGCAGGAGCGCGAACGAGATGCTCCCTCCCAGCGCCAGTTTTGTGAAGCTGTCGGACATGGGCTCCGAGGAGTGGACCGCGTTCCTCGACAAGTTCCAGGAGCTCCTCCCGAGCGCCTTCCGAGCACGGAAGCACGCGGCTGGCTCCGGCCCGCGCCCACTGCAGAGGCTGGGAACTTCTTGCCAGTTTTGAAGGTAATGTAGATGCAACCCAGGTGTGCAGGTGTTTTCTTCGCGGCCGCCGGAACGGAAGCAGCCCTACGCGCCTGTAGGTGTGTGTTTGGACTACGGATCGTGGAGAGGAGAAGATTAGAGGTGGTTCGATAAAAATAAAGACCGTCCCCGTTGGCATTTGATCTTCCCCGCAGAGTGTGTCTTCGTGTCTGTGCATAGCTTTAGCTTTTGACATATGGAATGGTTTGTTCTTTCTTTCGTCTGTATATATACCAAGTACTCCTACTCCTACCTCGCAACGCCGGGCGCCATCACGGCTGGTGGTGCCCGGTGGTGGTCGTGTTGAGTGTTGTCGGCGCCGCCGCTGTTTCGGCTTCGCCACTGTACCATTTCCGAGACGCTTACCATAATAATAATATAGTATTATGAATATGCACCTGGATGTTGACACGCATGTGCACGTATATATATCTAATTATCTATCATCTGTTTATGTGTCTACTTCTCTGCTTTGGCGCTTTTGATGCGTGAGTTGTTGAGAGAACATGGGATAGTATGTTGATGTGATACAAGCGAATGATCTGGAGCTTGGTTCGGGTGGTGTCAAAAGGGCCCTCCATGTGCCGTAGAAACTCGCGGGTTGGCTCCGCTGGTTCCACCGTCAGTGCGGACTGACGACTTCCCTCCAGTGTCCAGATGACCAGATGTCGACATGTCTGGTGACGGAAGCACAGATCTATTGACCCGCCCTCTGCCCGCGACGTATGCACCTGGGAGGTTTGGACTGGACCCTGGGGAGTGTCGTCAGTCTGGTGTTTTCTACACCTGAAGTGACTTCTCCGAGCCCTTCTTTTGCCGTCAGGTTAGGTGGCCGGTCCGCATCACACGCCAGAGTGAGACCATCGTCCTCAGTGGAGGTCCCTTTCCTGCATCTGGGCTGTGAACTACAGATGAAAACTGCACCGAAGAAGTCCAAGCCCATCACGTATTAGTAGATCAGAAAACTTCAAGCGAGGACGGTCGTGGGTGCAGTCGTGCAGAAGACGACGTCCGTCGCTCGGTCCAGGTGCAGGATAACAGCAACAGGTGTCTCGGCGTCTCGCTCTCACCGCCCTGATGTGGCTGCCTCCCAATGCTTCGCCGCCGCGCCGTGCGACCGTGAACTCTGATCGTCAAGCTCCTCTATTATTGGCCGGCCCTGTCGTTATCACGGCGCGGCGGCGGCATGGGGAGTTTGCGTGGTCCAGTTCGCCACGGCTGCCATTGGCCGGCCGAGAGCGCGGATGCGGGCACGCAGGCTGGCTGCTACGGCAAGGCAAGGCAGGCAGGCACTTTTCATTGGGTCTGGAAGGATCTGAGCCCTGAGATGGAAGCAACTATGATGATCGGGGCTCTGAGACGTGTAACGGCTACGATGGGCTGACCACCTTGGTCTCAACTCTGAACCCGCAAAGCATTTCTTTACGGCGACGAGAGGACATACTGCTTGCCACAGCCACATGCTGAAAATCATGAGCTCTGTTTTCTGCAGCTTCAGAGATGAAGCTGCTGACAGACGGATTACAGGCGCCACTACCCCTCCAAGCACGGCGCAACCAAAACTGCCCATCCAACTCACCTCGATCGATCAGTTCCATTGATCGGTCGAGGTTCAGAAATGGGCTCCACGTGCGGCCCGGAGGGTCCCTCCCTACCTAGCCAAGCTAACCATGTGCTAGCTAGCCTAACGCTATCTGTATCTATGTCGTTAGGAGCCGCATCTTCTCTCTTGTGTGGACCGGCAGCTAGCTAGGGCCTCTTCTCCATGAGCTCATCCAACGGAGCGTCGTTGTTGATGGGCCGCCGGCTGTGGACGTCCACGGAGACGGAGTAGTCCATCCTCAGCACGTCGGACGCCATGGCGGCCGCGTCGCCGCCGTGGTGACGATGTCGATGGCCGCTTGCTCCCTGAAGCATGGGCCGAGCAGCTGGCCTCTTGCTCCGTTTACCCTGGAAATGAAACCGCAGCCGTCAGCACATGGCAGGAACTGAAGTTGTGTGTCGACTGTGATGTGGCCAGTGTGACGTGCAAATAATGCCTGTAATGCTGAATCATGTAAAGCGTGCGGCTGCTGAACTTGCCTCATCATGTACAAATTCAGCAGACGCCTGATCTGCTTCTTGACTTGCTCCTGCAACAACAGAAATGGCACGTATCAGCCCATCATTCAGGGTCCAGTGGTTTGCTGCCAGACAAAATAAAATCAGTACAGCTAATTGATTGCCCTTCTCTACGCGACCCATTTGCAGCACACTAATTACAGGCTCAAGTTTGGGTGATGGGGTGGTAGATTTGACAAGAATCTCTACAGTACAAGCAAAGAGCACTAGCTTATTTAACAGACGCGGAGCACTGCACTACCACTATAATTTTACTTCATGATTAAAAACAGAGCTACTACTACTGTACCACTAGCAGTAATCATCAATCAGTGGCAAGAAGCAAGAAGAAGCCTTTGCCTTTTGCCGTGCCTCAGTTATTCTTCGGCGGATGAACCCTGGGAGTGCGGTAATCGGAATGGAGCGGCACTTGGCCGTCAAACTCGCGCCTGCCGCCGCCACTCCTCCTTGGCCCGGCGCTCTCACCGCCTAACCCGACAACGGTAACCTCTACGCTTTTCTTCCCTCCGCGGGCACGGGCAGGGTTTGCACCTGTGTTGCTGGCGCCCACGGCCTCATCCCTCCCCGCTGCTCCATGCCCTCGGGCCGCCATTGCCCTCCGTCCTCTCAGGTGCCATCTCCGGCCGGTCAAGGGCACCGCGTTGTCGCCCGAGCTCTCCTGCATTTTCACGATCGAGAAGCAAGATATCAGCACTCCTCCGCCATTGCTGGCACTGCCACTTGCACGCAGTGTGAGTGTACCGTGAAGGCGTGAACAAGAAGTTACTGCGAAATTGTTTACCGACCTTGTTGTGTGCTTCGGCGGTGGAGGCAGACAGGGAGAGCAGAAGCAGCAGGAGAAGAAGGCTCCCTGCGCGCCTCATGGTCTCCTCTACTTGGCAACAAGGAGCTACCTGCTGGCACCTCTGAGCCGGACGAGCAGAGGGGAAAGGAGAGGTTTAGGTGACAGTGCAGGGGTTTTATATACCAAGGAGGCAGATTAGATCCATCCACGCCACACCGATCAGCTCAGCTCAGCTCCACCGCACACAGCTAGCGATGCTGGTCAAAGGGAGCTGCTGCATATTCAAACCCGGCACCGTCTGACGCGCCCAATATCAAACTGCTGCTGTGTGCGCTTTCCCGTTTCTTAATCCGCGGCCTGTCGCCCGCGCGCGCGCGCAGGCACCGATGCCCTGGTCCCGGCCATGGAGGACGTAGTACAGTACAGAGAACCTCGGGCGATCTCCGGTGCGCGCACGCACGCACGCACCGGCCATGCAGACAGGGTTGGGGGGTACGTGCCTCCCCCGCCGCCTCGGCGCGGCCGACGCGGGCGGAATTGGAAGGCGGGGGGCTTGTTCTTTTCTGTCCCTGGGAATGCGCCGCCATGCGCGCGCGCGCGCCACGGCGAGGCGTGCTTCTGCGGTGCTGCTGGTGGTGTCCTCGGATCGAAGGAGCTTGCGTGCGTGCGTGCGTGGGGTGTGGGTGGGAAAACAATCGTGCGTGGGATCCGGCTCCCCATGGTGCTGTTTTGGTGCTTGTAGGGAGATCGCTAGCTGCGGTATCGGATTCCTTCGAATCAGACGTCTCGCGTGCTACTAGGCACCCAACGTACGTTCGCATTCAGTAGTTTCAGCGATAGAGTGTAAAAAAAATATAAAAGCATTTAGATCACATCTGTGAAGTACGTGTCCATGGACAGTGACCGTCCGGTCTTCAAATGACCCATCCACAATTCCTTAATTTTGAAACATCAAATACATGCAAACACTTGCATGTCGATCATCGCGGCCAAACAATGGATGTTGCATAAAAATACAATACTTAAGAATACATAATCGAAACAGTGCAAAGATGAGAATGGCTCTAGTGCATAATTGTAAAATCAAAAGCAAAGTTTGCTCATTTTTAGCGTGGATGATCCACACATACTCAGAAAATCATTCAGAAGTTGCATATGCATCTGTTGATATTGTTGTTGTCGATGCATCTTTAGAAAGTTGGCAATATACTTCGCCTCTTGTTCCGGGAGGCGGACCTGAACACCGGGATTCTTAAAATCATGTGTGCGGGCTATCCCTTCACCCTCATCCTCCACAATCATGTTGTGCATTATCATGTAACATGTCATGAGTTGCCAAAGTGTCTCTGCTTCGCACATCATTGTAGCTCCACAAACAACCCCAACGAGCTTGGGCACTCCAGATGCCCTCTCCACATGCTTCCTAGTTGTCTCTTGTGTTGTTGCAAAGTGCCTTTGTTTGTTTTCATAGGATCGGATAGGGTCTTCACAAACGCCGTCCATTCAGGATAGATACTATCGACAAGGTAGTACCCCATGTAGTTGTGCCCGTTGAGGGTGTAGTTGCACGGCGAAGCTTCACCATCACAAAGTCTATTGAACAAAGGAAATCGTTGGAGCATATTGATGGCATTGCATGAACCAGGCGTGCCAAAGTAAGCATGCCAATTCTACAAGTCCTTTGATGCCACTGCTTTAGGTATATTGGTGGTTTTTTTGACGTGACCTTGATACAACCCACACAAACTTTTGGGGAGCTTTTTCATTGCCAGTGCATGCAGGGCCGGTCCGGAGATTTCGGGGGCCCGGGGCGGAGCTAGAACATGGGGCCCTTACTATGAATCTCACTTGGGACATTTACATCGGTTTACGTGAATATGTATATATCTATCTTAAGGATGCATATGCTTCTTACAGTATGACAAAAACAATCAAATAAGGCAGCAATGCATACCTTGGCAAGCTTCAACGCATCCTGTGCCTCCTTATTCATGTTTTTCTTGATATTTTTTTTTGCTTTTTGATGAAGCATTAAAACCATCTGGTACATATAATGAGGCCCGCGAGTCAAATTTCATTAACTATATGAGAAAAATCATTGAATAGGAAATTCAATAAATTCACTATATTACTTGCATGCAGATCCAAAAATATGATGTAAACTTTGATCCTCAAGATCTAAGATGATTTTTTCTATGGAGAAGAATCATATGAATGCCTTTCAGATAATGCCTTTGCAGCATCGCAACAGAATGAAAGAATTGATTACCCAGTTAAGCAAACGAGGTCGACACAACTTAGTGGTTAATCCCACTTCAATAGACTCATCCCATGCTCCTAATTTTCGCAATCAAACAACAGTACCATGGCTCCTATTTTTGGGATGCAAAGCGAAGATCCTCATAGTGACTACAGGTTTTTCAGCCGGTGGTAAGGAAAAGTATAAATCTCAAAATCCATATAACCCTACAGGATTCGATCAAAAGGATGCCAAACGATCCTTACCAGAACCTGAAGGCAAGCCTACTGGTAGGGCGTGCTCCTCCTCCGTCGCTGCCCTTTGGGATCTGCCGGCGATGGCTTTGCGGCGATTAGGGAACAGACGGCGTTCTACGCTGGGAGGATTTTAGGGAACGATCGTCAGGCCGTCCGTGTGCAGGGCCAGGCCCAGTATATCCCGCTGCTCTACGGGGCCTGATGTCTGATCCAAGGAAACAGCAAAAGTTTCTCCACAAAAAAAGGAAACAGCAAAACATGCGTAGGAAAACGTACGTACTGCTGCTATGGCCTATCACAAACCTGCGTACCCTGGGAGGGGGCCCCTCGATTTTGGGGGCCCGGGGCGGCTGCCCCCCTGCCCCTCCCCAGGGCCGGCCCTGAGTGCATGCAATCAAATGAAGCCAACATACTCGGGAATCCTCTTGATGCTTCAATTGCCAACATTTTTTCTTTGTCCTCCATAGTTGGCTCTCTCAGATGCTCTGGTCCAAACACCTTCACCATAGTGCATGCAAATTGCACTGTAGTGTTCAGAGTCATGGTCTCTCCCATCCAGATTTCAGTACCAATTGCATCTGCAGCCTTAGATAAGCAAGCATCTTGAGAGCAGCCGTGCATTTCTGTAGAGGAGAGAAAGAAAGTTGTCCGCAACAACCCTTCCTAACTTGAAGTTGTCAACAAGCTTCTTCATAGCAGTCGCTACGCACAAGAACTAACCTCTGCTCATCTGGAAGGGACGTTGAAAGAAGCCTTCATGGTATGTTGGTTCCATTTAATTTGAAGTAGTCCTTGTACATAAGTCATGCACCGGCAATCCTATCCTGGGGAGTATAGTATGTGCTCCTCTACCTTCTTCATTTCCTTTTGGATGCTCATCATCATCATTTCAACATCTTCGTCGTCTAAATCCGACGAATCGATGAACTTGTTGAATATGAATTCGTCAAGGTCCTTGTTTCCATAGCCGTCTTTCCGTGAGAATCCATCGGTGACCTAGAAATGAACAAAAGAATACAAAACCTGCTCAGACATTTTGTCGAACACATAGACCACGAGGTGTATATCCAGGGGAGTTGGACGTACCGGGGCGGCGTTCGGTGGCAATGTGCGCTACTAATTGTGTATTAGTATTATGGACAAAAAATGTATGTATTTGGATAATGCTTGACAATTAATTATTGGCATGAACATGCCCCTTCATCTACTCCCATTCATATTTCTTTTTTTTTCAAAAAGAGGGACTCCCCGGCCTCTGCATCAGGACGATGCATACGGCCAACTTATTAAAAAGATAAATAGGTTCCTCATTCATATTTCTTGAAAGCAAAATCTTAACAATTATCGGGTGGAGTATATTCTTTTTCTTAGCGACAAACCCATGGGACATGAGGCGGATCTCAGTACTTGCAAAGTTGCAACGCCTCATCGTGTATTCATGGAGCGTGATCGGATTCAAACAAAACATACTCCGTATCTCCGAACCACAACATTTCGAGAAGAAACTACGATTTGTCGTGCTCGGGTTCCACTGGTTGAGATCATTGCTCGGCCATGGACATATTTTTCTTGCAGCGCGATCTGCATCTGCATGTTCCGGTGGCGACGCTGATTGATTAGAGTAGAGTGCGTGCCTGATTAACTACTAAAACTAACGTAAAGCTTTGTAGTTACCCAGGCAGGGGCCATGTTACTTAACAGTCAAGATTCTTGGCCTAGTAGGCAGTAAATTATGCCCTAATCGTCCGTTTGTTTCTCTCTCAGCTACTCTAGGTATCCCCCGGTCAAAGATCTGTCCATGCACCATCGTGCTGGCCGAATTAACAATGGGCGCGTTGGATCAAGCGAGGGTTAGCGCATGCTGGCCCGAGATTATCGTGCGCTGGGTGTGGAGCCTGTTAGCATGCGTGTCCCTACTTGGAAGTGTCCTGATAGTTATTCTCCCTTTGCTGCGCCTGTCAGAGCCTGAACCCGGTCAGCCGGCTATGGCGACTCTCTCGGCCACATGAGCATGAACTCGATGGCTGCATCGGCACTGAACTAACATGTGTTGGGGAACGTAGTAATTTTAAAAATTTTCCTACGCACACGCAAGATCATGGTGATGCATAGCAACGAGAGGGGAGAGTGTTGTCCACGTACCCTCGTAGACCTGAAAGTGGAAGCGTTATAACAACGCGGTTGATGTAGTCGTACGTCTTCACGGCCCGACCGATCAAGCACCGAAACTACGGCGCCTCCGAGTTCTAGCACACGTTCAGCTCGATGACGATCCCCGGACTCCGATCCAGCAAAGTGTCGGGGAAGAGTTCCGTCAGCACGACGGCGTGGTGACGATCTTGATGTTCTACCGTCGCAGGGCTTCGCCTAAGCACCGCTACAATATTATCGAAGATTATGGTGGAGGGGGGCACCGCACACGGCTTAGAGATCTCAAGGATCAATTGTTGTGTCTAGAGGTGCCCCCCTGCCCCCGTATATAAAGGAGCAAGGGGGAGGGGCGGCCGACCATGATGAGGCGCGCCAGGGAGGAGTCCTACTCCTACCGGGAGTAGGACTCCCTCCTTTTCCTTGTCCAAGTAGGAGAGGGGGAAGGAAGGGAGAGAGGAGAGGAAGGAAAGGGGGGCGCGCCGCCCCTCCCTCCTTGTCCAATTCGGACTAGAGGGGGAGGGGGCGCGCGGCCTGCCCTGGCCGCCCCTCCTCTTCTCCACTTTAGGCCCATGAGGCCCATAAACCCTCCGGGGGGTTCCGGTAACCCCCCGGTACTCCGGTTTTATCCGAAACTTCCCCGGAACACTTCCGGTGTCCGATAGTCGTCCAATATATCAATCTTTATGTCTCGACCATTTCGAGACTCCTCGTTATGTCCGTAATCATATCCGGGACTCCGAACTAACTTCGTTACATCAAAACTAATAAACTCATAATATAACTGTCATCGAAACCTTAAGCGTGCGGACCCTACGGGTTCGAGAACAATGTAGACATGACCGAGACACGTCTCCGGTCAATAACCAATAGTGGAACCCGGATGCTCATATTGGCTCCCACATATTCTACGAAGATCTTTTATCAGTCAGACCGCATAACAACATACGCTGTTCCCTTTGTCATCGGTATGTTACTTGCCCGAGATTCGATCGTCGGTATCTCAATACCTAGTTCAATCTCGTTGCCGGCAAGTCTCTTTACTCGTTCCGTAATACATCATCTCGCAACTAACTCATTAGTTGCATTGCTTGCAAGGCTTAGGTGATGTGCATTACCGAGAGGGCCCAGAGATACCTCTCTGACAATCGGAGTGACAAATCCTAATCTCGAAATAGGCCAACCCAACATGTACCTTTGGAGACACCTGTAGAGCACCTTTATAATCACCCAGTTACGTTGTGACGTTTGGTAGCACACAAAGTGTTCCTCCGGCAAACGTGTCGTGGTTTTGTCACGGCAGATGTCCTAGAGAAAGGACTTAGTCGTGGAGCCATCGCGACGGATTAGCTTGAAGGGGTTAAAGCGGACACAGGGACGCAAGAGAGTTTATACTAGTTCGGCCCCTTCAATGAAGGTAAAAGCCTACGTCTAGTTGTGTTGGAATTGATGGGATTTCGATGACTAGGGAGCAAACAAGCTTCGCCTATGTCTCGAGTTGTCGTCTGTTGTCCTTGAACCGCCGTCGGGTCATCCCCTTATATACACGAGTGACTCCCGTCGGTTCACAGAGTCCCAACACCGGTCGATATTCGTATCCGGGTTGGTCTCTCCTTATTCCTAACTTACAATACAAGTTTATATACAAATTCCAGTTTACAGCTACCAGTCTTGAACCGGCTACGGGCCTTAGGCCCTCATCTTCCTTCTCGGGCTTTATCACTTCTAGAACTACTGATGAAGTTGACCCGGCCCAGATAGGTCGGTTTATGCCCAGCAGTAATATCCCCAACATTAGGCCCTAGATTGATTTGAACGGGTTCATATCAATCCTTTAACAAAACTTCATCTTCAACGTCTTCTCTTAAATTGGTAAACCGCCATGATGTCATTTTCTCTGATTACTGCAAACCGGAGTGATGTCACCTGTCATAATGGAGCTATCCATTATGCTTCTTTGTTTAATAGATCGGCGGAAATCGAGGCGACAACTCCATTTCGTGTCCCCTTGATTGTCGCGCGTGACTCATGTTCTTTCGCCTTATAAATAGGACCGAAGGGTCATTTCTTTTCTCCTTCCGTTCCTTCTTCGTCTTCCTCGCGTCGCCCGCCTCGGAGCTCCGCCGCCGCCGTCGACCTCTGCCTCATCCTTGGCCGCTGCATCAACCTGAACGCACCAGAGCATCGCGACAACCTTCCGCATCTTCCTCAGCTTCGGTAAATCTTCTATCCTTTCCCCGCAGATCTGACCTAGGGTTTCGTAGTTCTTCAGTGTTCATCTTCTACCTCTTGCTCATACGATAGATCTTTAGCTGAATCCGCAAACCTTTACTCTGTGCAATGATAGTTGTTTGACCTTCGCCTTCACTTATGCATCTCAAAACCATAGATCTATATGAACGTTTTGCTCATTGGTTCGGTACTACTCCTTTGAACCTCTAAGTATTTATCTCTTTTCTGAACTTGCTTCAGATCCAATGCCATAAGGAAATCTTGTGAAACCTGTTTCTGCGTACTTGTCCATCCGCAATGCTTAGATCAGGCGGTTTAACCTTATAGAAATTTTTTCCGAACCGGCATATGCCATTAGTCCCCTTATTGAACCGCCAGATGCTTGTTGCTTAAAAAAAAACTCCGGTTCAAATAGTTCTGTCTCCGGTTTAACAGTGCCCATACTAATGTATCTTGATCAAATGCATTTTTGAACCGGGATCTTCTACTTTATAGATTCCATCATGGCCAAGCAAGTGTATGAGTGCAATTGGGTTCCTTCTCGCGTCACAGAGGCTGAACTGGACGATTTAGTCCTGATTGGCGCTTTAGGCAGCAAAGATACCATCCATTGGAGGGCTCCTGGCAAAGAATGCCCTCCCACACCTCGAAAAGGAGAGGTTGTTGTTTTCGTAGATCACTTAGCCCGGGGCTTTAAACCGTCCGGTTCTAAATTTTACCGGGATGTTTTAGCCGATTTCCAGCTCCATCCACAAGATACTGGCCCCAACTCTGTTACAAATATGTGTCACTTCCAAGTGCTCTGTGAAGCGTTCTTTCAAGAGGAGCCCATAGTGGAATTGTTCAGAGACCTTTTCCATCTAAACCGTCGTACGGAGTTTACTGACGACTCCAATACGGAGTTGGGTGGCGTGGCGATTCAGAAGAGGAAAGAGGTCACATACCCTCACGCCAAACTGCATAGCCACCCCAAAGAATGGAATCAGACATGGTTCTACTGCAAAGACACCTCCCCTGCTGGTGAGAATCCCTTGCCTGGCTCTCGACCGGAGCGGCTCAACAATACACACCCTTTTCCACAAAGATTGACTGCACAGGAGAGAAGTAAATATGCTCCTCAACTGTCAAAGCTCAGAGCCTTTATGGCCAACGGTTTAACAGGGGTTGATCTCGCTCGATGTTGGATATCATGGAGCATACTGCCCCTTAGTCAGCGCTCTGGTTTGATGTGCGAGTATACTGGCAGTGTTGATGACCCACTGCGACATTCCAAAATCCAGCTCACCGATGAAGAAATCACAGAAGCTGTGAATAAGATGCTGAATGAACCGGAACACGCCTGTGCTAGAAACGGCCTGCTTCCCTTCTGTGCCACCAACAAACCGCCAGCTGTAAGACTTTGATTTTTCTTTTTGCTGAATATGTTAACGATATATCTGGTCTTTGTTTAATATCAGTGTCTGTGTAATCAGGGCAATGATCCATTTTGGAGCAAAAAACTGCCGCAGGAGAAACCAGAGAAACCAGACAAACCGGAAAGAGCAACACGGCAAAAGACTAAAGCTGTGAAGAAGACTGCCAATAGGAAAAGAACCACTGCATCTTCTAATCCGGCCCCTGATGATGAGGTGGATAATCCGGACTTTGAGGTAGAGCTTGACTCACTTGGTTTATTTTTTATGCGTCTTATTGATGATGATATTTGTCAGGATGATGCCGAAGCCAGCCACGCGGATGTTGCAGAGGTAATTATTCTCTCTTCTGATTCAGAAACTTTGCCTTCACGAAAAATCCGTCAGGCAAACCGGAAAGTTAAATTTTCTCATCCTCTTGCTTATTTGGATCCTAAACTTTTTATGAAGACCCAACAACACGAAGCTCGTCGCACCACCCGACACAGCGGCCAGGTAGTTACCTCCGCCGGTTTACCGAACAGTCCGGTTCGGAAACGCCATTCAGAGGTCTCTAATTTGCTTGTCAGTGCTTGTCCTAAAGCGGGCTGCTTTCGTCAACCTCGTAACCCGTCTGACTCCGATTACCAGGTTACTTCCCACTCATCTTCTGGCGAGTCGTCGGCTACTCAGCTCCCACCGCTCAAAACGGTGCTTGGGTAAGCTATACTTATTGTGATGTTTGCAGTACATCGCCTTAGAACATATGTTGTATTTGATTTTGTTATTCTCCTCAGGGCCAAACCTAGGCCAAGCAAGAAGGCCCGCCTAGACAAAGCGGCCGAAGAAGATGTCATTCTTGAACCAGGCAAGACACCCAATCTTGAAGCGGCTATTCCTGAGGATATACCCAATGATCCACCGCAGCAGGACGATGATCTTATTACTGAAGAGAGACCTACTGACGCCTCATGTCCTGTCAATCAGCCCACAGGTTCCATCCGGATTGAAAGCTCCACCGGTCCAGCAAAACCTACTAACAAGCCAACAGCCCCAGTGCAAACCGGCGGTACCCAGGATGATGAGGTTGTCATTACTGGCACTGGCCATACCGAGCCAAGCAATCCTGTCGCTTTATCCAAACATTCTGCCAAGGAAGATTTTGCTGCCTTTGGCAAAGGCAAGTGGAATGCTGATCTGACGACTTATGCTGCTCTGAACGCCCAAGATATCCATTCTGGCTATCTGAACCAGTTGTATACCAGTCGCGACTATGAAGCTGGTCTGGTTAATATGATGAAAGAGAAATATGAGGTAACTTCCATATGCTCCTTCCTGCTTGTATGCTTCCATTTTTGCTGACTCTCCTAGCCCCCAAGGGCCGGTTTGTAATACTCTTTCAAACCGGGACTTACCAATATAAATCTTGATGCTTTGAAATTCGCTGATGTAGCCCCCAAGGGCCGGTTCAACTTAACGTAGTTACACCGGTACTTTAAGTAATGGAAATTGCTGCATCAGAATATATACGAGCAAATAGCCATTAGCCCCCAAGTGCCAAGTTGAATACTTGTATTGATCTTGGGACTTTGTAAGCAATTGAAAGATGAAGATCGAATATGCATTAGCCCCCAAGTACTAAGTGCATAACTTGTTATGTGATTGGTACTTGAATCCTTATACTGATTTGTTGAAGCATATATCTGTATGCATGCAGGCGGAGCTGAAGACGAAAGAAAACCAAGTCACCGATCTCCAAGAAAACCTGAAAACCCAACAGGCTAAAACCTCCAAAGCAAAAGAGGAATTGGCCAGCGCTTTAAGCGCCATGGAACAGCTTAAGGAGAGCTTCAAGAAGAAGCGGGCGGATTGGGCCACTGAAAAGTCCGCTTTGATCAAACGAGCAGAGGATGCCGAGGCTGCACTAAAACCAGTGGCGGATGAACTGACCAGCATAAAGCGGCACATGCATGCCATGACTACTGCTATCTTTGGTAAGCCACTTTGCCTTCTGAATTGGCTCTGCCTCCTTACAGAGTCGCCGATTTATTAACCCTTTATGGTATTTCAGGGACATGCATTGGTCACTTGGGGTCAGATGTGCAGAAGAAACTGAAAGCTGCCTATACATTGGTTGAACAATTGTATACTGGTGCCCAACGGATCATCTGTACCGCATCTCATAACAAATCGTCGCCCACTTTGATTCAAGATACTCTGATGAAACTGTCGGTGCTTCCTGCCCGGGTTGAAGAGCTAAAGAAATCTGCTACTTGAACCGATGCAATCAATGCCCTAATCCGGGCAAAAGCCTGGGTGCCGGATTTTGATCCTCTTGAAGCTGCTCAGGGCTATCCCAGCTTGAAGGAAGACGGGTCAGAATTTGGTGAAGCGGATCTGTGAGCAATAAACCGGGAGGTACGTCCGCTAGCTTGTCAATTGGCTGAGGAAGCAGACTTGTCTCATTATCAAGCCCAATATGACAGCCAGAACAAGCGAATAGCCGCACCAATCCATGAATTGGAAAATCTAATCCCTCCAATCTGTAAGCATACTTACGCTTCCGATATTGACCCGTCATTGCTGATCCATGATGAAGCTGTTTTTCAAGCATTAATAGGAATCGACTGGACAACTGTGGATTTCCAGCCACTGGGTAGAGAAATGGAGGCTGAAGCGGCGCAGGATGACCCACAACCATCAGGCCAGGCTGGTGACCAAACTTGAACCGGAAGCCGGTTTTAAAACTGCCTCTCCTTTGCGAAAAACAATTATATTATTATGGGCACCATGTTGCCTTGTAATAGGCTAGCTGATACCTTTGATGTTGATATGCCTTCGTGCCTAATTTGTTCTTCCTGTGGTAATGAACTTTCCAAAACACTTTCTGAAATGAAAAATTCGTCAACTGCCACCGCGGTTGTACCGTCAGGCGGAATATGATGTCTGCATGTATGAAATCAAAACATCCAAAACAAAATTTTAAGTCTATGATCAAAATTTTGAGATACATAATACCTGCCATCGTTGAGCGTGAAGTTGGCTTGGCCAATCTTGAAGCGGAGTTTTGCAAACCCACACTGTTGGAGGAGATAACAGCTCCTGTATATATATGACGCTGGTTTACCATGTAAACCGTGCCGAGTTATAATAAACACCGTGTTACTCCATAGGAGGATGTTAACAACAAGGATCAAACCGGGCAAATAGTCTCCGGATTGACGTGAACTGTGTTCCGTCAATTGATTGGTTAAAAAACTTTGTCGGTTTAAAAAACGCAATAAAAAGCAAAAAACCCCCCTTCAAAGAAAAGTGTGAAGCAAAAGAAATGACAAAACCGTTTGCCAAAAAAGGTTTATTTAAGCTGATCAAATGGCGTTACCATGGCCAAACACGACCAAGCTCCCGTTAGGTGTAATTATGGTTCTAGTCAGCCAGGTCCCCAAATGAAACCATGGCATTTATGCCGACCAAATGGCATGGTCATGGTTCGGGTTCGACCAAGCCCCCAAGTGATTCTGTGGCCTTAGGCCGATCAAGAGGCATGACTGGTTCGGACATGACCAAGTCCCCAAGTGATCTGGTGGCTCTCGCCTATCAAGAGGCATGGTATTGGTTCGGACACGACCAATCCTCCAAGTGATATAACACGATGCTTTTAGCAAAGTGAACTCAAGGGGTAAACCGGAAGCCGCTTTAGAACAACTCCGTGTAACCACACATGATGTAAAAGAACAGATACCCCGCTTTAGCTGAGGTTCCGATTTATTATAGTTAATATATACATCGTTGTAATATGTACATAAGTAGAACCAATGGCTCAGGTATAATAAGGCCGAAGATGAGCTATGTTTCACGGCCTGTTGGTCTCCTCCTCTGATGTACGTGAGTCCTTATGTTCTCGAATATCGATCAGATAGTATGACCCGTTGTGAAGATTCTTGCTGACCACGAAAGGCCCCTCCCAAGGTGGGGATAACTTATGCATATCAGTCTGATCTTGGATGAGCCGAAGCACCAAATCTCCCTCCTGAAAGGTTCTGGTTCTGACCCGACGACTGTGATAACGACGAAGATCCTGCTGGTAAATCGCCGATCGGGCGGCTGCGATATCACGCTCTTCATCCAACCGGTCCAAAGCATCTTGTCGTGCTGTCTCGTTGTCCGCTTCAATATAAGCCGTTACATGAGGTGAATCATGACGGATATCACTGGGGAGAACCGCCTCCGCTCCATAAACCATGAAGAACGGTGTGTATCCTGTTGATATGTTGGGCGTTGTATTGATGCTCCATAACACAGATGGTAATTCTTCTACCCAATAGCCCGACGTTCTCTGCAAAGGAACCATGAGCCGGGGCTTGATGCCTCTCAAGATCTCTTGATTAGCTCTTTCTGCTTGACCATTGGACTGTGGATGTGCCACTGATGAAACGTCGAGCCGGATGTGCTCCCGTTCGCAGAACTCCTTCATAGCACCTTTGGACAAATTGGTACCATTATCTGTGATGATACTGTGTGGAAAGCCAAACCGGAAAATCACTTTTTTAATGAATTGAACTGTCGTGGCCGTATC
The DNA here is from genome assembly GCF_002162155.2 of Triticum dicoccoides. Classification (NCBI taxonomy): domain Eukaryota; kingdom Viridiplantae; phylum Streptophyta; class Magnoliopsida; order Poales; family Poaceae; genus Triticum; species Triticum dicoccoides. Next base: position 414,262,990 of record NC_041388.1, on the reverse strand, counting down.
ACACTTGCTAACAGGTTCTGCCTCCACCCACTTTGTAAACTTGTCAACCGCCACCAGGAGGTGGGTCTTCTTATCTTTGGACCTTTTGAAAGGCCCAACCATATCCAGCCCCCAAGTTGCAAACGGCCAAGTAATTGGAATCATTCTCAATTCTTGAGCCGGTACATGAGCACGTCTTGAAAACCTTTGGCAACCATCACATCGTCTGACCAGATCCTCCGCATCAGCATGAGCAGTTAACCAATAGAAGCCATGGTGAAACGCTTTAGCCACCAGAGACTTTGACCCGGCGTGGTGACCACAATCTCCTTCATGGATCTCACGCAAAATTTCACGGCCTTCTTCAGGAGACACTCAGCGTTGAAAAGCTCCTGATACACTGCAATGATGCAACTCGCCGTTGATGATAGCCATGGACTTGGATCGCCGGATTATCTGCCGGCCAGAATCTCATCCTCTGGCAACTCGCCCCGGTTCTTGTACGCCAGGTAAGGAAGCGTCCAATCCGGAATAACATGAAGAGCTGCCACCAATTGAGCCTCCGGATCAGGAATAGCTAAATCCTCTTCACCAGGGATCTTGACCGACGGGTTGTGCAGCACATCCAGAAAAACATTGGGCGAGACCGGTTTGCGCTGAGAGCCCAGCCGGCTTAAAGCGTCCGCCGCTTCATTTTTCCGCCGGTCCATGTGGTCCACCTGATAGCCTCTGAAATAACCTGCAACAATATCCACCTCATGACGATATGCTGCCATGAGTGGGTCCTTGGAGTCCCAAGTGCCAGACACCTGCTGAGCCACAAGGTCCGAGTCACCGAAGCACTTAACTCGACTTAGATTCATCTCCTTAGCCATCCGGAGACCATGGAGCAAGGCTTCATACTCAGCTGCATTGTTAGTACAAGGGAATATTAAGCGGAGAACATAACAAAACTTATCACCTCGTGGGGAAGTTAATACGATTCCAGCCCCCGAGCCTTCCAATTGCCTGGATCCGTCAAAATGGATGGTCCAATACGTATGATCCGGCTTTTCTTCAGGTGCTTGCATTTCTGTCCAATCGTTGATGAAATCAACAAGTGCTTGAGACTTAACCGCTGTCTGAGGCACATATTTCAAACCGCACGGCCCCAGCTCTATAGCCCACTTTGCAATCCGGCCAGTTGCTTCCCGGTTCTGGATGATATCTCCCAAAGGAGCAGAACTGACCACTGTAATTGGATGCCCTTGGAAGTATTGTTTAAGCTTCCGGCTTGCCATAAAAACTCCATATACCAGCTTCTGCCAATGCGGATACCTTTGCTTGGACTCAATGAGCACCTCGCTGATATAATAGACCGGACGTTGAACCGGATGCTCCTTACCTGCCTCCTTTCGCTCTACCACAATAGCCACGCTGACCGCCCGAGCATTAGCAGCAACATATAGCAGCAACGGTTCCTTATCAATGGGAGCGGCAAGCACAGGCGGATTGGCCAATTGCCGTTTTAAGTCCTCAAATGCTTCATCATCAGCAGAACTCCAGACAAATTGATCCGTCTTCTTCACATCTGATACAAAGGGATTGCCTTCTCACCGAGGCGACTGATAAACCGGCTTAACGCAGCAATCCGGCCTGCCAGGCGCTGAACATCATTGATACACTTCGGTTTGGCGAGGGAGGTGATGGCTGTGATCTTCTCCGGATTAGCCTCAATTCCCCTATTGGACACCAAGAAGCCTAATAACTTGCCCGCCGGTACACCAAAGACACACTTGTCCGGATTAAGCATCATCTTGTATGTTCTCAGGTTATCAAAGGTTTCCTTCAAATCATCAATCAGAGTCTCCTTCTCCCTGGACTTAACCACGATATCATCCACGTAAGCATGTACATTACGGCCAATCTGCTTGTGAAGACAATTTTGTACACACCGTTGGTAAGTTGCTTGGGCACTCTTGAGCCCGAAGGGCATAGACACATAGAAGAAGGCTCCAAAGGGAGTTATAAATGCCGTCTTCTCCTGGTCCTTAACTGCCATTTTGATCTGATGATAGCCAGAATACACATCCAAAAAACTTAAACGCTCACAGCCCGCCGTAGCATCAATAATTTGATCAATACGGGGGAGGGCAAAAGGATCTGCTGGACAAGCCTTATTAAGATCTGTGTAATCCACACACATGCGCCAGGTGCCGTTTTTCTTGAGGACCAGCACCGGATTGGCAGGCCACTCAGGGTGAAAAACTTCAACAATAAAGCCAGCTGCTAAGAGCCTGGCTACCTCTTCTCCAATTGCCTTGCGTCTTTCTTCGTTAAATCGGCGAAGGAACTGTTTCACCGGTTTATATTTAGGATCCACATTAAGTGTGTGCTCAGCGAGTTGCCTCGGTACACCTGGCATGTCAGAGGGTTTCCATGCAAAAATGTCCCGATTCTCACGGATGAACTCGATGAGCGTGCTTTCCTATTTCGGATCCAAGTTGGCACTGATGCTGAACTGCTTGGACGAATCACCAGGTACGAAGTCAACAAGCTTAGTTTCTGCTGCCGACTTGAATTTCAGGGCCGGATCATGCTCCGTAGTTGGCTTCTTCAACGGAGTCATGTCCGCCGGATCAACATTGTCTTTATAATACTTCAACTCCTCGGTGGCACAAATCGACTCTGCATAAGCCGCATCTCCTTCCTTGCATTCCAAAGCGATTTTGCGGCTTCCGTGAACCGTTATTGTCCCCTTGTGACCGGTATCTTGAGCTGCAAATACACATAACAGGGTCGAGCCATAAACTTGGCGTAGGCCGGTCGCCCAAACAGGGCATGATATGGACTTTGGATTTTCACCACTTCAAACGTCAATGTCTCCGACCTGGAATCATGATCATCCCCAAAGGCCACTTCTAGAGCTATCTTACCAACGGGATATGCTGATCTGCCAGGCACTACACCATGGAATACTGTATTAGACGGTTTGAGATTCTTATCTGTTAGTCCCATATGACGGAAGGTCTCATAGTACAGGATGTTAATGCTGCTCCCTCCATCCATGAGCACCTTGGTGAACTTATAACCTCCCACCTGAGGCGCTACCACCAGAGCCAACTGACCCGGATTATCGACCTGGGATGGGTGATCCTCTCTGCTCCATATGATTGGCTGTTCAGACCAACGTAGATAACGGGGTATGGCCGGTTCAACAGAGTTGACTGCCCGCCTCTGAACCTTCCGGTCTCGCTTGTCCAAGCTAGTGGTGAAGACATGGTACTGCCCACTACTCAACTGCTTTGGGTTGCTCTGGTAACCTGACTGTTGCTGCTGTTGGTTGTAACCACCCTGGTTGTTTTGACTATTTTGACCATTATGTCCGCCCGGATTACCATTGAATCCTGAACCGAAACTTCCTCCACCGTAACCCGGCCCGGATCCCAAGCCACCGCCAGATTCGTGATCATACCAGAAATTATTAGAATTCTTGAACTCCTGCATAATAAAGCAATCCTTCCAAAGGTGGTTTGCTGGCGCCTCCTTCGTCCCATGTCTTGGACAGGGCTAACTTAGCAGATAGTTTAGGCGGTTTGGGTTAGGGTTGGGTGCTCCATTACAATTTTTCGGTCTACCCTTGCGTCGCTGGCCATCGTCCTGTGCGTTGGTATTAGCCACAAAGTCCATGTTACCATCCGCTTTACGCTTGCCTCCACCACCATTGCCTGCCCAGTGATGCTGCTGACCTTTGGAGCTGCTGTTCTTCTTCCCTTTCCCTGTCTTGTCATCATCAGATTCGGGATCCTTGGTACTATCAGAATCAACATATTTCACCAAAGCGGCCATGAGGGTCCCCATGTCAGTGCAATGACGCTTCATCCGTCCCAACTTCAGCTTCAGGGGCCCAAACCGGCAGTTGCCTTCTAGGGTTAATACTGCGGTGTCAGTGTTGATGCGGTCTAAGGAGTGCAACACTTGTGAAACCCGGCGCACCCAATGAGTCGTTGATTCTCCTTCCTCCTGGACGCATGCAGCTAAGTCCACTATCGACATAGGCTGTTTACAGGTATCCTTGAAATTGCTGATAAACCGGGCTCGTAATTGGGCCCATGAACTGATAGAATTAGCCGGCAAGCTTTTTAACCAAGTACGGGCCGTTTCTTCAAGCATCATGGTGAAGTATTTCACACACGCTGCGTCATCCACATCAAGCATCTCCATGGCCATCTCATAGCTCTCCACCCATGTCTCTGGAGGTTGATCCACCGTGTAATTTGGTACCTTGCGCGGGCCTTTGAAATCCTTGGGTAGGCGTACGTCGCGTAAAGCGGGGATAAGGCAAGGCACCCCCAAAGAACTAGAAGTAAGGCCAGGTTCAGTCGAGGTGGTTGGACGAACCGGCGTGAGCTGCCGAGCCTGATGCTGTGTGGCTAACTCGGCCTCCCTGCGCGCGCGGGCCCGGTCCACCACTCCCTGAGCGTTATCAGCACCACCCGCCGGGTTGTTGTCACGGGGTGCCGCACGTCGTTCATTACTCGACACTGCTGGTTCATCCATATGTCTGCTATAGCTCCGGCTTGGACGGGGGGTCGAGTGGATCCGGTCGTGGCTGTACGAGTACGCTTCCTATTGGGCCAAAGCTGTCCTCAGAAGTTCCTTGACCCGTCGCGTCTCTACTACCTGCGGCGAGTCACCTTCAGTTGGAATGGCCTCCAGCCGTGCAGCAGCGGCAACAAGATTGTCCATTGGGTTGGAGTAGTGACCCGGAGGTGTTAAAGCAGCCTGAGGTATAACAGTGTTTTGACGAGGCGGGTCCATCTGACGAGGCTGAACCGGTGCACCGGCCCCAGGGGCTTCTGCCCAGTTTCCCTCTAGCGGATTGCTGGCTCTTGGTCCTGGAGTGTTGAAAAGGTCTCTGGCCTCGAAAACCAGAGGTAAGCGGGATCGGTGCTTCCTCCTCATGACTTCATGCGACGCGCTCTGGTCCAACATAAGCCTGTAGGCCTGTGCGTCTAAAGCGGCCCGCTTTGTGGCCATCCTGGTGTCCTCAGCCGCCAGATCCGCCTTGGCCTGGGTGATCTGTTCCTTTACCTTTGCAATCTCCGCGTTGTGAACGTCCTGATTCGGCGGATTGACCTCCGCCATAAGCACAACCAACACATCAAATAGTTCTGATAGAACCTGAGCAGGCGGGCGCACAGGGCCTCCTGCCCCGGCAGCCGTTGCCGCAGCGGTTGAAGAATGAAGCGCTGCTTGTGTGCCAGTCATGAATATTCCAACCCGGTTGGGCAGATCAGAGGGGTCCAGAATATTGTCGCCATCGGAACAGCCCCCAATCCGGCCGTCTTGTAGCTGATAAAGAGATTCGGTTTCTCCGGTCGATGACTCGTCATCGGAACAAACGACGACATCGCCGCGCGATTCTGACCCATCCTCATAACTTCCTCCATGGATGAAGGCACGCTTCATGGCCGGTTTAAGCCGGGCGGATCGCGCACGCTGAGCCGTCTCGACGAGGTCGGTGCAGATGTCCGGCTCAGGGCCCGATTCACCGATCTTGCCAATGAAAACGTGAATGCTACCAAAGGGGACCCGGTACCCGTACTCCATTGAGCCGGCCTCGGGGCCCCAGCCTGCGTCATCGATGTAGAGCTTGCCGCGACGACTCTTAGTCATCCGGCCTACAACGTAGCCCTCGAGTCCTTCAAAGTGGCCCTCCAAGAACCGGAAACCATCATGCGATAGCCCCACGGTGGGCGCCAACTGTCGTGGTTTTGTCACGGCAGATGTCCTAGAGAAAGGACTTAGTCGTGGAGCCATCGCGACGGGTTAGCTTGAAGGGGTTAAAGCGGACACAGGAACGCAAGAGAGTTTATACTAGTTCGGCCCCTTCAATGAAGGTAAAAGCCTACGTCTAGTTGTGATGGAATTGATGGGATTTCGATGACTAGGGAGCAAACAAGCTTCGCCTATGTCTCGAGTTGTCGTCTGTTGTCCTTGAACCGCCGCCGGGTCGTCCCCTTATATACACGGGTGACTCCCGTCGGTTCACAGAGTCCCAACACCGGTCGATATTCGTATCCGGGTTGGTCTCTCCTTATTCCTAACTTACAATACAAGTTTATATACAAATTCCGATTTACAGCTACCAGTCTTGAACCGGCTACGGGCCTTAGGCCCTCATCTGCCTTCTCGGGCTTTATCACTTCTGGAACTACTGATGAAGTTGACCCGGCCCAGATAGGCCGGTTTATGCCCAACAGTAATATCCCCAACAAAACGGGAGTTGCATAATCTCATAGTCATAGGAACATGTATACGTTATTAAGAAAGCAATAGCAACATACTAAAAGATCGGGTGCTAAGCTAATGGAATGGGTCATGTCAATCACATCATTCTCCTAATAGTGTGATCCCGTTAATCAAATGACAACACATGTCTATGGTTAGGAAACATAACCATCTTTGATTAATGAGCTAGTCAAGTAGAGGCATACTAGTGACGTTTAGTTTGCCTATGTATTCACACAAGTATTATGTTTCCAGATAATACAATTCTAGCATGAATAATAAACATTTATCATGATATAAGGAAATAAAATAATAACATTATTATTGCCTCTAGGGCATATTTCCTTCAGTCTCCCACTTGCACTAGAGTCAATAATCTAGATTACACAGTAATGATTCTAACACCCATGGAGCTTTGGTGCTGATCATGTTTTGCTTGTGGAAGAGGCTTAGTCAATGGGTCTGCAACATTCAGATCCGTATGTATCTTGCAAATCTCTGTCTCCCACCTGGACTAAATCCCGGATGGAATTGAAGCGTCTCTTGATGTGCTTGGTTCTCTTGTGAAATCTGGATTCCTTTGCCAAGGCAATTGCACCAGTATTGTCACAAACGATTTTCATTGGACCCGATGCACTAGGTATGACACCTAGATCGGATATGAACTCCTTCATCCAGACTCCTTCGTTTGCTGCTTCCGAAGCAGCTATGTACTCTGCTTCACATGTAGATCCCGCCACAACGCTTTGTTTAGAACTGCACCAACTGACAGCTCCATCGTTTAATGTAAACACGTATCTGGTTTGCGATTTAGAATCGTCCGGATCAGTGTCAAAGCTTGCATCAACGTAACCATTTACGATGAGCTCTTTGTCACCTCCATATATGAGAAACATATCCTTAGTCCTTTTCAGGTATTTCAGGATGTTCTTGACCGTTGTCCAGTGATCCACTCCTGGATTACTTTGGTACCTCCCTGCTAGACTTATAGCAAGACACACATCAGGTCTGGTACACAGCATTGCATACATGATAGAGCCTATGGCTGAAGCATAGGGAACATCTTTCATTTTCTCTCTATCTTCTGCATTGGTCGGGCATTGAGTCTTACTCAATTTCACACCTTGTAACACAGGCAAGAAGCCTTTCTTTGCTTGATCCATTTTGAACTTCTTCAAAACTTTGTCAAGGTATGTGCTTTGTGATAGTCCAATTAAGCGTCTTGATCTATCTCGATAGGTCTTAATGCCCAATATGTAAGCAGCTTCACCGAGGTCTTTCATTGAAAAACTCTTATTCAAGTATCCCTTTATGCTATCTAGAAATTCTATATCATTTCCGATTAGTAATATGTCATCTACATATAATATCAGAAATGCTACAGAGCTCCCACTCACTTTCTTGTAAATACAGGCTTCTCCAAAAGTCTGTACAAAACCAAATGCTTTGATCACACTATCAAAGCGTTCATTCCAATTCCGAGAGGCTTGCACGAGTCCATAAATGGATCGCTGGAGCTTGCACACTTTGTCAGCTCCCATTGGATCGACAAAACCTTCCGGCTGCATCATATACAACTCTTCTTCTAGAAATCCATTCAGGAATGCAGTTTTGACATCCATCTGCCAAATTTCATAATCATAAAATGCGGCAATTGCTAACATGATTCAGACAGACTTAAGCATCGCTACGGGTGAGAAGGTCTCATCGTAGTCAATCCCTTGAACTTGTCGAAAACCTTTTGCGACAAGTTGAGCTTTGTAGACAGTAATATTACCGTCAGCGTCAGTCTTCTTCTTGAAGATCCATTTACTCTCAATTGCTTTCCGATCATTAGGCAAGTCAACCACAGTCCATACTTTGTTCTCATACATGGATCCCATCTCAGATTTCATGGCTGCAAGCCATTTTGTGGAATCTGGGCTCACCATCGCTTCTTCGTAGTTCGTAGGTTCATCATGATCTAGTAGCATGACTTCCAGAACAGGATTGCCGTACCACTCTGGTGCGGATCTTACTCTGGTTGATCTATGAGGTTTGGTAGTATCTTGTTCTGAAGTTTCATGATCATTATCATTAGCTTCCTCACTAATTGGTGTAGGTGTCACAGAAACCGGTTTCTGCGATGTACTACTTTCCAATAATGGAGCAGGTACAGTTACCTCATAAAGTTCTACTTTCCTCCCACTCACTTCTTTCGAGAGAAACTCCTTCTCTAGAAAGGATCCATTCTTAGCGACAAATGTCTTGCCTTCGGATCTGTGATAGAAGGTGTACCCAACAGTCTCCTTTGGGTATCCTATGAAGACACATTTCTCCGATTTGGGTTCGAGCTTATCAGGTTTGAAGTTTTTTCACATAAGCATCGCAGCCCCAAACTTTCAGAAACGACAACTTTGGTTTCTTGCCAAACCACAGTTCATAAGGCGTCGTCTCAACGGATTTTGATGGTGCCCTGTTTAACGTGAATGCGACCGTCTCTAAAGCATAACCCCAAAACGATAGCGGTAAATCTATAAGAGACATCATAGATCGCACCATATCAAGTAAAGTACGATTACGACGTTCAGACACACCATTACGCTGTGGTATTCTGGGTGGCGTGAGTTGCGAAACTATTCCGCATTGTTTCAAATGTAGACCAAACTCGTAACTCAAATATTCTCCTCCACGATCAGATCGTAGAAACTTTATTTTCTTGTTACGATGATTTTCAACTTCACTCTGAAATTCTTTGAACTTTTCAAATGTTTCAGACTTATGTTTCATTAAATAGATATACCCATATCTGCTTAAATCATCTGTGAAGGTGAGAAAATAACGATATCCGCCATGAGCTTCAACATTCATTGGACCACATATATCTGTATGTATGATTTCCAACAAATCTGTTGCTCTCTCCATAGTACCGGAGAATGGTGTTTTAGTCATCTTGCCCATGAGGCACGGTTCGCAAGTACCAAGTGATTCATAATCAACTGATTCCAAAAGTCCATCAGTATGGAGTTTCTTCATGCGTTTTATACCGATATGACCTAAACGGCAGTGCCACAAATAAGTTGCACTATCATTATCAACTCTACATCTTTTGGTTTCAACATTATGAATATGTGTATCACTACTATCGAGATTCATAAAAAATAGACCATTCTTCAAGGGTGCATGACCATAAAAGATATTACTCATATAAATAGAACAACCATTATTCTCTGATTTAAATGAATAACCGTCTCGCATTAAACAAGATCCAGATATAATCTTCATGCTCAACGCTCGCACCAAATAACAATTATTTAGGTCTAATATTAATCCCGATGGTAGATGTAGAGGTAGCGTGCCGACCGCGATCACATCGACCTTGGAACCATTTCCCACGCGCATCGTCACCTCGTCCTTCGCCAGTGTTCGCTTAATCCGTAGTCCCTGTTTCGAGTTGCAAATATTAGCAACAGAACCAGTATCAAATACCCAGGTGCTACTGCGAGCTCTAGTAAGGTACACATCAATAACATGTATATCACATATACCTTTGTTCACCTTGCCATCCTTCTTATCTGCCAAATACTTCGGGTAGTTCCGCTTCCAGTGACCAGTCTGCTTGCAGTAGAAGCACTCAGTTTCAGGCTTAGGTCCAGATTTGGGTTTCTTCTCTTGAGCAGCAACTTGCTTGCTGTTCTTCTTGAAGTTCCCCTTCTTCTTCCCTTTGCCCTTTTTCTTGAAACCAGTGGTCTTGTTGACCATCAACATTTGATGCTCCTTCTTGATTTCTACCTCCGCAGCTTTCAGCATTGCCAAGAGCTCGGGAATAATCTTATTCATCCCTTGCATATTATAGTTCATCATGAAGCTCTTGTAGCTAGGTGGCAGTGATTGGAGAATTCTGTTAATGACGCAATCATCTGGAAGATTAACTCTCAATTGAATCAAGTGATTATTATACCCAGACATTTTGAGTATATGCTCACTGACAGAACTGTTCTCCTCCATCTTGCAGCTATAGAACTTATTGGAGACTTCATATCTCTCAATCTGGGCATTTGCTTGAAATATTAACTTCAACTCCTGGAACATCTCATATGCTCCATGAAGTTCAAAACGTTGTTGAAGTCCCGATTCTAAGCCGTAAAGCATGGCACACTGAACTATCGAGTAGTCATCATCTTTGCTCTGCCAGACGTTCATAACATCTGGTGTTGCTCCAGCAGCAGGTCTGGCACCCAGCGGTGCTTCCAGAACGTAATTCTTCTGTGCAGCAATGAGGATAATCCTCAAGTTACGGACCCAGTCCGTGTAATTGCTACCATCATCTTTCAACTTTGCTTTCTCAAGGAACGCATTAAAATTCAACGGAACAACAGCACGGGCCATCTATCTACAATCAAACATAAACAAGCAAGATACTATCAGGTACTAAGTTCATGATAAATTTAAGTTCAATTAATCATATTACTTAAGAACTCCCACTTAAAAAGACATCCCTTTAATCTTCTAAGTGATTACGTGATCCAAATCAACTAAACCATAACCGATCATCACGTGAAATGGAGTAGTTTTCAATGGTGAACATTGCTATGTTGATCATATCTACTATATGATTCACGCTCGACCTTTCGGTCTCAGTGTTTCGAGGCCATATCTGCATATGCTAGGCTCGTCAAGTTTAACCTGAGTATTCTGCGTGTGCAAAAACTGGCTTGCACCCGTTGTAGATGGACGTAGAGCTTATCACACCCGATCATCACGTGGTGTCTGGGCACGACGAACTTTGGCAACGGTGCATACTCAGGGAGAACACTTTTTATCTTGAAATTTAGTGAGAGATCATCTTATAATGCTACCGTCAATCAAAGCAAGATAAGATGCATAAAAGATAAACATCACATGCAATCAATATAAGTGATATGATATGGCCATCATCATCTTGTACTTGTGATCTCCATCTCCGAAGTACCGTCATGATCACCATCGTCACCGGCGCGACACCTTGATCTTCATCGTTGCATCGTTGTTGTCTCGCCAATCTTATGCTTCCACGACTATCGCTACCGCTTAGTGATAAAGTAGAGCATTACAGCACGATTGCATTGCATACAATAAAGCGACAACCATATGGCTCCTTCCAGTTGCCGATAACTCGGTTACAAAACATGATCATCTCATACAATAAAATTTAGCATCATGTCTTGACCATATCACATCACAACATTGCCCTGCAAAAACAAGTTAGACGTCCTCTACTTTGTTTGTTGCAAGTTTTACGTGGCTGCTACGGGCTTAAGCAAGAACCAATCTTACCTATGCATCAAAACCACAACGATAGTTTGTCAAGTTGATGCTGTTTTAACCTTCGCAAGGACCGGGCGTAGCCACACTTGGTTCAACTAAAGTTGGATAAACTGACACCCGCCAGCCACCTGTGTGCAAAGCACGTCGGTAGAACCAGTCTCGCGTAAGCGTACGCGTAATGTCGGTCCGGGCCGCTTCATCCAACAATACCGCCGAACCAAAGTATGACATGCTGGTAAGCAGTATGACTTATATCGCCCACAACTCACTTGTGTTCTACTCGTGCATATAACATCAACATATAAAACCTAGGCTCGGATGCCACTGATGGGTTTCGTAGTATTTTTAAAAAATTTCCTACGCACACGCAAGATCATGGTGATGCATAGCAACGAGAGGGGAGAGTGTTGTCCACGTACCCTCGTAGACCTGAAAGTGGAAGCGTTATAACAACGCAGTTGATGTAGTCATACGTCTTCACGGCCCGACCGATCAAGCACCGAAACTACGGCACCTTCGAGTTCTAGCACACGTTCAGCTCGATAACGATCCCCGGACTCCGATCCAGCAAAGTGTCGGGGAAGAGTTCCGTCAGCACGACGGCGTGGTGACGATCTTGATATTCTACCGTCGCAGGGCTTCGCCTAAGCACCGCTACAATATTATCGAGGATTATGGTGGAGGGGGGCACCGCACACGGCTAAGAGATCTCAAGGATCAATTGTTGTGTCTAGAGGTGCCCCCCTGCCCCCGTATATAAAGGAGCAAGGGGGAGGGGCGGCCGGCCATGATGAGGCGCGCCAGGGAGGAGTCCTACTCCTACCGGGAGTAGGACTCCCTCCTTTTCCTTGTCCAAGTAGGAGAGAGGGAAGGAAGGGAGAGAGGAGAGGAAGGAAAGGGGGGGCGCCGCCCCTTCCTCCTTGTCCAATTCGGACTAGAGGGGGAGGGGGCGCGCGGCCTGCCCTGGCCGCCCCTCCTCTTCTCCACTTTAGGCCCATGAGGCCCATAAACCCCCCGGGGGGTTCCGGTAACCCCCCGGTACTCCGGTTTTATTCGAAACTTCCCCGGAACATTTTCGGTGTCCGAATATAGTCGTCCAATATATCAATCTTCATGTCCCGACCATTTCGAGACTCCTCGTTATGTCCGTGATCATATCCGGGACTCCGAACTAACTTCGGTACATCAAAACTAATAAACTCATAATATAACTGTCATCGAAACCTTAAGCGTGCGGACCCTACGGGTTCGAGAACAATGTAGACATGACCGAGACACGTCTCCAGTCAATAACCAATAGCGGAACCTGGATGCTCATATTGGCTCCCACGTATTCTACGAAGATCTTTTATCGGTCAGACCGCATAACAACATACGCTGTTCCCTTTGTCATCGGTATGTTACTTGCCCGAGATTCGATCGTCGGTATCTCAATACCTAGTTCAATCTCGTTGCCGGCAAGTCTCTTTACTCGTTCCGTAATACATCATCTCGCAACTAACTCATTAGTTGCATTGCTTGCAAGGCTTAGGTGATGTGCATTACCGAGAGGGCCCAGAGATACCTCTCCGACAATCGGAGTGATAAATCCTAATCTTGAAATACAACCCAACATGTACCTTTGGAGACACCTGTAGAGCACATTTATAATCACCCAGTTATGTTGTGACGTTTGGTAGCACATAAAGTGTTCCTCCGGCAAATGGGAGTTGCATAATGTCATAGTCATAGGAATATGTATAAGTTATGAAGAAAGCAATAGCAACATACTAAACGATCGGGTGCTAAGCTAATGGAATGGGTCATGTCAATCACATCATTCTCCTAATAATGTGATCCTGTTAATCAAATGACAACACATGTCTATGGTTAGGAAACATAACCATCTTTGATTAATGAGCTAGTCAAGTAGAGGCATACTAGTGACGTTTAGTTTGTCTATGTATTCACACAAGTATTATGTTTCCGGATAATACAATTCTAACATGAATAATAAACATTTATCATGATATAAGGAAATAAAATAATAACATTATTATTGCCTCTAGGGCATATTTCCTTCAACATGATGTGGATCTGACTGAGAGGCTTGCACGGTTGGAATTACTCGCAGTGTCATATATGGTCTCCAAATATGTTTTTGTTTTCCACTTGAGAATCAGGTTCGGCAAAGGCTATGTCTCTTTCACCATTTCAAGCTTCCCTGACTTCGGCACATGTATTTTTGCACCTCACGGCTACGACTACGGCCTCAGCCCTCAAGCCATAACCTTCGAGCAACAAGGCGACTAAGCCCAACATAGCACACGGCCCACCCGTGTATTTTCTTTTCTTCCGCAAGCCATGGAAAAAGCCCTAAAAAAGCCAAAAGCAATGGAAACGAGTCATTTCTTATTCGGCACTTGAAAAATGCAAGTACTTCTCTTCCATGGGTTATTAGATGCCACTTCATGCCAGATATGTTGCAGTATTTTAGATCGCTATGGTACATTCTGGATAGTCATGTTCCAAGGTAGAAAGTTACATATATTTCCTTGCTGAGTTTCTCTCTCTCGGTGGTTCCTTGCGAGAATGAAAAACGATTTGCACAAGTTACACAGATCATGTACACAGAAGAGATTGTGCGTGACAACCTATAATGCAACAGGGCTAACTGCTAAACTTTGGTGAAAACCTCCCCATGTTACTGTCATTGTTTGAAATGCTCTGTAGTTCTTTATGCTTATTGCCAGAACAAACAACAATTTGAATAAGTGGATCTGTTAGCATATGTTTTTTTTGCAGCTTCACATCTTATCAAATCTTTTTTTACATATTTTTTGAAAGCTTTGATCTGCCTCAGTTCATCACAAGTTGCGAAAAGAATTGCATTCAAGAAAAACCTCTTTTCGATGGTGCAGACAATCAATAGCGTAGCTGCAGGGTGAATAGGGTGACCATCCTGTAAATCAGATTAGTATTTCACTATAGTTGTAAAAAAAACTACTAAGCCGTAGCGCATGCTCAACGCTCAAGCCCCAAATGCACCATTGCACGATCTGACTACTAGCTTATTCGTTTCCTTCATACGTTCTACATATACCCCCTGTCCTTGTATGCTAAAGGATGGTCTTGATGACTTGAAGTCTACAACCCACACATAGCGACGGTGAACCCTAGCATCCAACGAGACAGAAGCTAGTGATTCACAACAACTAGTAGATATAGGATAAAGGAGTGCGCCAACTGGCAACGCGCACATGGGGAAGGTCAAGGCACCGAGGGAGGATCTCCACCGACTTCTCATCTCTCAAATCCAAAGTATGATTACCATCTTCTTCAATTTAAATTATTATTTTTATTTAAGGCTTGAATAAGTTTAACCATGAGTGCAAATTGAATCTTGGAATTGATAAATTAAGCTGATTGATTAATGTTTATTATGGTTTTTATTCGAATCGGCAATTGATAAAACTTTTTATATTGTAGAATTATTGCAAAAATAAACTTATTGATATGTTGTTATGATAAATTATATAGTATTGTGCAGAGGAAGAGCTAGACGAAATGCGCTGATGATGGCCAAAGATAGAATATGAGTTGTAAAATAAAACTTATTCATATGTTTTGTATATACTAGTATGCATTGGCGGAGCTAGATGTAATCTATGGGGGGAGGGCCAAAGACAGGATATGAGTGTTGGGAGTAGTAAAAAAAAGCTCATTCCCAT
>NC_041388.1:414246931-414247573 GCF_002162155.2 Triticum dicoccoides | reverse complement strand
CCCCCTCAGCTTAACACATAGCTCCACCTGTGCTAGTATGTTGGTATGCTGTATTTGTGGCGTAAATATTTTTTAATATTAATTGGACCACCCTGACCCGAAATCTTGACTACGCTACTGCAGACAATGCCCATGAAAGGAGACATGGGGCAAAGTTGCTAAAACATTCAAGCTCTAAACCGGCTGAAGCGCAACACCTGCAGCGCCCGCCACCGCCACCACCTGATGTCGTGAGGCAGGGCAGTATGAAGGCCAAGAATTGAACAATTGCAGAGAAAACCTCAAGTATAGATGCGCAGACGTCGAGGTGGCCTCATGCAGCTCCGACGCCGCCTCCTCTAGTCCCGGCCCTGATGCAATGCTCTAGATCTTGCTGCTGTCTGCGATGGCAGCAGTAGCAAAATAGCACTCCCAAGACAAAGCCA
Organism: Triticum dicoccoides; assembly: GCF_002162155.2. Lineage (NCBI taxonomy): Eukaryota > Viridiplantae > Streptophyta > Magnoliopsida > Poales > Poaceae > Triticum > Triticum dicoccoides. The sequence continues at coordinate 414,247,148 of NC_041388.1, read as the reverse complement.
ACACCCAGGCTGACCCAGATAGCTTATGTCTTGTTCTTCGGTGTCGGTGGTAGCGCTGCTCCCTCTGGCAAGGTCAGCGGCGGTGGTGCAAAGGCGCCAGACAAGCTTGGACGTGGGGTGGGGCGACGTAGATAGTCCTCCGAGGCAGTGGTGGGGTGGAGACGGCCATGCCTGGAGGCGATGGGGGGCAGTGGCGTAGCTACAGGGTGGGTAGGAT
>NC_041388.1:414232119-414246546 GCF_002162155.2 Triticum dicoccoides | reverse complement strand
CCCCAAACTTCGGAAACACAAATGCACAAAAATAATGAAGTAACAATATAAACATCGTAGTCATGCAAATGTAATCTTAAAGTGAAACACTATACTCCCTCCGTTCCACAATGTAGTGAGTCCGTGCTTCCTGAGATCTAAGTTTGACCATAAATTTAACCAACGAGACCGACTGCAGCGGGAGCAAAAATTATACCACTGAATTCATATTTTCGATATGAATTCGGTGATATAATTTTTGCTCCCGCCGCAGTCGGTCTCGTTGGTTAATTTACGGTCAAACTTAGATCACGGGAAGCGCGGGCGCACTACATTGTGAAATGGAGGGAGTGTGATACATCATCATTCAATCTTATACCAGTTCGTCGAGTGTGACACCCAGCATACCGAATTTTGATAAAGAGAGCCTCGTCGAGTTGCTTTCCTCATATACACGGCAAAGTCTTTACCGAGTGCTCAAATGAGCTACTCAGCAAAGTAAACTAGGCTGATGACCAGCTGACGTAAACTACGCCTATCACATGGCATGTTGTGTTTGTCCAGTACCTTTCCTACCATACTGGCAAAGTCGGGTGCACCGAAGGGCGGCACGTGTCTTTGTTGTTTGGTGAGTGTTGTTTTCGGCTAAGTGTTTGTGGGTTTGTCGAGTACCTACCCCACGATACTCGGCGAATATGGCTCCATTGGAGGGCACCACAGGTCCTTGACGTTTGCCGAGTGCCGCCTTTGGCAAAATGTTTGAGGGTTTCTTGAGTACCCTCTCGATGACACTCGGGAAATAGCTTTTAGTTGGGATGCCCAGGTCGTGCCATGTGTCACCCTTTGCGCAGTGTTCTAAAGAAGGCTCTCGCTAAACCATCCTCGGAGCAACCAGATATTGTCGTGTGACAACATAAGTCATTAAACAAGGCCACACATAGAACAAAATAGAGAGTTTATTCCTATGAAATTAGACGTGAAGAAAATAGGGTAGCGGATCAATTGGCTATGTATAGTTGTGTAGAGCGTACCACTGTAGTATGGCCACACCAAGGTCCACCGTGTATCGAGGAACTTCTGTCTCACGGCAGTAACCCTTTTTTGATAGAATAAAACTCTATAACCTCACAAAAAAACAAGGCCAAAAATAGAACTAAATTTGCCATGTTACCAGTAAAAATATAGCTACATAAATTAGCATCCAAACATCCTAGAAGACACTACAAGAGAAAATAATGAATTTCTAATTCACAAAAATTAAGTATTGTGATTTGTGAATATACTCAAAATAGGGAGCTTGTAAGAAAAGAGGAAAACATGTAAAATATACACCACCGCCCGAACTCATAAATTAATTCAAGTTCTAATTCATAAATATATCAATCTTCAAATTAGTTTTCGGAAAGGGAGGTGCCCCGGCCTCTGCATCAGAGCGATGCATACGGCCCAAAATCTTACCTAATCAGAAGAAAGGGCACGAGACGACGGGTAGTTGAGGATGTAAAAGTCATGCCGAACAAGGCTGTGAGTGGTTGTTTCCTCTCAAGTACTAATTGTTTTATTATTTTACTGGTAAGTAAGTACTAATTGTCTTGGAAGAAGAGAATACCAGCCTATCACTGCTGATCCTTACGCTTGGTCAGGGAGTGCGCTTGGTAGGAGCCAATTACTCCTACTTAAATATTAGTTCAACACTTGGTAGGAGCTCACGTACACTGCTGCCCGGGTAAACCAGGATGCATAATGGGATTTTCCCCATTGTTTATCACCTACGAACGCAGTCCTCTGGCCAGGGAGCCCGGGCACTTGCCCGGGGTGGCCGGGCGCTAGCTCTGCCACTGGGGGTGGGGGGGGGCATTGGTCCCCTCAGCATAACACGTAGCTCCACCTCTGCTAGTATGTTGGTATGTTGTATTTGTGGTGTAAATATTTTTTAATATTAATTGGACCACCCTGACACAAAATATTGGCTACGCCACCGGTGGGAGGGCGGGGACGGTCATGCCCGGAGGCAGTGGAGGCGCAACCACCATGGGGATCGCCGTCGCCGATGGCGGTTGTGGGACCAGCTGCGCCCTAGCTGGCCCGACGAGGAGGAAGAGGGTGATGAGGAGGATCTCCTTCATGGTGGTGGTGGAAGAGATACAATGAATGTGAAGGGTGAGACGGAACTAGGGAATCGGCTACTCCTATATACAAGTCCTGGTCTCAGCGACTCAAAAAAAAGTCCTGGTTTCAGGGGTAGGTTGGCAGACATACCCTAGCGTAACTTTCACTTAGATAGTTCGGTGTTATGGAAAGCACCATTTATTTGTTTGCAGTGCACGTTGCAATAATATATCAAGCTCTTCTTGCAATATAATCCTCCCATAGTTTATCTACTATATAACCTCATAGGTGCTTTCCTGCTTCTCTTGTGTTATTGAATGCTCCAACATTACTAGTGTAGTTTTCATCTCAAGTTGGCATGTACACAATTAGATGGGTCAATATCTAGAGTGTCATTGCTGAGCCATGATGCATCTCCAACATGAAGCCGTATGATGATATGAAATTATGCAGGACACAACATGGCATCGATATGTCAACTTGTTTGCTGGGAGAATAGTGTATAGCAACTGGAAATCTCTTTTTCACCATGCCAATAATTCTCTCTACATGATTCCGTAGTTGTGCATGGCGAAGGTTAAATAGTTCCGTACGATTACGTGGCCTTTGACGTATTTGTGCTTGTTATTGCAAATGGTATCTAGTTCCATGGTATGGGGCAAGAAATTGTGGTGTGTTTGCATAACCCGCATCTACAAGATAATATTTACCATGAGGTACTTGAAATCCATGGTTAAGTGCATCTTGGAGAACCCTTGTATCTGAGGCTGATCCCTCCCAGCCAGGATGCACATGCATAAATTTTAAATCAAAATAACATGCAACCATAACATTTTTGTGTGATTGTTTGCTTTCTGTTTCGATGTGGCTCTTGTCCATGCGGTGAGATAGTCATTGGAATATGTGTACCATCAATACCACCAATGCAGTCCTGTATTCATATGATATTCATGAGATTTTATTTGAATAAAACTTCAAACAATCATATTACATTTTACCAATACAAAGTCAGAAAAGATATGAAAATCTATGCTTACATTGAAGTATGCATGGAAGTGTGATCTCCTCAAGACTGGATGTGGTCGAAGAGAAGGTGGACGTATATAGATGCTTGTAAGCTTTCTAATTGCGTTTAGTACATCTCCAAAGTGTCGACTGATGGTTTGTCCACTGTGTTGGAACTGATCCCGCAAGGTTTCGTTACTAGCATTTTTTTGCTATTGCATATAAAAATATTGCAACCTTTTTTTCCAGGGAGACAATTGTTGAATCCTCAAGTATTTCATTCTCACGCGCCTTCTCAACTGGAGCATGAAAAATGTACGCCTCCATTCTGAAATGCCTTTTACATAAGCTTTCATGTCCAGTTAAGATTTCGTGGACATAAGCAGCTCCTGTAAGACTAGATGTATGCATATTGTTTTTTTCTCTCTTCCTTCTTCCATGGTAGGGAGGACAAATAGCATGAATTCGTTTTCCATTTGTGACCTCCTGTGATAGTTTGGATCCATTGAAATGTGCGGAAATCGGCAAGAAATGCTGAAAGTATATCTATGTTCTATCCGTGAGATGTGGACCAACAAAGAAAATATGGAGCTATATGATATTGTCAATACATATGTACTAACCTGTTGTTTATGTTATCCCGGCCGTCCGTTGTTATCCGTGCTAGAAGCTGCTGGAGGGGGTCCTTCTTGGTTAGCTAACCACGAACTAAAGATGAGATGTGTGTGTATGCTGAAGATGAGCTGTGTGTATTTTGAACTTCATAATCAGGTGATATCTTTACTACTTCTTAAAAAGAACGTAAGGTTTCCATTTTATCCTTTTCCCACCACCTCTTCATCCAACCTTTCATCTATATGATAATCAATCACCTTAATTTACTTATTTTCTGAATCAATTTCACTCTAATTTACTTACCAAACTTCTAATCAAAATATAAGGTAATTCACAATCAAAATTTGATGAACATTTATTTACACAATTACATTATTATTGACAGGTAAATCACAAGCTAATGTACTAGAATATTTATATTTCATTACAACGCATGGGCATTGTTCTAGTACAAGGAGAGATGCCTGCAGCCGTGGGTGTAACCGCTAGTTGCTTCAAGGCAATCAATGACTAGTTGCTTCAAATTCTTTAAAAGAACTATTTCTTTATGTTTTCTATGTGTGTTCCAATCATCTGAATCAAAGGGCATTTAATTTTTTATTCCTGTGATTTGAGCACTCACGGGATTTAGGATGCATGCACTTCATTTTCTACTCTTCAGTTCCTATACTTTTTCTATCCCATGAACTAAAGATAGCCTAATTAACAGTATGGTCACATTTTTTTTGAAAAGAAGGACCAGCTCTGTCTCCACATCTGGATGATGCATGCAGTCATTTTATTAATTACTAGTAATATGTCCGTGCATTGCATGGAACATCAAGATGTATTTTTTTACAAAACACCTGTTGTGATTGATCCATGCGGGAGTAATCCCATGTGTAAAAACTAATGATATCTCGAGAAAGAGAAGAGATAAGATGAGAAGGAGTGGGGCGTGGTGGTGATTGGTAGTCGGACTGAGCGGAGGCATGGGGATGGACGACGCCGACAACGACCACCATGCTAGATTGTTCTAGAGGCTTCCTTTTTTAATTGCTGAACAATGAGGTTGTGGGAGATAAGGATGAACGAGGTAAGGACTTATTTGCAAATGTGGAGAGAGGTGCGGTTATCTTTTTGCAAAATTGTCATAGTTTATTTTCTATCCATAAGATATAGACCGGACAGTCTATATTGCAAGATGGCAGTCACACCATCATCACCAACTCAGTTTTTTTATAAAAGTAGAGATTCACAAAGACCTTACAAAGTAATACTCACTCTGTACCTCAATAAGTCTGAAGCCATCATCTTGACAACATCTATCACTACTCCTATCCAGTTGATGAAGGGGTGCCGAAAGTTCGGGGCAAATACCAAATAGTCCTCGCACCAAAGACTAATATCTAAACCCGAAGGCCCCAACCAAGCCTCATACTGGGTCTGGGGCACACACTGGTCCGACGAACTCTCAGAAGTCGTCGCCGTCGTCTTCCACCGATCCATCTTCAGAGCAGGCACTCATGCATCGACCTTGCCAGGCCTGCCGTTGACACCCCCACGACGTCAGACAACGTCCCCACCCTGCACGAGTCCATCGACTCACGTCCGTCATCGAGACCCTGCTGCACCACGCCGCCGAGACTCATCGTCGTCGACACAGTAGATGTATACCACTCCACTCTTTGCGTCCTCCGTCCAGGAACTACCCCAATCTATTTTCCGCTGCAATTTTCAATTTTCGGTGGTTCACACAGATGAAGACGGAAGAAATATAATGGAGACTTAATTAAATGTAATAAACATAGCAAAGCTTAAAATTGAGGAAATGGAGATAGCAGTATCCTAGCCCGGGAGCTACCTGCCGCTGCTATAGAAAACATCTGTGCCGAGGAGGAGCCATACCTTTAGGTCGTGGAGCAGGCTTGTCGAGAGTTAATTGCACAGAACTACCACAATTGGGGCATCACATGTAGACCGGTATTGGAATTGCTAATTTTCGTATGTCAGTACCAAGTTTGGTGCTAGCCATTACAAAAAGATCTAAATCGCGTACAAATACGTATTGACAGTGTATCTGACCGAGGGGCCCGCCTGTTAGGTGCCTATGTGGCAGCTTTTTTTCAGGAAAACTCCCTACCTTTATATGTAATCACATAAATGCCCATTATTTCGCGGGAAAAACGCTACAGGCGGGCCCCCTCGGTCAGATACACTGTTAATACGTATTTATATGCTATTTAGACCTTTTTGTAATAGCTAGACCTTTTTGTGAACGAAAAAAATCCCTCTCAACAGCGTTTTTTCCGCAATATAATAGGCATTTATGTGATTACATATAAAGCAAGGGGGTTTTCTACAAAAAAACCCGCCACACAGGCACCTGACAGGGGCCCCTCGGTCAAATACACTGTCAATATGTATTTATACGCGATTTAGACCTTTTTGTAATAGCTAGCACCAAACTTGGTATTGACATGTAAAAATTAAAATCATGGTACCAATCTGCATGTGATGCCCAGTTGTGATACTTTTGTGCAATTAACTCGCTTGTCGAGGTTCAGCGCTGCAAATTGGCACAACCTGTGGAGGGGGGCGGAGTCAGCCTACGGCATGCTGACACGCAAGAGGTAGATGAGCAAAGTGGCGGAGCTTGAATTGATGCCCTTCCTCTTTCTGTTCTCTGGCATGGACAGGGAAGTGACGGGGAAGCGAGAGGGTGTGGGGATGACTGGACGTACGAGGCTGGAGCGCTTTCATCGAGTGTTTCGATCCCGAGTTGATCTGGGAGGGGAGGGAAGGGGTCGCCGGCGTTGAGCCGCTGACCAGTCGATCGGGACGTTTCACGGAGAGAAGCCCACAAGCGAGATAAGCGGTGCATGGGTTGGACCCGAATGGCTGAATCAAGGTATTTTCGGTGGTCAAACATCCTCAAGTGACTTCTCCACGTAGCATGTGCAAACAACTGAGTCTGATCATTGTGCACTGTTGTTAGTGTCGATTCAGCGCTCGGATTGGCCAGATGACAAGGCCACCAGCAGGCCTTCCCGTTATGAGAATGCATGGGCACGGCATGATCGATATGAACAAGTGATTAAGGAGGGCTGGCTGGCTGGGTGGCCGGTGAGGGCACATTAGCTTCAGTGCATGCGTCGCTGGGAGATGTCAGGAACCGCCTTCAAACATGGAGCCGAGACGAGTTTGGGTCAGTTAACTGACAATTGAAATACGTGAGAGATAGGCTCGAGCGCCTGCGGTCCGCCTCACTTGGCTCTGTCCCGTCTAGAACTGAGAAAAATCTGATGCGCCGTATATCTGAACTTCTTTCCCGCGTGGAGACAATGGCGAGAAAGAGATCGAGGATTACGGGGCTAGCCCAAGGAGACTGTAATACTGTGCAGGAAATGACACAGCCTGAACTGGTTACAGAATGGGTGCCACGGAAAATAACTGATGATATGAATGCTAGCTTGTGTGCACCGGTAACTGATATGGCGATCGAACAGGCCTCGTTCATGATGCGTCCACGTAAATCGCCAGGTCCTGATGGCTTTACAGCGGGGTTCTATGTGAAGCATTGAAATTGGAGCTTACTCAAAGATGTGGTGTGTGTGCAGTGCAGCCGTGAGAGAATTTCTAAATGGACGAGAACTGACGGCCCTCATCCGGACGCCGCAGACGCCTCGCCTCATATTGAACAAGGCGGCGTCCGGGTGAGGTCTTGTATAATGAGAGGTGCTTAGGAAAATAAACTGAGTTTTTTTAAAGCACTGATGCCTATTTCTACATGAGAGATGCTTAATTAAGCGTTCACCCTGTACAAATAAGCACCGGTGCTTAAGAAAAGCCTGGTTTATAAGAGCTTTTATAAATCAGGCTTTTCTTAAGCACCGGTGCTTATTTTTACAAGGTAGGCGCTTAATTAAGCGTCTCTTCTGTAGAAATAGACACCGGTGTTTCAGAAAAACTTGGTTTATTTTTCTAACCACCTCCCATTGTACAAGGCCTCACCCGGACACCGCCTTGTTCCGCCACTGGGAGGCGCAGCAGCCGGAACGGCCTGGACTTGTAGTACGAAACCACGACCCCGAACCTCGCGGACACAACGCTACTGCCTCAAACCTCGCGGGGCACCACGTCCTGGGACAGCAAATCCGGTAATGCAAATCTTCAGGGATTTTGGCTAAGGCTAGTCATAGTGAGGAGTAACTTAGACTAGTGTTATGCATATGACACTAGTCTTTGTTACTATCTCCATAGTGCAAAATAACATATAAGTAGTATAATAGATGATAGGTTTTATTACATCATAGACTCATTTTGTTTTGGGTTGCGTTACGTTACAGTAACATATTATGTTATTCCAAACATTTTTCTCCTCATTAACTCTATGCCACATAAACAATTCTGTCTTAAAATGCACTATGTTATTTGCTAAGTTACTCCCACTATGACCAGCCTAAGCGTATTGACAATGACATGCATGAGGGAATCAATTGATTGAGGACGTGAATTAGTCAATCTTCCTCTTCCTATTATATTGAGACATACAATAACCTTCAGCCTCTTTTTTTTCTTAGAAAAGGAGGAGGATCCCGACCTCTGCATCTGGACGATGGATGCAGCCACTTTATTAATTATTCACACAAGACCTTACAAAGTCATACAACAGTAAGACTAAAGTCACCGTCTATGCAACATCTGTCGCTACTCCTATCCAGTTGTTGTAGGGATGCTGATAGTCTGGGCCTAATACAAAACAGACCTCGCAGCTAAGCCTAACATCTAAGACCTGAGATTCCAACCAGGACGCCTGCCGGGTATGGGGCACCCACCAGTCCGGCGCACTCCTCAATCAGGACGCCTGTCGGGTATGAGGCCGCCGTAGCCACCTGCCACCAATCCATCTTCAGTGCTGTACTGCTGCATCTACCTTTCTCGGTCTAGCTGCCGTCGACGCCACCACGACACTAGACAAATTTGTCCTCCTGCGCGAGTCCATCTCCACACATCGGAGACAAAATCTACACTACGCCACGCCGTCAAGATCCGTCGCCATCAATGTGTAGGATGAAGCACCGCTCCACCAAAGATGCGGTCTGCTGGTCCCTCGATATCGTGTACACCTCCAAGAATGACGCCCCAAGGGGGAAACGACACAAATGCACCATCTTCTTCTGATCTACCGATCTAGGGTCTCCCCTGGAGGTAGCAGATAGTGGTCTAGAACTTCTCCATGGCGATGCCTTCAAAAAGGGAACGACACCAAAGAGCGCCGCCATCGCCGGCCTTGGCATCTAGCCAAGAGCAAGTTTTCACCCAGATCTGTTTGAAAAACTCCATCCAGCTTCATGTGCACGGATCGCTGCCTTCTCTGCCGGAGACTAGATCTGGGCCAGGGTTCGAGATCCGCCGCCACGGCCGGCCCCCACGCTGCCCTCGTAGCCGTGGTGGCACAGCCTCCACCGGAGTTCCCCGAGCCACACATCGGTGACCAGAGACACGCCAGCAACCGGCGCCAATCAGGCCAAGTCAAGCCGGCTGCAGCACCGATGCCATCGCACCGAGCTACGACACTGTCGCTGGGCCGCACCACCGTCTCCCGGCCTCGCGGCCACCGGATCCACGCGCGCCCGCCACCAAGAGCCCCGCCGATCCCACGTCCCCCACATGGAGCAGCTGATACGTCTCAGTTGTATCTACTTTTCCAAACACTTTTGCCCTTGTTTTGGACTCTAACTTGCATGATTTGAATGGAACTAACCCGGACTGACGCTGTTTTCAGCAGAATTACCATGGTGTTATTTATGTGCAGAAACAAAAGTTCTCGGAATGACCTGAAACTTCACGGAACAACTTTTTGGAAAATATAAAAAATTCTTGCAAAAGATGAAGGCCAGGGGGCCCACCACCTGTCCACGAGGGTGGGGGGCGCGCCTGCCCTCCCTAGGGCGCGCCCCCTAACTCGTGGGCCCCCTGGAGCTCCTCCGACCTCAACTCCAACTCTATATATTTGGTTTTGGGGAGAAAAAAATAAAAAAAAGAATTCATCGCGTTTTACGATACGGAGCCACCACCAAGCCCTAAAACCTCTCGGGAGGGCTGATCTGGAGTCCGTTTGGGGCTCCGGAGAGGGGAATCTGTCACCATCGTCATCATCAACCATCCTCCATCACCAATTTCATGACGCTCACCGCCGTGCGTGAGTAATTCCATCGTAGGCTTGCTGGACGGTGATGGGTTGGATGGGATCTATCATGTAATCGAGTTAGTTTTGTTAGGGTTTGATCCCTAGTATCCACTATGTTCTGAGATTGATGTTGCTATGACTTTGCTATGCTTAATGCTTGTCACTAGGGCCCGAGTGCCATGATTTCAGATCTGAACCTATTATGTTTTCATTAATATGAGAGTTCTTGATCCTATCTTGCAAGTCTATAGTCACCTATTATGTGTTATGACCCGTTAACCCCGAAGTGACAATTGTCCGCGTTCTGGGAACGGGGGTCCCCAGACTTGCATGCCTGCGGCCCGCGGCGTGGCTGAGCTAGCAGGCCGTACGACCCATCTTCACCAACAAAGCACTCAAGACCCTCGCGAGGCGCCGGCTGACCCTCGCGAGGGGCCCGGACCGAACAAGGCCCGCTGCTTGAAGGAGGCTCCAGCATCGAGGCTAGCCATCCACCAACCATGACCAAGGGAGGAGCCCCTAGCACGCCCGCTGCGCTCCAAGCAAGACCGCGTAGGAAGGACGGCGAAGGCACAAGCTTGGGGCGCCTTGACGATGGACCAGCTCCCGAGGCTGACCCCACGCCATGGGCAGCGTCCGAACCTGAAGCACTGGAGCTTGGTGAGTACGATGGGACGAGAGGGAGCTGCTTCTCTGAAGGTTTCGCGGCCTTAGCAGAAGGGAACCTGAGGGGGCAATCGTCAGGAAGGAAAGGCGGCACATAGAAGATCACCGAGGAGAGGTACTTACTCGTCGATGTACTTCCGTCGCTTCAACGGCCCGAAGATGTTGCTGCCGCTGGGGGATCCCTTCCTCTTGTGGAGCTCCTCGAAGTCCACGCAAAGGCGACCGAAGCGCTGGACGTGACGACCAGTGTGCGGCGGAGCCGAAGAAGAACCAAGAGGAATGGCTTCAGGGGAGCCCGGCTGTGGCGAACATCCCGGCTCTCTCTCGCCGCGACCTCCCGAGGCTCCTAGAGCCTCGGCCTCGGGAGCCGCATGACGCATCTCATCAGCGACTGGTGCCTCAGGAGGGGCGTCGCAAACTCCCGAGGACGACGCTCCTGGATCACTACTCGGCACGTGCTCCTCAGCACCTGAGCAGCCGGCCCCCGTCGCAGCTCGCTCCCCCGCACCATCACCTGGGGCGAGCTCGTCACCGGCGGCGAAGAACGGGGCCACGATGACAGGATTCTCGCGGGGTCCCTCCAAGCCAATTGGGCGCAGCCCTCACTCATCAAAGGAAGGCATGGTCTCGACGAAGGTAACCTTGTTCTCGCCGCGGTACACCATGCATGTAACACCCTCGATGCGGCTATATCTCCCACGTGTCGAAGCACGACTTAGAGGCATAACCGCATTGAAAGAAATGTCGCAAGTAAGGTAATCTTCACACAACCCATGTAATACATAAGGGAAAGAGATACATAGTTGGTTACAATCGCCACTTAATTAAGGCCCGACTACGGAGCCAAAATACAATCAAGGCCCGACTACGGAGCCAAAATAGAAGAAGACTACCCCAAATGCTACACAGATCCCCGATCGACCCCAACTGGGCTCCACTACTGATCAACTAGAACGAATCAACACAAAGGACAAGATCTTCATCGAGCTCCTCCTTGAGCTTGGTTGCGTCATCTGCACGGTAACATCGGCACCTGCTAACTAGTTTTGGAAGTATCTGTGAGTCACGGGGACTAAGTAATCTCACACCCTCGCGATCAAGGCTATTTAAGCTCATAGGTAATGTAAAAGGTATGAGGTGGAGCTGCAGTAAGCGACTAGCATATTTGGTGGCTAACACCGCAAATGAGAGCGAGAAGAGAAGGTAAAAGCACGGTCGAACAACTATGATCAAGAAGTGATCCTAGAACAACCTACGTCAAACATAACTCCAACACCGTGTTCACTTCCCGGACTCCGTCGAGAAGAGACCATCACGGTTACACACGCGGTTGATGCATTTTAATTAAGATCAACTCCAGGTTTTCTACAACCGGACATTAAAAAATTCCCATCTGCCCATAACCACGGGCACAACTTTCGAAAGTTCAAAACCCTGCAGGGGTGTCCCAACTTAGCCCATCACAAGCTCTCACGGCCAACGAAGGATATTCCTTCTCCCAAGACAATCCGATCAGGCTCGGCATCCAGGTTACAAGACATCCTCGACAATGGTAAAACAAGTCCAGCAACACCGCCCGAATGTGCCGACAAATCCCGATAGGAGCTGCACATATCTCGTTCTCAGGGCACACTCAGATTGTTCAAACTTCCGGCAGGCCAGCCCAGAGTTGCCCCTGGTGGCCACCGGCGGCTGACAGGTTGGACCAGCACTCAAAGGAGCACTGGCCCGGGGGGGGGGGGGTTAAAATAAAGATGACCCTTGAGTCTGCAGAACCCAAGGGAAAGAAAAGGCTAGGTGGCAAATGGTAAAACCAAGGTTGGGCATTGCTGGAGGAGTTTTATTCAAGGCGAACTATCTAGGGGTTCCCATTATAACCCAACCGCGTAAGGGGCGCAAAATCCGGGAACATAACACCGATATGACGGAAACTAGGGCGGCAAGAGTAGAACAAAACACCAGGCATAAGGCCGAGCCTTCCACCCTTTACCAAGTATATAGATGCATTAATTAAATAAGAGATATTGTGATATCCCAACAAAATATCCATGTTCCAACATGGAACAAGCTCCAATCTTCACCTGCAGCTAACAACGCTATAAGAGGGGCTGGGCAAAGCGGTAACATAGCCAAACAACGGTTTGCTAGGACATGGTGGGTTAGAGGCTTGGCTTAACAATATGGGAGGCATGATAAGCAAGTGGTAGGTATCGCAGCATAGGCATAGCAAAAGAGCGAGCAACTAGCAAGCAAAGATAGAAGTGATTTCGAGGGTATGATCATCTTGCCTGAAATCCCGCAAGGAAGAAGAACGAGTCCATGAAGAAGACAAACAGACGTAGTCGAACGAGTCCTCACAAACGCGACGTTATCGGAACCAACCCGAAGAAGCAACACCGGAAAGAAGCACACAACATAGTAAACAACCATCACATAATCATGTCATGATGCACAATCAAGTATGATGCATGTCCGGTTGAAATATGCATGGCATGACAAAGTGCACAAACAATCCTACAAATTAAGTGGAGCTCAGTATGCAACCCCGTTGCATATTGACGAAACACCACATTCAAGTTATTTAGTTCGATCTCGTTTATGTACCCAACAATATTAAATGTTGTTAGCATGGCAAGAGGTGAAGCATGATAAAACTATCTAATCTAGGCAAGTTTAAATGAGACCGGAACAACAAAACAACAAGTCCGGAAACTCCTCATATGCATATATTAGGTTTGGTACTGTTCTGCCCTAAACATAATTTTAGAGTTGTTAAACATGCTAGATGAGTGCATCATGTTAAACTAGGCATTTTTCTACCCCATTTACATATAAAGTTTATTACAAACCGAGTTACAGTTATTTAGTTATGAATTAAAGCATTTTAGCATGTTCATAGAGCAAAATTTAAACAAACATCATTTTAAACATTTTAAACATGGATGAAAATGACATATTATGAAACTAGACACAAATCTAAGCAAGTTTCATATATTAATTGTTTTAATCCGATGCATGGTTATTAATTTATTATATGCATGAAGTTTAGGGACCTATCTGCAAAACAACGTTCTCAGAAAAAAAGGAAAAACATTCAGGAGAAAAAACATGCGTTGGGCAGAATCTTGCTGGCCCAATAGGAACAGGCGCTGGGGCTGCTCACTTTGGGCTGAGGAGAAACTGGGCCGGCTGGGCTGGCAGATCTGGGCCGCTCGCTGGAGCTGCCTTGGGCGCCGCTGGGACTCGCGCAGCGGTCAACGTACGCAGGCGACGCGCGGGGTGTCGAGGCAGAGGCTCCATCCTCCTCTGCCCGAACTGCTGCCGCTCGAAGCAGCGAAGGAGACCCGTGGCTGGAGGGGCTTGGCGCGGCGGGACGTCGCAGAAACGACCGGATCAAGGCGGTGAGGCTCGACGGGAAGCAGGGGCGGCTGGATCCGACCAACAATGACGACGAGAAGATCCCGGCGGCAGCGGCATGCTCCTGTGGGAAAAGAGAGAGAGAGGCTCGGGTGAGTGGGGAGGAGAGAAAGGAGAAGAAGGACGCGAGGAGAGCGCGGGGAAGGAAAGGGCAGCCCTGCTGGAGCTTGTTTTTGGCAGGTTCGGGCGGCGGACGGGGCATCTCCGGCGATGGCACTGGTCCATGGCGGCAGGTGGTCGAGGTCGAGGGGCTCCGGCAAGAAGGGCTCGCGGAGGAGGCTGATCCGGCGGGGATCCGAAAGGCAGCGATGAGAACAAACGGCGTCCACGGCGGGGACTTGGAGTCGGCTGGAGGAGCCCATCCATGGCGCTGCTCATGGCGTACCTGAGAGAGAGGGAGGTGCGTGAGAGAGGAAGAAATCGGGAGAGGGGGAAGAAGAAGACAGAGGAGGAGGAGAGGTCCT
>NC_041388.1:414145664-414231812 GCF_002162155.2 Triticum dicoccoides | reverse complement strand
TGGCTCGCGGTCGACGGCGGGAGGAGGCATGGAGGCAGATCGGGAGGAGGGAGTGGCTGGTTGCGGGTGGATCTAGAGGCTGGCTCGCGATTGGGGGCGCGCGGAAAAAGAGGAGGAGACCAGGTGGCTGGTGGCGACGGCTGGATAGGGGAGGATCCCTAGGAAATAGGGTTAGGTCTGAAATAGACTAGGGGTAGACTATATATACAGGAAAAGAGGGAAGTTGGATCATCCGATCGAAATCTGTCGAGCGAGAATAAATAGGCTCGGGAGTCCATAAAAGAAAATGGGGATATTTTGTAGATGTTTGGGGATCATCCGGACACAACGGTGACGACTGCCCGGATCGGGTCCGGGACATCTTTCGGACACACGCGCAAGGAGGTCCGCGGACTGACGAGAGAGCCTAGGTTAGGCCTGGCGGTAGGTAGTGGACTGTGCAGAAGGTCTCAGGCTGAGAGAAGAGAAGAGAGGCCCGGCGACTGTTTCGGGAGACCGAAAACGTCCGACGTTTGACCGACTATATTGTCGCTATAGTCAATCGTTGGGGCGTCAAACGAACTCCGAATGCGATGAAACTTGATAGGCGGTCTATCTACACTATAATAAGACCACACGCCAACTTTCAACCCATTCCGAGAACATTTTACGGCCACTTATAAAATACTATTTCGGACATGCCGCGGGCGTGTGCAAGTGTGTCTGGGCTCAGAACGGACAATGGACGGAACTGTGAGACCCGGACTGATGCAAGTTTTGAAAACATGATGATGCAATGCACATAATGACATGGAAAGATGCAACACGCAAGCAAATGACAAGGCCACAACAGCGAATAACTGGAGGACACCTGGCACATCGGTCTCGGGGCATCACAACACTCCACCACTACGAGAGGATCTCATCCCGAGATCTAGAATGGCACCGGAGAGAAAACGGAAGAGACAGAGAAGAGGTAAAACTAAGTTGCTTCTTTGACAAATGAGTGAAAACCAAAGAACCTTGCGAGGTTGAGCAAATTCGAGAAGGAATACAACGAAGGTGAACAAAGTCGAAAACACTCCGTTAGAAAAGAGGAACAAAGAACATTGCGAAAAAACCTTGAGGTTGAAGGGCAAGATATATATTGCAACCACTCCGGTTAAAAAAGATAGACAAGGATTAAGGATGATATAATTTGGACAGCACTCCGACTGAAAAGAAAAGGAATAGAATAAGAACTTGATAAGATGAGAAGATACTTGATGAAATCAACAACACATTGCCTCCAGAACTATTGAAAGAATGGCACAAGGGGTAAGAACGATTTCAGACAGCACTCTGGTTGAGAATGGAGGTAAAACTTGACAGAATGGGACGAACTTGAAAAGAGGGCATGACACTCCGGTTAAATGGATAAGCATGAAAAGAACATGATCCTGACAAAACAAGAAGATGGGTTGAAGAGAGCAACATCACAATGCCTCCGGAACAAAAGTAAGAATGGAATGGAATGAACGAAGGGAAACACGATCTTGAGAGAGCACGCTTACAACAAATGGTAGAACGGAGTTGTTGGAAAACCAACAACGAAAAGAACAATCTTGATATGGTCTTACGGAATACATCTCAAATTATGAGGTGACAACCTGCCACTCACGGAAAGAAGAGTTGGATTGATATCAACAAGGAGATGAGACAATTATATCACTGGAAGGATAAATGAAGAAATTGGGTCATTTATGAGCACCATAAATAGCAACAATCCTTAGGGAAGGCTTTAGGTGAACTATAACCCAATATAACTCCAATGAAGAGATTGATGGATTTAAAATACCTCATTCTTAACAATATGTGAATCATGAAGCATGAACTCAAATTATCAAGAATGACATACTACCACCTCCAATGATACGGTAGAAAGAATTGCACTCCGGATTACAATATGAAGAAAGCTTGAGCTTCTTAGAAAAGAATCTCGATGAAAAACTTGGAGAAGGAATTAAATCCTTTATGAACCACCATGTAGAACCTTCATGAGGAACTTCCGTAAACAAAAGAATGACCAAACGAAAGAAAAAGAAGCTGAAAATACAAGGTGAAACCTTGCGATGATTTAGATGGAGCTTCGTGGTGATATAATTGCGAGAGCTTGGATCTCCGGGAAAAGAAAGATGAGCACTTGAAACCAAGAATTTAATCATCATGAACAAACTCCGGAAGAAAATATTAACAAAAGAATTCAAGAATTTTGATGAACCTCCGGAATAAGGAATTGAATTTACTCGATGAAACAAAAATAAGAATTATGTTATGCTTATCCTTCACCAATTAAATTGATGACAAGCAACGGATTTGGCATACTACTTATACTCGTAAAAAGGATTAAGATAGATATAGCACAAACTCAATGGACCACCGGTAGGATTGAAACAGCGAATGAATCTGCATGATAACGAAGGAAGAGAAACTCTTGAACAAACCACCGTGAGAATAGAACAAAGGAGTAGAAAAGGCACAAATCACCGGAAAGAATTGGAAAACGAATGAAGATACATGCAGGAAAATAGATACATGAGAACGCAGAGGTCAAGAGCTGATAAGAGGATATATGAACGAAGCACCGGTAAAATTTGGAGAACGAGAGCTGAAAGCTGAG
Organism: Triticum dicoccoides; assembly: GCF_002162155.2. Lineage (NCBI taxonomy): Eukaryota > Viridiplantae > Streptophyta > Magnoliopsida > Poales > Poaceae > Triticum > Triticum dicoccoides. The sequence goes on along the minus strand of NC_041388.1, from coordinate 414,229,174 downwards.
AATGAATAAATCTGAATTGATAGACTCCGGATAAACGAACTGAGAAGACTCTTGAATTGCTCCGGAAGGATGAAAAGAATTTTCAGAAAAGAAAACAATTATGAGAGGATGGCATCAAGCTAAACCAAGAATCTTGAAGAGAATGGAGCATGATTGAGAGAAAAATCTTCTTCGGTCTTCAAATGCAGAGAATGACGATGAGAAACACCACCATGAATTGTTGAGATTCTCTGGAATGACGAATTTAAAGCTTGAGCCAACGATGAAAAGAATTTAACTGATCTTGGAGAAAGGCATTTGACTGATGATGAATCCTTCTTACGTCAAATTACAAAAAGAAGTTTGAGCATAGCTCCGGGAAGATTAGAAGAGTCAGGTAAGATCTTGGGAAAAGACCCGTGGGTTAGGGCCCACTCAAAAGAAAACACCATTGAACGATTTAAAAGAGAGAATGCACCGGTCGAATTAAATGGCTTGAATGAGATAACATCCTCGAAAGAGCTTGAACAAAAACAGAGTGGAAACATGAATCTTCGAGATATCTTCAGCACTCCGGAATAACTGAATAGCAAGGAGTGGATGATTAAGAGGTGCACTGGCATGAAAAAGCATTGAAACGAGGAAAATAATATGATCAACACCGAAAGCTTGAATTGAATCCACCGGAGAAGAAAAAGAATGAAGAATGATGAACTAGTAGAGCATCTTCAAGAGAACCATCGGGTAAGAACATTGATTGAAAAGAATGAAGAGACTTCACATGAATAAAATGGATATTTTAATAAGTAATCTGAGTCCTTGAAGAAAAAGGGGTGGGTGGGTGGGAAAAATAAAGTCAACTTGGAACGGAAGAAGACAACACCGTTGAGAAGAACTAGTAAAAGATCTTGCTGATGTTGAAATGATCGGATCCACTTGAAGAGAAGCACACCGGTTGAAAAGGATTGACATGACAGTCTCGATTATCATGAAGGTTTGGTATTCACATAGGAGTATGAGAACACCGTTTAGGAAAGTTATGGAATCAACATTTGACTTCGAAGCAACTCGAATACCACAACTCAAACCAAAACAAAGGATTGGCTTGTAGAATAAGCCAGAGCAAACATATGATAGAGATTTCGTCCAAAGTTTTCGTGGTGGCGCCTACACAGGCTCGATCGTACAACACCATCATGTAAAAGGCAGTGCACATGACATACGAAGCGTCCCCGAGTCGGCATAGCCAAGAACTCTTTAAGACACAACGAGACCACTGTAAAACCAACCGTGGATAGGCGGACCACTAGATGTCGACCCCAATTTCATATCATACATCTATCAAAAAGATATCCTAAGAGCTACTTGAATTCCCACTTATAAACTCCCGAAATTTTCTGGTTATGCAATCAGGTGTTGGGGATACAAGGGAAGCATAATACCTCACCCAAATCTAGCAAATCCTACATCCAGCTGTATCCATCCTTCAACACATAACCAAGAAACATTCGGAAATCGTTTACCTCAACCTTCGAAAATCATCCATTATACGAGTTATGGCAATACTCTCGAACTCCCGCCCCAGTACTGGGTGGTGTCGAGGTTATCTCACCAACAACTACATAAAACAGATTTTCGATGTTGGTGAAACTAAACTCAGGTATTCCAGAACTGCAACGATAAAATTGTGACGACAACACCTCTGAGCTCAACTCCCCGGGACACTGCCACAACCCCTAAATGACAGGAGGCACCAAGAACAATGTTCTCGTCATAAAACCATCGGAACGATTCCAAGATACCCGCGTGATCCTAATTTTTTTAGTGAAATTTTAGAAGAGAAGAGTCAAAACTCTACGTCAGGATGCCTTACCAGAGCGACGAAGGGACTGAGGAGTAAAAAGAATTCTTAACTCTCCGATATATATAATCCTAAATGACTCAAAACATTTTTCTAGACTCAACAATGCCAATGATTCGATCAAGCAGGGGGCTCCTAAGGTCGGGGAAGGCTCTAATACCAACTTGTAACACCCTCGATGCGGCTATATCTCCCACGTGTCGAAGCACGACTTAGAGGCATAACCGCATTGAAAGCAATGTCGCAAGTAAGGTAATCTTCACACAACCCATGTAATACATAAGGGAAAGAGATACATAGTTGGCTTACAATCGCCACTTGACACAATTACAGGAATAAAGCATTACATCATCCAGATACAATCAAGGCCCGACTACGGAGCCAAAATAGAAGAAGACTACCCCAAATGCTACACAGATCCCCGATCGACCCCAACTGGGCTCCACTACTGATCAACTAGAACGAATCAACACAAAGGACAAGATCTTCATCGAGCTCCTCCTTGAGCTTGGTTGTGTCATATGCATGGTAACATCGGCACCTGCAAACTGGTTTTGGAAGTATCTGTGAGTCACGGGGACTCAGCAATCTCACACCCTCGCGATCAAGACTATTTAAGCTCATAGGTAATGTAAAAGGTATGAAGTGGAGCTGCAGCAAGCGACTAGCATATTTGGTGGCTAACACCGCAAATGAGAGCGAGAAGAGAAGGCAAAAGCACGGTCGAACAACTATGATCAAGAAGTGATCCTAGAACAACCTACGTCAAACATAACTCCAACACCGTGTTCACTTCCCGGACTCCGCCGAGAAGAGACCATCACGGTTACACACGCGGTTGATGCATTTTAATTAAGATCAACTTCATGTTTTCTACAACCGGACATTAAAAAATTCCCATCTACCCATAACCGCGGGCACGGCTTTCGAAAGTTCAAAACCTTGCAGGGGTGTCCCAACTTAGCCCCTCACAAGCTCTCACAGTCAACGAAGGATGTTCCTTCTCCCAAGACAATCCGCTCAGGCTCGGCATCCAGGTTACAAGACATCCTCGACAATGGTAAAACAAGTCCAGCAACACCGCCCGAATGTGCCGAGAAATCCCGATAGGAGCTGCACATATCTCGTTCTCAAGGCACACTCAGATTGTCCAAACTTCCGGCAGGCCAGCCCAGAGTTGCCCCTGGTGGCCACCGGCGGCTGACAGGTTGGGCCAACACTCAGAGGAGCACTGGCCCCGGGGGGGGGGGGGGTTAAAATAAAGATGACCCTTGAGTCTGCAGAACCCAAGGGAAAGAAAAGGCTAGGTGGAAAATGGTAAAACCAAGGTTGGGCATTGCTGGAGGAGTTTTATTCAAGGCAAACTATCTAGGGGTTCCCATTATAACCCAACCGCGTAAGGAACACAAAATCCGGGAACATAACATCGATATGACGGAAACTAGGGCGGCAAGAGTGGAACAAAACACCAGGCATAAGGCCGAGCCTTCCATCCTTTACCAAGTATATAGATGCATTAATTAAATAAGAGATATTGTGACATCCCAACAAAATATCCATGTTACAACATGGAACAAGCTCCAATCTTCACCTGCAGCTAACAATGCTATAAGAGGGGCTGAGCAAAGCGGTAACATAGCCAAACAACGGTTTGCTAGGACAAGGTGGGTTAGAGGCTTGGCTTAACAATATGGGAGGCATGATAAGCAAGTGGTAGGTATCGCATCATAGGCATAGTAAAAGAGCGAGCAACTAGCAAGTAAAGATAGAAGTGATTTTGAGGGTATGGTCGTCTTGCCTGAAATCCCGCAAGGAAGAAGAACGAGTCCATGAAGAAGACAAACAGACGTAGTCGAACGAGTCCTCACAAACGCAACGTTATCGGAACCAACCCGAAGAAGCAACACCGGAAAGAAGCACACACCATAGTAAACAACCATCACATAATCATGTCATGATGCACAATCAAGTATGATGCATGTCCGGTTTAAATATGCATGGCATGACAAAGTGCACAAACAATCCTACAAATTAAGTGGAGCTCAATATGCAACTCCGTTGCATATTGACGAAACACCACATTTAAGTTATTTACTTTGATCTCGTTTATGTACCCAACAATATTAAATGTTGTTAGCATGGCAAGAGGTGAAGCATGATGAAACTATCTAATCTAGGCAAGTTTAAATGAGGCCGGAACAACAAAACAACAAGTCCGAAAACTCCTCATATACATATACTAGGTTTGGTACTGTTCTGCCATAAACATAATTTTAGAGTTGTTAAACATGCTAGATGAGTGCATCATGTTAAACTAGGCATTTTTCTACCCCATTTACATATAAAGTTTATTACAAACCGAGTTACGGTTATTAAGTTATGAATTAAAGCATTTTAGCATGTTCATAGAGCAAAATTTAAACAAACATCATTTAAAACATTTTAAACATGGATGAAAATGACATATTATGAAACTAGACACAAATCTAAGCTAGTTTCATATATTAATTGTTTTAATCCGATGGACAGTTATTAATTTATTATATGCATGAAGTTTAGGGACCTATCAGCAAAACAACGTTCTCAGAAAAAAGGAAAAACGTTCAGGAGAAAAAACATGCGTTGGGCAGAATCTTGCTGGCCCAACAGGAACAGGCGCTGGGGCTGCTCACTTTGGGCTGAGGAGAAACTGGGCCGGCTGGGCTGGCAGATCTAGGCCGCTCGTTGGAGCTGCCTTGGGTGCCACTGGGACTCGCGCAGCGGTCAACGCACGCAGGCGGCGCGCAGGGTGTCGAGGCAAAGGCTCCATCCTCCTCTGCCCGAACTGCTGCCGCTCGAAGCAGCAAAGGAGACCCGCGGCTGGAGGGGCTTGGCGCGGCGGGATGTCACTGAAATGACCGGATCAAGGCGGTGAGGCTCGACGGGAAGCAGGGACAGCTGGATCCGACCAACAACGACGACGAGAAGATCCCGGCGGCAGCGGCATGCTCCTGCAGGCAGAGAGAGAGAGAGAGGCTCGGGTGAGTGGGGAGGAGAGAAAGGAGAAGAAGGACGCGAGGAGAGCGCGGGGAAGGAAAGGGAGGTGCATGAGAGAGGAAGAAATCAGGAGAGGGGGAAGAAGAAGACAGAGGAGGAGCAGAGGTCCTGGAGGCCGGCGAGGTTGGACGCTGCGGGGTGGCTGTGGCTCGGGAAAAGGAGCTCGGGCTCCTGGCTCGCGGTCGACGGCGGGAGGAGGCATGGAGGCAGATCGGGAGGAGGGAGTGGCTGGTTGCGGGTGGATCTGGAGGCTAGCTCGCGATTGGGGGCGCGCGGAAAAAGAGGAGGAGACCAGATGGCTCGCGGCGACGGCTGGACAGGGGAGGATCCCTAGGAAATAGGGTTAGGTCTGAAATAGACTAGGGGTAGACTATATATACAGGAAAAGAGGGAAGTTGGATCATCCGATCGAAATCTGACGGGCGAGAATAAATAGGCTCGGGAGTCCATAAAAGAAAACGGGGATATTTTGTAGATGTTTGGGGATGATCCGGACACAACGGTGACGACTGTCCGGATCGGGTCCGGGACATCTTTCGGACGCGCGCGCGAGGAGGTCCGTGGACTGACGAGAGAGTCTAGGTTAGGCCTGGCGGTAGGTGGTGGACTGTGCAGAAGGTCTCAGGCTGAGAGAAGAGAAGAGAGGCCCGACGACTGTTTCCGGAGACCGAAAACGTCCGATGTTTGACCGACTATATTGTCGCTATAGTCAATCGTTGGGGCGTCAAACGAACTCCGAATGCGATGAAACTTGATAGGCGGTCTATCTACACTATAGTAAGACCACACGCCAACTTTCAACCCATTCCGAGAACATTTTCCGGCCACTTATAGAATACTATTTCGGACATGCCGCGGGCGCGTGCAAGTGTGTCTGGGCTCAGAACGGACAACGGACGGAACTGGGAGACCCGGACTGATGCATGTTTTGAAAACATGATGATGCAATGCACATGATGACATGGCAAGATGCAACACGCAAGCAAATGACAAGTCCACAACAGCGAATAACTGGAGGACACCTGGCACATCGGTCTCAGGGCGTCACAATGCAGCTCTTCCTGGGCATCTCGTCCGGCAGAGGGACACCGGATAGCATCGTGAGCACAGTTTGCCACGCAGCAAGAGGAAGCCCCTCCTCCTGAAACCTCATGTTCTCCCGACTGCTAAGCAAGTCCCACGTCGGGCGAGAATGACGCTGAAGTGGGGCAACTCGACGCCTAACGAACTCCCTCACCACCAAGGGCACAGTCACACCAAGGTCCTTCCACCACCGCAGCCTGGCCCAGACGGGGGCAAGGCAGGGGCTCATGAGCCTGTGGTGACCCCAGCCGGAGTTTGGAATGGCAGGCCCCACCGGAGCTTGGAGCAGAGGATTGAGCATGCCAGCATCAACAAACACCCATTGCATGCGGAATTCGCTCACGGACGAAGGAAGCTCGAAATCGATCCCCATGCCTGCCGTCGCTGCCACGGCCTGAAAGCCCCCACACCCTGAGCTCTGCCGGGCACCGATGAGATGCAACGGAAGTGGCGGAGGAGTGCCACGGAGGGGGTGATGCCCACCATGTCCTCGCACACGAAGGAGAAGACGACAAGAAGGGTCATAGATTGAGGGTCGAGATGAAGCATATGGATCTGATAGTGCTCGAGCGCCGCGTTGAAGAAGGCGGAGAAGGGAGGAAGCAGGCCAGCCCAGAGGGCGTCAATGAAGATCGGGATCTCGGTGACTGCCCGAGCCATGCTAGAGCGAGACGCAGGCCATGCCGGCGTCTCTCCCCACTCGTTAAAGCTAGAGGCGAGCATGGGGCACACCTTGACCATGGCCTTGTCGTTGAGCACCCAAGGCCGGCTGAGCGCCGGCTCGAAGGATGGGGGGACAGTTGGCGAGGACAGAGGTTTCTTCCCCTTGTCAGCTTGCTTCGGCGCCATGACGGTGAAGCGGGCGAAGCGCTGGTCGGATTGAGGAGGCGGAGCAAGGCGATGAAGAAGCAGGGAGGTTTGAAGATTGAAAGAGAGCCAGGCGCGGCGAGGGAAGAATAACTGTGCAAGAAGCGGGGCCGCACAGCCAGGCGGATTCGAAGGCAGCATGGGGAAGCAGAGACGCCTACGTCCAATCAACCGCCACGCGTCAACCGAGGCCGCAGGCTTTTGGGGCCCACGGCGCTTCGAGCTTGACCCTTGGCTTTGCCGCGAAGCCAAGCCCGCGCGCACCTTGGGCCCGGGGGTTACTGTCGGCGTTCTGGGAACGGGGGTCCCCAGAATTGCCTGCCTGCGGCCCGCGGCGTGGCTGAGCCACCAGGCCGTAGAACCATCTTCACCAACAAAGCACTCAAGACCCTCGCGAGGGGCCAAGCCTCGCGAGGCGGACAACGCGGGACCTCCTCCGGAGTGGCTTAGCTGGGCAGGCTCACGAGGACCGGAGATATCAAGGCGGGGCGAACCTCACGAGGCATTCGTGACGTGAGCCATGACGATCGACACCTGGCGGGCGCCAGCACGCACAGCGTCCTTGTTTCCTCTTTGGTGCAAAGGGGGCAAGCGCAGCCGCGGAGTACCGAGGCATCAGGCAAAGGTTGCCATTTCGGTGCAACAAGACCAAGACCAAGGATTGCAAGACGGAGGTCATCGTGGAGCCCAGAACAGCGTCACCACCAAAACTTTGTGCAGGTGAAGACTACTTTTGTTAGGATAGCTTGTACTAGCTGTCCCCCTTCAAATTAGCCCGCCATTGTTGGCTCCCTTCTCGCTCGATATTTGGGAAGAGGACCATGGCCTCTATAAATAGGACTAGCCACCACAATGGAGAGGACAAACAGGGCGCGAGAGAGAACAACTCAGCTGGAGAGAGAACAACTTAGCTCGAGAGAGATCACCCTCACACACAAGCTCACTGAGCCCAACAACGCCTCAACCTCAAGATGCCGTTCTTCCCTTGTATTGTTCATCATCCGCCTAAGAGTTAATCCACCACCACCACACTGGAGTAGGGTATTACACCGCAACGGTGGCCCAAACCAGTATAAACCCTGTGTCCATCTGTGTTGTGAGTTCGTCGAGTTCGTCCGTGAGATCCTAGCAAGCTAGAGCGTAGATCGGTTGGAGGGATAGACTTCGCGCGCACCCTAGTGTTCGAACCTTAAGGGTTTGCCGGGACCCCAACCCCGACATTTGGCGCGCCAGGTAGGGGTGCGCCGAAGCTTCTTCTCCGCCAATCAGCTCTCCGACGTTCACCGGCTATGATGTCTGGCGACCCAAGAGCCGGGTCCGACCGCTGGGTAGCCTGGCCGCCCCGGACGGCGTCGCCTGCCCATGAAGATCTCGACCCCGCACCCTAGGCGGCGCGGGCGTCACCAAGCTCTGCCGGGCGTGGACAGCGCGGCCAGGCATCATCCACCCTCACCCCGCGGCAAGCACGAGCCACGGCGAGAGCAGCGAGTCACGCCGCTGCAACGGCGCCGCACTCACGGCGGGAGCAAGGGAACATGCGGGCGGCACTCATAGTGGCAAGGGAGCTGCCGCGATGCAGACTCATGGAGAGCGGCCGGGACACGCTGCTTGAGCGAGTTGGTGAGCTCCCGGATGCAGCGGCATCAGGAGCGCCACCCTTCAGCTATCGACTTCCTTCCCAGTCCAATGCAAGGTCGCGCGGCGACCCTCACCACATTTGCGCGCCGTCGACTACGCCCGGGGGCTTCGCCAAGGTTAGCACGACTGGCGGCGTAGGGGGCTCCAATCCCTGCATGCCGCCCTCGAGAAGCACGAGCGCAAGCATCACCCCCATGGTCCCAGCCGGATGCCGTATTATCATCCCCAGGACGTCGTCATGGGCGGAGCAACATGGAGTGTGGGGCACCACGGTGAGGTGTTCGGGGTAACGGCCCCGGAGGTCTACGTGCCCCACATGATGGACCAAGGGTACGCACCAGAGGACGACATCGGCTCGTTTGTTGGAGAAGATTGAGGAGAGGGGGCGCTAGGAGCCGAAGCCTTCCAAGAGCCAGCGGAGAACCACAACGATCGCGCCGGTGACGGTAACTATCGGGTACCATTAACCTCTCAGGAACAGGCTTATGCTAACCATGGGCTACAGATGAATTAGGTTGCAGCATCGATCGACAACTCCGGCACGGCGGCACCTGTCTCAACAAGGGAGACATGCTGGGGGCTGCCGAGAGGGAGCCAGGAGCAAGGCCCCTCCCCAAGGCATGCGAAACCAGGGGACACCCGCAGATAGGCCCTCTGCCGGGGTGGCTTCAACGATCCTTCCTCCGGTAGAGGACCCGTGGTCGCTGAGGGAACCGCTGGCATCCTCTTTCCCTCCTTTGGGTCGTCCTGGTCTCCGGCCGGCTCAAAGGAGGTCAAGAGTGGCGCAAGGCAGGGCCCTCGTCTGGCGATATGAAGCAAGGCCCGTACTTGTGAAGAAGGCCCGGTGCCTGTGAAGGTCGCCGCCCGTGACACTCTCACGTAATAATGAGTTGGGGCTGTACACGCCCCGGAGTCTCAGGAGCGCTGGCCTCAGGCCCTGGTGCTCCCTCCCATGCCTAGTGGACAACACTTAGCTCCGCGCTGGTGAGAAGACTTGAAGGCCCGAAGACTAGACTAGGTGTCGGACGTGGCCTTTTTCTTTGGATCTCTCTTTCTGTGGCTTTGCTTTCTGATTCTGGACTTAAGTTGAAGCTGAATTTTTATTGTTGCGCGCGGGGGGTGCCTTTTCTCGTTCGAGTCGTTTCTCGCCTTCTGGATCTTGTTTGGTTTGTGACTCACGTCTGTTGCCTCCCCCTCGCAAAGCTTCTCGCGAGCCGGACCGCGCAGAGCACGCACTAACACTATGCCTGGTGCTCACCCTTCCCGGGCCCCCCCTTCAAACAGGGCGGCAAGCCCCGCAAGATTCTCCGGAACTTGTCGCCTCACGACCCAGCCCTAAGCACGCGCTGACTAAGGTAATCCACGTCTAGAAACTCACCCACAACTTCACAAGCTCACGAGGACACATACCCACATCACATAGGAAAGTAAAAACTGTGATTCGTTTACATGAGGGTCTCCCCCTCTCAAAATGCTCTCACAAGTTTTCCTACGGCGACGCCCGAGTTTTGCATGCAGAATTAGACAACAGGAGAATATGGGATCACCCAGAGATATCGCTCGTTGCGTCGTCCAGGGACGCGTCGCTCGCATCATCGTCACCTTCGTCGGAATCGTCGCCGCCGTCGGCAACACCCCCCTCACCGTTGTTAACCACGTCACCTTCGTCTGCGACGACCACCACCCCATCGTCCTCCGAGGTGAAGGCCCTGACAAACGCGTCGACATGATCCTCTACCCAACGCGCCAAGTCGCCCCGAACGGCAATGGGCACAGGAGCAATGTCGGCATCAAAGTCGAAGTTGGGGTCAGTGTTCAGGAGGTGGCTGAAGACACGGGAGAAGGCGCGCTGAAGCAGGCCACGACCCCTCTCCTCCACAAGCTGCCGAGCTCTGGCAGATTGAGCCTCCAGGCGCGTCACCACCTCGGCGAAGAAGGTCAGGTGGCTGGCGTAGTCACTCGAGTGAGGGGTCGGGGCGTTCTCGTCGTAGATATAGCCCAGGGCGGTGTTGGCCTTGTTCCGAAGATCTTGAAGCATAGGGCCATGCACACACTCCAGTGTTCGGCGTTGGAGCACTTCTTCTCTATTTTGCCGAGCTTCGGCCTTGGCATCGTCAATTCGCCTCCGGAGGGAAAGCAGCTCGGCGCGGGCGGAGGCCAGGTCCGCCTGCACCGTAACCAGGGCGGTGGTTGTGGCCTCAGCACGCCTCTCGGCCTTGTCCAACCTGAGCGTGAGGGCGGCGGTCCTGCCCGCACCCTCCTGTCCGGCGAGCTCCAGCCTCAAGCCGTACCTTCCCTCCAGATCGGCGTGAACGACAGCTACCCGGTGATTGATCTCTTCTTCGACTCCGGCCTTGCGGGCCCAGACGACATCTTCATCTTGAGCGACTTGACGCTCCCTCGTCTCTAGCTGCTCCAGCTCGAGGCTGCGCTCCACGGCCTACAGGGCTAGCGCCTCCTCACGCCTCCGGATCTCCTCTTCCTCCGCAGGAGTCCCCCTCATCGATGCAAGGGCGGCCCCATGTGCCTCGACTTGCTGCTCAAGGGACACACTCCAGGCCTCGAGCTCCCACGCGCGCTCCTCCGCAGCCTCGCGGCGGCGATCGGCCTCGCGAGCTTCCTCCAAAGCTCGCGCACGGGCCTCATTGGCAATCTTGAGGGACGCCTCGGCCTTCGCGTTCTCGAGATCGCGATGATAACGGCCAAGGTTGATGGCCACTCGCAGCTTGCGCCGCTCCTCCACCAACCGAAGACCTTCAGCCTCAAGACGCGAGTCGACGCCAGCAAGCTCTTCACCAAGGCGGTTCATCACGCCCATTGCCTCCTGGAAGAGCTCGTGGCGTACCATGCTGCGCCTGCGCTCGAGCCCGAATGCTCGCTCCATCTTGTCCTCCGCCTCGGGAGCTGCGGGTGGAGCATCGAATGACACGCCATCTCCTGGTTGGGGGCTGGGGGCTGGCGCGGCCCCCGGCGCCGGCTAACCCTCGCGAGGGGCCCGGACTTAACAAGGCCCGCTGCTTGAAGGAGGCTCCAGCATCGAGGCTAGCCATCTACCAACCATGACCAAGGGAGGAGCCCCTGGCACGCCCGCTGCACTCCAAGCAAGGCCACGTAGGAAGGATGGCGAAGGCACAAGCTCGGGGCGCCTTGACGATGGACCAACTCCCAAGGCTGACCCCACGCCATGGGCAGCGTCCGAGCCTGAAGCACTGGAGCTTGGCGAGTATGATTGGACGAGAGGGAGCTGCTTCTCTGAAGGTTTTGCGGCCTTAGCAGAAGGGAACCTGAGGGGGCAATCGTAAGGAAGGGAAGGCGGCACATAGAAGATCACCGAGGAGAGGTACTTACTTGTCGACGGAGATTTACTTCCGTCGCTTCAACGGCCCGAAGATGTTGCTGCCGCTGGGGGATCCCTTCCTCTTGCGGAGCTCCTCAAAGTCCAGGCAAAGGCGACCGAAGCGCTGGACGTGACAGCCGGTGCGCGGCGGAGCCGAAGAAGAACCAAGAGGAATGGCTTCAGGGGAGCCCGACTGCGGTGAACAGCCCGACTCTATCTCGCTGCGACCTCCCGAGGTTCTTGGAGCCTCGGCCTCGGGAGCCGCATGACGCATTTCATCAGCGACTGGCGCCTCAGGAGGGGCGTCGCAAACTCCCGAGGACGACGCTCCTGGATCACTGCTCGGCACGTGCTCCTCAGCACCTGAGCAGCCGGCCCCCGTCCCAGCTCGCTCCCCCGCACCATCACCTAGGGAGAGCTCGTCACCGGCGGCGAAGAACGGGGCCACGATGACGGGATTCTCGCGGGGTCCCTCCAAGCCAATTGGGCGCAGCCCCCACTCATCAAAGGTAGGCATGGTCTCGACGAAGGTAACCTTGTTCTCGCTGCGGTACAACATGTAGCTCTTCCTAGGCATCTCGTCCGGCAGAGGGACACCGGATAGCACTATGAGCACAGTTTGTCGCGCAGCAAGAGGAAGCCCCTCCTCCTAAAACCTCATGTTGTCCCGACTGCTGAGAAAGTCCCACATCGGGCGAGAATGACGCTGAAGCGGGGCAACTCGACGCCTGACGATCTCCCTCACCACTATGGGCGCAGTCACACCAAGGTCCTTCAACTACCGTAGCCTGGCCTAGATGGGGGCAAGGCAGGGGCTCGTGAGCCTTTGGTGACCCCAGCCGGAGTTTGGAATGGCAGGCCCCACCGGAGCTTGGAGAAGAGGGTTGAGCACGCCAGCATCAACAAACACCCATCGCGTGCGTAATTCGCTCGCGGACGAAGGAAGCTCAAAATCGATCCCCATGCCTGCCGTCGCTGCCACGGCCTGAAAGCCCACACACCCTGAGCTCTGCTGGGCACCGATGAGATGCAGCGAGAAGAAATGGCGGATGAGCACCATGGAGGGGGTGATGCCCACCATGGCCTCGCACACGAAGGCGAAGACGGCAAGAAGGGTCACAGATTGAGGGTCGAGATGAAGCATATGGATCTGATAGTGCTCGAGCGCCACATTGAAGAAGGCGGAGAAGGGAGGAAGCAGGCCAACCCAGAGGGCGTCAATGAAGATCGGCATCTTGGTGACTGCCTGAGCCATGCTAGAGCGAGACGCAGGCCAGGCCGGCGTTTCTCTCCACTCGTTAAAGCTGGAGGCGAGCATGGGGCGTGCTACCTCTTGAGCTTGCGTTGGATTTCCCCAAAGAGGAAAGGATGATGCATCAGAGTAGCGTAAGTATTTCCCTCAGTTTTTGAGAACCAAGGTATCAATCCAGTAGGAGGCCACGCTCAAGTCCCTCCTACCTGCACAAAACGATAGCTACTCGCAACCAACACGATTAGGGGTTGTCAATCCCTTCACGGTCACTTACGAGAGTGAGATCTGATAGATATAATATTTTTGGTATAAAGATGCAAAGTTAAAAGTAAAGGCAAAGTAAAAAGCAAAGCAAGATTAAAGTAATGGAGATTGATATGATGAGAATAGACCCGGGGGCCATAGGTTTCACTAGTGGCTTCTCTCAAGAGCATAAGTATTCTACGGTGGGTGAACAAATTACTGTTGAGCAATTGACAGAATTGAGCATAGTTATGAGAATATCTAGGTATGATCATGTATATAGGCATCACGTCCGTGACAAGTAGACCGAAACGATTCTGCATCTACTACTATTACTCCACTCATCGACCGCTATCCAGCATGCATCTAGAGTATTAAGTTAAAAACAGAGTAACGCTTTAAGCAAGATGACATGATGTAGAGAGATAAATTCATGCAATATGAAATAAACCCCATCTTGTTATCCTCGATGACAACGATGAAATACGTGCCTTGCTGCCCCTTCTATCACTGGGAAAGGACACCGCAAGATCGAACCCAAAGCTAAGCACTTCTCCCATGGCAAGAACTACCAATCTAGTTGGCCAAACCAAATTGATAATTCGAAGAGACTTGCAAAGATAACCAATCATACATAAAAGAATTCAGAGAAGATTCAAATATTATTCATAGATAGACTTGATCATAAACCCACAATTCATCGGTCTCAACAAACACACCGCAAAAAGAAGATTACATCGAATAGATCTCCACGAGAGAGGGGGAGAACTTCTTATTGAGATCCAAAAAGAGAGAAGAAGCCATCTAGCTACTAGCTATGGACCCAAAGGTTTGAGGTAAACTACTCACACTTCATCGGAGAGGCTATGATGATGTAGAAGCCCTCCGTGATGACAGCCCTCTTCCGGCGGAGCTACGGAACAGGCCCCAAGATGGGATCTTGTGGGTACAGAAAGTTGCGGCGGTGGAATTAGGTTTTTGGCTCCTGTTCTGATCGTTTGGGGGTACATAGGTATATATAGGTGGAAGGAGTACGTCGGTGGAGCACCGAGGGGCCCACGAGGTAGGGGGGTGCACCCTAGGGGGGGGGCGCCCCCACCCTCGTGACCGCCTCTCCGATGCCTTGGCATAGGGTCCAAGTCTCCTGGATCACGTTCGGTGGGAAAATCACGTTCCCGAAGGTTTTATTCTGTTTGGACTCCGTTTGATATTCCGTTTCTTCGAAACACTGAAATAGGAAAAAAACAGCAATTCTGGGCTGGGCCTCCGGTTAATAAGTTAGTCCCAAAAATAATATAAAAGTGGAAAATAAAGCCCATATAGTCCAAAACAGTAGATAATATAGCATGGAGCAATCAAAAATTATAGATACGTTGGAGACGTATCAGGCATCCTCAAGCTTAATTCCTGCTCGTCCTTGAGTAGGTAAATGATAAAAAGAGAATTTTTGATGCGGAGTGCTACTTGGCATAATTTCAATGCAAATCTTCTTAATTGTGATATGAATATTCAGATTAGAAAGATTCAAGACAAAAGTTTATATTGACATAAAAATAATAATACTTCAAGCATACTAACAAAGCAATTATGTCTTCTCAAAATAACATGGCTAAAGAAAGTTATCCCTACAAAATCATATAGTCTGGCTATGCTTTATCTTTACCACACAAAATATTTAAATCATGCACAACCCCGATGACAAGCCAAGCAATTGTTTCATACTCTAACTTTTTCAAAACTTTTTCAATCTTCATGCAATACATGAGCGTGAGCCATGGATATAGCACTATAGGTGGAATAGAATGGTGGTAGTGGAGAAGACAAAAAGAGGGGAATATAGTCTCACATCAACTAGGCGTATCAATGGGCTATGGATATGCCCATAAATAGATATCAATGTGAGTGAGTAGGGATTGCCATGCAACGGATGCACTAGAGCTATAAGTATATGAAAGCTCAAAAAGAAACTATGTGGGTGTGCATCCAACTTGCTTGCTCATGAAGACCTAGGGCAATTTTGAGGAAGCCCATCATTGGAATATACAAGCCAAGTTCTATAATGAAAGATTCCCACTAGTATATGAAAGTGATAACATGATAGACTCTCTACTATGAAGATCATGGTGCTACTTTAAAGCACAAGTGTGGTAAAAGGATAGTAACATTGTCCCTTCTCTCTTTTTCTCTCATTTTTTAATTTGGGCCTTTTCTTTTTTTACGGCCTCTTTTTTATTTGGGCTTCTTTGGCCTCTTTTATTTATTTTTCGTCCGGAGTCTCATCCCGACTTGTGGGGGAATCATAGTCTCCATCATCCTTTCCTCACTGGGACAATGCTCTAATAATGATGATGATCACACTTTTATTTTTCTTAAAACTCAATAATTACAACTCGATACTTAGAACAAAATATGACTCTATATGAATGCCTCCGGCGGTGTACCGGGATATGCAATGAATCAAGAGTGACATGTATGAAAGGATTATGAACGGTGGCTTCGCCACAAATACGATGTCAACTACATGATCATGCTAGCAATATGACAATGATGGAGTGTGTCATAATAACGGAACGGTGGAAAGTTGCATGGCAATATATCTCAGAATGGCTATGGAAATGCATAATAGGTAGGTATGATGGCTGTTTATAGGAAGGTATATGGTGGGTGTTTGATACCGGCGAAAGGTGCGCGGTATTAGAGAGGCTAGCAAAGGTGGAAGGGTGAGAGTGCGCATAATCCATGGACTCAACATTAGTCATAAAGAACTCATATACTTATTGCAAAAATCTACAAGTTATCAAAGCAAAGTATTACACGCATGCTCCTAGGGGGATAGATTGGTAGGAAAAGACCATCGCTCGTCCCCGACCGCCACTCATAAGGAAGACGATCAATAAATAAATCATGCTCCGACTTCATCACATAACGGTTCACCATACGTGCATGCTACGGGAATCACAAGCTTCAACACAAGTATTTCTCAAACTCACAACTACTCAACTAGCATGACTTTAATATTATCACCTCCATATCTCAAAACAATTATCATGCTTCAATCTTTTCTTAGTATTCAACACACTCAAAAGAAAGTTTCACAAATCTTGAATACCAAGCATATTATTATTAAGCAAATTACCATGCTATTAAGAGACTCTCAAAATAATTTAAGTGAAGCATGAGAGATCAATAGTTTCTTTAAAACAAATCCACCACCATGCTCTAAAATATCTAAGTGAAGCACATAGAGCAAAATTATAATGCTCAAAAGATATAAGTGAAGCACATAGAGCAAAACTACTAAGCTCAAAAGATATAAGTGAAGCACACAGAGTATTCTATCAAATTCTAATTCATGTATGGCTCTCTCAAAAGGTGTGTACAGCAAGGATGATTGTGGCACACTAACAACCAAAGACACAAATAATACAAGACGCTCCAAGAAAAACATATATCATGTTGGTGAATAAAAATATAGCTCCAAGTAAAGTTACCGATAGAAGTAGACGAAAGAGTCGATGCCTTCCGGGGCATCCCCAAGCTTTGGCTTTTAGGTGTCCTTAGATTATCTTGGGGGTGCCATGGGAATCCCCAAGCTTAGGCTCTTGCCACTCCTTGTTCCATAATCCATCAAATCCTTACCCAAAACTTGAAAACTTCACAACACAAAACTTAAGGTAGAAAACTCGTGAGCTCCGTTAGCGACAGAAAAAAAAAGACCACTTCAAGGTACTGTAATGAACTCATTATTTATTTATATTGGTTTTAAACCTACTTTATTCCAACTTCTCTATGGATTATAAACTATTTTACTAACCATAGATTCATCAAAATAAGCAAACAACACACAAAAAACAGAATCTGTCAAAAACAGAACAGTCTGTAGTAATCTGTAGCTAGCGCAAGATCTGGAACCCCAAAAATTCTAAAATAAATTGCTAGACGTGAGGAATTTATCTATTAATCATCTGCAAAAATAATTAACTAAATATCACTCTCCAAATAAAAATGACAGCAGTTCTCGTGAGCCCTAAAGTTTCTGTTTTTTTACAGCAAGTTCAACAAGACTTTCCCCAAGTCTTCCCAACGGTTCTACTTGGCACAAACACTAATTAAACACAAAAAAAACACAACCAAAACAGAGGCTAAATAATTTATTTATTACTAAACATGATCAAAAGTCAAGGAATAAAAATAAAATTGGGTTGCCTCCCAACAAGCGCTATCGTTTAAAACCCCTAGCTAGGCATAAAAGCAAAGATAGATCTAGGTATTGCCATCTTTGGTAGGAAATCCATAAGTGGCTATCATGATAGTTTCATATGGAAATTTTATTTTCTTTCTTGGAAAGTGTTCCATGCCCTTTTTAATGGAAATTAAAATCTAATATTCCCTTCCTTCATATCAATAATTGCACCAATAGTTCTAAGGAAATGTCTACCAAGAATAATAGGGCAAGAAGGATTGCAATCTATATCGAGAACAATGAAATCTACGGGCACATAATTCCTATTTGCAACAATAAAAATATCATTAATTCTTCCCATAGGTTTCTTAATAGTAGAATCCACAAGATGCAAGTTCAGAGAGCAATCATCAAAATCACGGAAATCTAGTAAATCACACCAAGTTTTGGGGATAGTGGAGACACTAGCACCCAAATCACACAAATCATAAAACTCATAATATTTAATTTTAATTTTAATAGTAGGTTTCCACTCATCATAGAGTTTTCTAGGGATAGAAACTTTCAACTCAAATTTTTCTTCATAAGATTGCATCAAGGCATCAACGATATGTTCGGTAAAGGCTTTATTTTGACTATAAGCAAGTGGAGAATTTAGCACGGATTGCAACAAGGAAATACAATCAATTAAAGAGCAACTTTCATAATTAAATTCCTTGAAATCCAATATAGTGGGTTTAGCAACATCTAGATTTTTATTTCTTTTAATCCCACTTTCATCAATTTCATCATCAAGATCTAAATACTCCGAATTTTTAGAACGCCTTCTAGGTAAAGGAAGATCATATTCAGTTTCGTCAAGATTCATATTGCAAAACAAAGATTTAATAGGAGACACATCAATAACTTTTAGATCTTCATCTTGATTTTCATAGGAATTGGAAGAACACGCTTTAATAAAGGCATCTTTGGAAGCACGCATCCTAGCGGTTCTTTCCTTGCACTCATCAATGGAAATTCTCATGGCTTTGAGAGACTCATTGATATCATGCTTAGGAGGAATAGATCTAAGCTTTAAAGAATCAACCTCAAGAGAAATTCCATCAACGTTCCTAGTCAAATCATCAACTTTAAGCAATTTCTCTTAAAGCAAAGCATTAAAATTATTTTGTGAATTCATAAATTCTTTAACACTATTCTCAAATTCAGAGGGCATCTTATTATAATTTCCATAAGAGTTGTTGTAGGAATTCCCATAATTATTAGAAGGATTACTAGGATATGGCCTAGGATTAAAATTCCCTCTATAAGCGTTGTTACCAAAATTATTCCTACCAACAAAATTCACATCCATAGATTCATTGTTATTCTCAATCAAAGTAGACAAAGGCATATCATTAGGATCAGAAGAAACACTCTTAGTCGCAAATAATTTCATAAGTTCATCCATCTTTCCACTCAACACATTGATTTCTTCTATCGCATGCACTTTTTTATTAGGAGTTCTTTCAGTATGCCATTGAGAATAATTAACCATAATATTATCTAGGAGTTTAGTAGCATCTCCTAAGGTGATTTCCATAAAAGTACCTCCCATGGCCGAATCTAAAAGATTTCTAGAAGCAAAGTTCAATCCGGCATAATTTTTTTGTATAATCATCCACAAAATCAAACCATGAGTAGGTCTGACGCCCCGAGGCCGATGTGCCAGGTGTCTTCCAGTTATTCGCTATTGTTGCCATGTCATTTGGTTGCGTGTTGCATCCTGCCATGTCATCATGTGCATTGCATCATTATGTTTTCAAAACTTGCATCCGTCCGGGTCTCTCCATTTCTCTCCGT
The DNA here is from genome assembly GCF_002162155.2 of Triticum dicoccoides. Taxonomy (NCBI): domain Eukaryota; kingdom Viridiplantae; phylum Streptophyta; class Magnoliopsida; order Poales; family Poaceae; genus Triticum; species Triticum dicoccoides. The sequence goes on along the minus strand of NC_041388.1, from coordinate 414,209,853 downwards.
TGTCCGTTCTGAGTCCAACCACACTTGCACGCGCCCGCGGCTTGTCCGAAATAGTATTTTTTTAAGTGGCTGGAAAATGTTCTCGGAATGGGTTGAAAGTTGGCGTGCGGTGTTGTTTTGTTGTCAGTAGACCGCCTGCCAAGTTTTATCGCATTCGGAGTCCGTTCGGCGGCCCAATGGATATATATAGCGGCAATAGTAGCCGGTCTTTTCGTCGGACGTTTTCGGTCTCCGGAAACCGCTGCCGGGTCTCTCTCTCTCTCTCTTCTTTCTCTCAGCCTGAGGTTTTCTGCACAGCCCACCACCACTCACCACCAGGCCCAACCTAACCTCTCTCGTCAGCCCGCGGCCCTCCTAGCGCGTCCGAAAGCTGTCCCGAACCCGACCCGGTCAGTCGTCACCGTTGGATCCGGATCATCCCCAAACATCTGCAAAACATCACCGTTTTCTCATTTGGTCTTCCTAGTCTATTTTTCTCGACCGCTCGATTTTATTTGAAGGGACGGATTAGCCCCTAAACTCTCCCTTTTTCCTTATATATAGTCCCTAGTCTAAATCTAGACCAAACCCTAGAAACTAGGCATCTTGTCCCATCCTCCGCCGCCGCCAGGCCACTATCTCCTCCTCCTTGGGATCCCCTCCCGATCCAAAACCACCAACCATCGCTCTTCTGCTCCTCCTCGATCCAAGCCCGCACCCGATCCAATCCTTTTAGCCTCCACCAACCACCGACTCCATCCAACCAGCAGCCTCCACCTCCTCTTTTCGAACCATCCTCGCGCCCGCCTCCAGATCGAGCAGGAAGCTCGTTCCCGGCCTCCTCCTCACCGCCTCGCCCGTCCTCAAGCTCCTGCCCGGAGCACCCCCGCAAACAGTAGCAGTTTCCGCGTCTTGCCACGGCCCCAGGACACCGGTGCACTAAGCCAGGACTCCCCGCTGCCGCTCCTCCCCTGCCTCCCCGGAGAACGCCTCTGCAGCGTCGTCCCGCTCCTCTGCTTCGAAAGCAAGGCGCCCGAGGCCACGTGTTCCTCCCCTCGCAACAACATCTCGTCATCGTACAGAGCTTCCTCGCGCCGTCGCCGTCCGGCAAGTAACCGGACTAGGTCCCCTCGCTCGCCGGCCACCTCTCCGACAAGGAGCTCCCGCTGATGCCATTGCTCCTGGACCCCGAGTCCTTCGCCGCTGCCTTGCTCCTACATCGAGCCACGCCAAGCCGTCGCCGTTCCTTCTCCGGTGCCCCGTCCCCGCCGCTTTGCTCGAGCCCGCCACCACTGCGTCTCAAGCCCTGCCGCGCCGGAGTCCATCACCTGCTCGCCGCCATTCTGCTTCATGCCGTGCCGCCATGCCCGCTGCGCCCCTATCGAGCTACTCTGCCTCACCCCACGCCCCGCGTTGACCGCACACGGCCTCGGCTGGGCCACCCCCCCAGTGCCTCTAGATCCGGCCAGCATGCGCCCCGCCCTGCTTCCTCTTCAACTCGGCCCAAGGCCACTGGGTGAGCAGACTCCTCCAGCGCCCTGCGCACTGCTGGCCCAACATGCCTTAGTTTCGGCCCATTACGTTTTTTTTCCAGTTCTACTGGTTTTTCCTAATTATCCAGGAGTTTGCTGTTTTACAGAACAACCCTCATACTTCATGCATTTAATATCTCCACAACCGTGCATCGGATTAAAACAACTTATATATGTAAAATGCCTAGAATTTTGTGTAGTTTCATAATATGCCTCTTTTATCCATGTTTGAAATGCTTAAACTGCTGTTTGGTTAAATTTACTCCTATGCCATGTTAAAATGCTTTAATTCATAACTTAATAACCGTAGCTCGGTTTTTAACAAACTTTATATGTAAATGGCATAGAAAAAATGCCTAGTTTAACATGGTGTACTTGCCTTGCATGTTAAACAACTCTAAAATATGGTTTAGGGAAGAACATGACCAAATTCATATTTATGCACATGAGGATTTTCCGCAATTGTTGTTCGTTGTTTCTGGCCTCGTTTAAACTTGACTAGATAGTTAGTTTATGTATGCTTCACCTCTTGCCATGTTAATCAACATTTAATATTGTTGGGTACTTAAAAGAGATCGAACTAAATAACTTGGTTGTGGTGTTTCGTCAATATGCAACGGAGTTGCATACTGAGCTCCACTTAATTTGTAGGATTGTTTGTGCATTTTGCCATGCCATGCCTCATTAATCCGGACATGCATCATATTTGGTTCTGCATCATGTCATGCTTATGTGGTGGTTGTTTACTATGTTGTTTGCTCCTTTCCGGTGTTGCTTCTTCGGGTTAGTTCCGATAACGTCGCGTTTGTGAGGATCCGTTCGACTACGTACGTTTGTCTTCTTCATGGACCCGTTCTTCTTCCTTGCGGGATCTCAGGCAAGATGACCATACCCTTGAAATCACTTCTATCTTTGCTTGCTAGTTGCTCGCTCTATTGCTATGCCTATGATGCGATACCTACCACTTGCTATATCATGCCTCCCATATTGCCATGAGCCTCTAACCCACCTTGTCCTAGCAAACCGTTGTTTGGCTGTGTTACCGCTTTGCTCAGCCCCTCTTATAGCGTTGTTAGTTATAGGTGAAGATGAAGTTTGTTCCTTGTTGGAACATGATTATTATTGGGATATCACAATATCTCTTATTTAATTAATGCATCTATATACTTGGTAAAGGGTGGAAGGCTCGGCCTTATGCCTGGTGTTTTGTTCCACTCTTGCCGCCCTAGTTTCTGTCATACCGGTGTTATGTTCCTTGATTTTGCGTTCCTTACGTGGTTGGGTTATAATTGGAACCCCTTGACAGTTTGCCTTGAATAAAACTCCTCCAGCAAGGCCCAACCTTGGTTTTACCATTTGCCACCTAGCCTTTTCTTTTCCCTTGGGTTTCCGGAGCCCGAGGGTCATCTTTATTTTAACCCCCGGGCCAGTGCTCCTCTGAGTGTTGGTCCAACTTGTCAGCCGCCGGTGGCCACCAGGGGCAACTCTGGGCTGGCCTACCGGAAATTTGGACAATCCGGTGTGCCCTAAGAACGAGATATGTGCAGCTCCTATCGAGATTTGTCGGCACATTCGGGCGGCTTTGCTGGTCTTGTTTTACCATTGTCGAAATGTCTTGTAACCGGGATTCCGAGTCTGATCGGGTCTTCCTGGGAGAAGGAATATCCTTCGTTGACCGTGAGATCTTGTGATGGGCTAAGTTGGGACACCCCTGCAGGGTTATGAACTTTTGAAAGTTGTGCCCGTGGTTATGGGCAGATGGGAATTTGTTAATGTTCGGTTGTAGAAAACTTGAAACTTAACTTAATTAAATGCATCAACCGCGTGTGTAGCCGTGATGGTCTCTTCTCGGCGAAGTCCGGGAGGTGAACACGGTTCTTGTGTTATGCTTGAATGTAAGTAGTTTCAGGATCACTTCTTGACCACTTCTAGTTCACGACCGTGCTTTGCTTCTCTTCTTGCTCTCATTTGCGTAAGTTAGCCACCATATATGCTAGTGCTTGCTGCAGCTCCACCTCACTAGCTTTCCCTACCCATAAGCTTAAATAGTCTTGATCGCGAGGGTGTGAGATTGCGGAGTCCCCGTGACTCACAGATTACTTCCAAAACCAGTTGCAGGTGCCGATGATACCGTGCCGGTGACGCAACCGAGCTCAAGGAGAAGCTCGATGATGATCGTGTTCATTGTGTTGTTTCGTTTCCAGTTGATCAGTAGTGGAGCCTAGTCGGGATGATCAGGGATCTATAGCAATAGGGGTAGTCTTCTTTTATTTTGGTTCTGTAGTCGAACCTTGATTGTATCTGGTTGATGTAAAGCTATATTCATGTATTGTGTGAAGTGGCGATTGTAAGCCAACTTTGTACCTCTTTCTTATTCAGTACATGGGATGTGTAAAGATTACCCCTCTTGCAACATTGCCTACAATGCGGTTATGCCTCTAAGTCATGCTCCGACATGTGGGAGATATAGCCACATCGTGGGTGTTACAAGTTGGTATCAAAGCCTTCCCCGACTTAGGAGCCCCCTGCTTGATCGAATTGTTGGCGTTGTTGAGTCTAGAAAAATGTTCTGAGTCTTATAGGATTATATATATCAGAGAGTAGGATTCTTTTTACTCCTCAGTCCCTTCGTCGCTCTGGTGAGGCCTCCCGACGTAGAAGTTTTGACTCTTCTCTCCTAAAATTTCACTAATTTTTTTAGGATCACGCGGGTATCTTGGAATCATTCCGATGGTTTTGTGATGAGAACATTGTTCTTGGTGCCTCCTGACATTTAGGGGTTGTGGCAGTGTCTCAGGGAGTTGAGCTCCGAGGTGTTGTCGTCACAATTTTATCGTTGCAGTTCTGGAATACTTGAGTTTCGCCGACATCGAAAATCTCTTTTATGCAGTTGTTGGTGAGATAACCTCGACGCCACCCAGTACTGGGGCGGGAATTCGGGAGTATTGCCATAACTCGTATAACGGATGCTTTTCGAAGGTTGAGGTAAACGATTTCCGAAGGTTTCTTGGTTATGTGTTGAAGGATGGATACAGTTGGATGTAGGATTTGTTAGTTTTGGGTGAGATATTATGCTTCCCCTGTATCCCCAACACCTGATTGCATAACCGGAAAGTTTCGGGAGTTTATAAGTGGGAATTCAAGTAGCTCCTAGAATATCTTTCCGACAGATGTATGATATGAAATTGGGTTTCGACGTCTAGTGGTCCGCCTATCCACGGTTGGTCTTATAGTGGTCTCGTTGTGTCTTAAAGAGTCCTTGGCTATGCCGACTCGGGGACGCTTCGTATGTCATGTGCACTGCCTTGTACATGATGGTGCTGTACGATCGAGCCCGTGTGGGCCCCACCACAAAAACTTCAGACGAAATCTTTATCATATGTTTGTTCCGGCTTATTCTGCAAGCCAATCCTTTGTTTTGTTTTTTTCAGTTGTGGTATTCGAGTTGCTTCAAAGTCAAGTGTTGATTCCATACCTTCCCTAAATGGTGTTCTCATACTCCGATGTGAATACCAATCCTTCATGATAATCGAGATTGTCATGTCAATCCTTTTAACCGGCGTGTTTCCCTTCAAGTGGATCCGATCATTTAAACATCTGCAAGTTCAACTCAAAGCTTTCTCAATGGTGTTTGTTTCATTCGTCCCAAATTGTCTTTGTTTTCCCACCCTCCCACCCTTTTCTTCAAGGACTCAGATTTGTTAATCAAGTATCATCTTATTGATGAGAAGTCTCTCCATTCTTTTCCGTCAATGTTCTTATCCGGTGATTCTCATGAAGATTCTAACGGAGCTTCAAGTTCATCATTCTTCGTTTCTTTTATTTTGTCCGGTGGATTCAATTCAAGCTTTGTCGATCATATCTTTTCCTCGTTTCAAATGTTTTCTCATGCCGGTGCACCTCTTAGTTGTTCACCTCTTTCTATTCATTTGTTCCGGAGTGCTGAAGATATCTCAGGAGATTTGTGTTCTCATTCCTAATCCGTTCAAGATATCTCGAGGTCTTATCTCATTCAAGCCATTTAATTCAACCAATGCAATATCTCTTTTCAAGCAATCTTTTCAACGATGTTTCTTTGGAGTGGGCCCTAACCCACAGGTCTTTTCCCAGGATCTTACCTGACTCTTCTAATTTTACCGGAGCTATCCTGAAATTTTATTTCAAAGTTGATGTAAGTATGAATTATCATCATACATATGTATTTCTCCAAGATCTTTCAAATTCTTTTCATTGTTGTTTCAACCTTTCTATTCTTCATTATTCCAGAGTGTCTCAATAATTCATGGTGGTGTTTCTCATCGTCATTCTCGGCATTTGAAGACCGAGGAAGAGTTTCTCTTTAATCTTGTCCATTCTCTAAAATATTCGTGATTCTAGCTTGCTGCCATCCTCTCATAATTGTTTTTTGTTGTGAGAATTCTTTTCACCCATCAGGAGCAATTCAGGATTCTTTTCAGTTTGTTTCTCCAGAGCCCATCATCTCAGAATTATTCATTCCAGCTTTCAGCTCTCGTTATCCAAATCTTACCGGTGCATCATTCAAGTGATCTCTAATCAGCTCGTGTTCTCTTTGTTCTCATGTATCTAAATTCTGTCAAGTATCTTCATTTGTTCTCTAATTCTTTCCGTTGTTTCTTTATCTTTTCTTCGTTCATTTTCAATTCTTACGGCGGTTCTTCCAAGATTCTTCTTCCTTCGTTTATCACATCAATTTATTCATTGTTTCAACCCTTCCGGTGGTTCGTTGAAGACCTTCCCAAGTTTATGCTATGTCTCTCTTAATCCTTTCTATGAGAATAAGTAGTATGCCAAATCCGTTGCTTGTCATCAATTTAAATTGATGAAGGATAAGCATAATGTAATTCTTATTCTTGTTTCATCCAAGTGATTTAATTCCTTATTTTGGAGGTTCATCAAAATTCTTGATTTCTTTTGTTCATCTTTCTTTTCCGGAGTTCCAAGTTTTTCCGCATTATCTCGCTGCGAAGCTCCATCTAAATCATCGCAAGGCATCACCTTGTGTTTTCGACTTCTCTTTCCTTCCGTTGATCATCCTTTTGTTACCGGAGTTCTTCATGGAGGCTCTACATGATGGTTCATCAAGGATTTAATTCCTTCTCGAAGTGTTCATTGAGATTCTTTTCAGAGGAGCTCAAGCATTCTTCATCTTGCATTCCGAAGTACAATTCGTTCTATCTTATCTTTTGAGGTGGTGTTATGTCATTGTTGATAATTTTCCCTTTGTGTTTCATGATTCACATGTTTTCAACAGTGACATATCTAAATCCATCATTTTTTCTCTTCGCTCAAGACTTCTTCTCAACCAATCAATATCTTATTTGGGATTATCTTGGGTTATATTTCACCTAAAGCCTTCCCTAAGGATTGTTGCTATTTATGGTGCTCATAAATGACCCAAGTTCTTCATCTATCCTCCCGGTGAAATAAGTTTCTCGTCTTCTTGTTCATATCAATCCAATCTATTGTTTCCGTTAGTGGCAGAATTTCACCTGATAATTTCGAGATGTTTTCCATAAGCCCACAACAAGCTTACTCTTTTCGTTGTTGGTTTTTCCGACAACTCCGTTCGACCCTTCTCCTAAGGATGCCTTTTCAAGCTCTTTTGTGGCAGAAGTTGGCATTTTCTTCTCCATTCCTTTATTTCAATTATCTATCTTCTATTCTTTCATTCCGGAGGCATTGCGTTGTTGCTCTCTCCTCTCATCATCTCGAATGTTGAGGATCGTGTTTCTTTTCATGCTTATCCATTTAACCGGATTGTTGTGCCCTCTGCTCAAGTTCTTTTCATCTTATAAAGTTACTTATCACTTTTCAACCGGAGTGCTGTCCGAATCTGCTCTTCCTTGTTCCTCTTTCCTAACGGAGTGTTTTCAACTTCGTTCATCTCCGTTGCATTATTCCTTTCAAGTTGTTCAACTTTTCAAGGTTCCTTGGTTTCACTCGTTTGTCAAAGAAGCAACTTAGTTTTACCTCTCATCTTCCTCTTCCTTTTCCCTCCGGTGCCATTCTAGATCTCGGGATGAGATCCTCTCGTAGTGATGGAGTGTTGTGACGCCCTGAGGCCGATGTGCCCCGAGGCATATGGATCTGATAGTGCTCGAGCGCCACGTTGAAGAAGGCGGAGAAGGGAGGAAGCAGGCCAGCCCAGAGGGCGTCAATGAAGATCGGCATCTCGGTGACTGCCCGAGCCATGCTAGAGCGAGACGCAGGCCAGGCCGGCGTCTCTCTCCACTCGTTAAAGCTGGAGGCGAGCATGGGGCGTGCTACCTCGTGAGCTTGCATTGGATTTCCCCGAAGAGGAAAGGATGGTGCAGCAGAGTAGCATAAGTATTTCCCTCAGTTTTTGAGAACCAAGGTATCAATCCAGTAGGAGGCCATGCTCAAGTCCCTCGTACCTGCACAAAATGATAGCTCCTCGCAACCAACGCGATTAGGGGTTGTCAATCCCTTCACGGTCACTTACGAGAGTGAGATTTGATAGATATAATATTTTTGGTATAAAGATGCAAACTGAAAAAGTAAAGGCAAAGTAAAAAGGAAATCAAGATTAAAGTAATGGAGATTGATATGATGAGAATAGACCCGGGGGCCATAGGTTTCACTAGTGGCTTCTCTCAAGAGCATAAGTATTCTACGGTGGGTGAACAAATTACTGTTGAGCAATTGACAGAATTGAGCATAGTTATGAGAATATATAGGTATGATCATGTATATAGACATCACGTCCGTGACAAGTAGACCGAAACGATTCTGCATCTACTACTATTACTCCATTCATCGACCGCTATCCAGCATGCATCTAGAGTATTAAGTTAAAAACAGAGTAACGCTTTAAGCAAGATGACATGATGTAGAGAGATAAATTCATGCAATATGAAATAAACCCCATCTTGTTATCCTTGATGGCAACGATGCAATACATGCCTTGCTGCCCCTTCTGTCATTGGGAAAGGACACCGCAAGATCGAACCCAAAGCTAAGCACTTCTCCCATGGCAAGAACTACCAATCTAGTTGCCCAAACCAAACGGATAATTCGAAGAGACTTGCAAAGATAACCAATCATACATAAAAGAATTCAGACAAGATTCAAATATTATTCATAGATAGACTTGATCATAAACCCACAATTCATCGGTCTCAACAAACACACCGCAAAAAGAAGATTACATCGAATAGATCTCCATGAGAGAGGGGGAGAACTTTGTATTGAGATCCAAAAAGAGAGAAGAAGCCATCTAGCTACTAGCTATGGACCCGAAGGTCTGAGGTAAACTACTCACACTTCATCGGAGAGGCTATGATGATGTAGAAGCCCTCCATGATGACAGCCCTCTTTCGGTGGAGCTCCGGAACAGGCCCCAAGATGGGATCTCGTGGGTACAGAAAGTTGCGGCAGTGGAATTAGGTTTTTGGCTCCTGTTCTGATCGTTTGGGGGTACGTATGTATATATAGGAGGAAGGAGTACGTCGATGGAGCACCAAGGGGCCCACGAGGCAGGGGGGCGCCCTAGGGGGGCGCCCCCCACCCTCGTGACCGCCTGTCCGATGCCTTGGCGTAGGGTCCAAGTCTCCTGGATCACGTTCGGTGAGAAAATCATGTTCCCGAAGGTTTTATTCCGTTTGGACTCCGTTTGATATTCCGTTTCTTCGAAACACTAAAATAGGCAAAAAACATCAATTCTGGGCTGGGCCTCCGGTTAATAGGTTAGTCCCAAAAATAATATAAAATTGGAAAATAAAGCCCAATATAGTCCAAAACAGTAGATAATATAGCATGGAGCAATAAAAAATTATAGATACGTTGGAGATGTACCAGGGCGCACCTTGCCCATGGCCTTGTCATTGAGCACCCGAGGCCAGCTGAGCGCCGGCTCGAAGGATGGGGGACAGTTGGCGAGGATAGAGGTTTCTTCCCCTTGTCGGCTTGCTTTGGCGCCATGACGGTGAAGCGGGCGGAGCGCTGGTCGGATTGAGGAGGCAGAGCAAGGCGATGAAGAAGCAGGGAGGTTGGAAGATTGAAAGAGCCAGGCACGGCGAGGGAAGAACAACTGTGCAAGAAGCAGGGCCGCATAGCCAGGTGGATTCAAAGGCAGCGTGGGGAAGCGGAGACGCCCACGTCCAATCAACTGCCACACGTCAACCGAGACCGCATGATTTTGGGGCCTGCGGCGCTTCGAGCTTGACCCTTGGCTTCGCCGCAAAGCCAAGCAAGCACGCACCTTGGGCCTGGGGGCTACTGTCGGCGTTCTGGGAATGGGGTTCCCTAGACTTGCCTGCCTGCGGCCCGCGGCGTGGCTGAGCCAGCAGGCCGTACGGCCATCTTCACCAACAAAGCACTCAAGACCCTCGCGAGGGGCCAAGCCTCGCGAGGCAGATGACGCGTGACCTCCTCCGGAGTGGCTTAGCTGGGCAGGCTCACGAGGAGCGGAGATATCAAAGCGGGGAGAACCTCATGAGGCTTTCGTGATGTGAGCTGTGACGATCGACACCAGGCGGGCGCCAGCGGGCGCCAGCGCGCACAGCGTCCTTGTTTCCTCTTTGGTGCAAAGGGGGCAAGCGCAGCCAAGGAGTACCGAGGCACCAGGCAAAGGTTTCCATTTTGGTGCAACAAGACCAAGACCAAGGATTGCAAGACGGAGGTCATCGTGGAGCCCGAAACAGCGTCACCACCAGAACTTTGTGCACGCGAAGACAACTTTTGTTGGGATAGCTTGTACTAGCTGTCCCCCTTCAAATTAGCCCGCCATTGTTGGCTCCCTTCCCGCTCGATATTTGGGAAGAGGACTAGTGCCTCTATAAATAGGACTAGCCACCACAGTGGAGAGGATGAACGGGGCGCGAGAGAGAACAACTCAGCTGGAGAGAGAACAACTTAGCTCGAGAGAGATCACCCTCACACACAAGCTCACTGAGGCCAAGAATGCCTCAACCTCAGGAGGCCGTTCTTCCCTTGTATTGTTCATCATCCGCCTAAGAGGCCATCCACCACCACCACCACACTGGAGTAGGGTATTACACCGCAACGGTGGCCCGAACCAGTATAAACCCTGTGTCCATCTGTGTTGTGAGTTCGTCGATTTCGTCCGCGAGATCCTAGCAAGCTAGAGCGTAGATCGGTTGGAGGGATAGACTTCACACGCACCCCAGTGTTCGAACCTTAAGGGTTTGCCGAGACCCCAACCCCGACATTTGGCGCGCCAGGTAGGGGTGCACCGGAGCTTCTTCTCCACCAATCAGCTCTCCGACGTTCACCGGCTATGATGTCTGGCAACCCAAGAGCCGGCTCCGACCGCTGGGTAGCCTGGCCAGCCCGGACGGCGCCACCTGCCCATGAAGATGTCGACCCCGCACCCCAGGCGGCACGGGCGTCACCAAGCTCCGTGGGGTGTGGACAAGGTGGCCAGGCATCATCCACCTCACCCCGCGGCAAGCACGAGCCGCGGCGAGAGCAGCGAGTCACGCCGCTGCAACGGTGCCGCACTCACGGCAGGAGAAAGCGAACATGCGGGCGGCACTCACAATGGCAAGGGAGCTGCTGCGATGCAGACTGATGGAGAGCGGCCGGGACACACTGCTTGAGCGGGTTGCTAAGCTCCTGGACGCAGCGGCACCAGGAGCGCCACCCTTCAGCCATCGACTTCCTCCCCAGGCCAGTGCAAGGTTGCGCGGCGAGCCTCACCACATCTGCACGTCGTCGACTACGCCTGGGGGCTTCGCCAACGTTAGCACAGCCGGCGGCGTAGGGGGCTCCAATCCCCCCATGCCGCCCTCGAGAAGCACGAGCGCAAGCGTCACCCCCATGGTCCCAGCCGGATGCCGTATTATCATCCCCAGGACGCCGTCATGGGCAGAGCAACATGGAGTGTGGGGCACCACGGCGAGGTGTTCGGGATAACGGCCCCGGAGGCCTACGTGCCCTGCATGATGGACCAAGGGTAGGCACGAGAGGACGACATCTGCTCGTTCATTGGAGAAGATTGGGGAGAGGGGGAGCTAGGAGCCGAAGCCTTCCAAGAGCCAGCGGAGAACCACAGCGATCGCGCCGGTGACGGCAACTACCGGGTACTGCTAACCTCTCAGGAACAGGCTTATGCTAACCATGGGCTACAGATGAATCAGGTTGCAGCATCGATCGACGACCCCGGCACGGCGACACCCGTCTCAACAAGGGAGACACGCTGGGGGCCACCGAGAGGGAGCCAGGAGCTAGGCCCCTCCCCAAGGCACACGAAACCAGGGGACACCCGGAGGTAGGCCCTCTGCCGGGGTGGCTTCAATGACCCTTCCTCCGGCAAAGGACCCGTGGTCACCGAGGGAACCGCTGGCGTCCTCTTTCCCTCCTTTGCGCCGTCCTGGTCTCCGGCCGGCTCAAAGGAGGTCAAGAGTGGCGCAAGGCGGGGCCCTCGTCTAGCGATATGAAGCAAGGCCAGTACCTGTGAAGAATGCCCGGTGCCTGTGAAGCTCGCCGCCCGTGACACTCTCATGTAATAATGAGTTGGGGCTGTACACGCCCCGGAGTCTCAGGAGCGCCGGCCTCAGGCCCTGGGGCTCCCTCCCACGCCTAGTGGACAACACTTAGCTCCACGCTAGTGAGAAGACTTGAAGACCCGAAGACTAGACTAGGTACCAGACGCGGCCTTTTGCTTTGGATATCTCTTTCTGTGGCTTTGCTTTCTGATTCTGGACTTAAGTTGAAGCTGATTTTTTATCATTGCGCGCGGGGGGTGCCTTTTCTCGTTCAAGTCGTTTCTCGCCTTCTGGAGCTTGTTTGGTTTGGGACTCACATCTGTCGCCACCCCCTCGCAAAGCTAATCGCGGGCCGGACCGCGCAGAGCACGCGCTAACACTTCGCGTGGTGGTCACCATTCCCGACCCCCCTTCAAACAGGGCGGCAAGCCCCGCAAGATTCTCCGAAACTCGTCGCCTCACGACCCAGCCCTAAGCACGCGCTGACTAAGGTAATCCACGTCTGTAAACTCACCCACAGCTTCACAAGCTCACGAGGACACATACCCACATCGCATAGGAAAGTAAAAACTGCGATTCATTTACATGAGGGGCTCCCCCTCTCAAAATGCTCTCACAAGTTTTCCTAGGGTCATGCCCGAGTTTTGCGTGCAGAATAAGACAACAAGAGAATATGGGATCACCCAGAGATATCGCTCGCTGCGTCATCCAGGGACGCGTCGCTCACATCGTCGTCACCTTTGTCGGAATCATCGCGACCGTCGGCAATGCCCCCATCGCCGTCGTTAACCACATCACCTTCGTCTGCGACGACCACCACCCCATCGTCCTTTGAGGTGAAGGCCCTGACCAACGCGTCGACATGATCCTATACCCAATGCGCCAAGTCGCCCCGAACGGCAATGGGCACAGGAGCAATTGCGGCATCAAAGTCGAAGTTGGGGTCGACGTTCAGGAGGTGGCTGAAGACACGGGAGAAGGCGCGCTGAAGCAGGCCACGGCCCCTCTCCTCCACAAGCTGCCGAGCTCTGGCAGATTGAGCCTCCAGGTGCGTCACCACCTCGACGAAGAAGGTCAGGTGGCTGGCGTAGTCACTCGAGTGAGGGGTCGGGGCGTTCTCGTTGCAGATATAGCCCAGGGCGGTGTTGGCCTTGTTCTGAAGATCTTGAAGCATAGGGCCATGCACGCACTCCAGTGTTCAGCGTTGGAGCACTTCTTCTCTGTTTTGCTGAGTGACAGCCTCGGCATCGTCAATTCGCCTCCAAAGGGAAAGCAGCTCGGCGTGGGCGGAGGCCAGGTCCGCCTGCGCCATAACCAGGGCGGCGGTTCTGGCCTCATCACGCCTCTCAACCTCGTCCAACCTGGGCCTGAGGGCGGCGGCCCTGCCCGCACCCTCCTGTCCGGCGAGCTCCAGCCTCAAGCCATACCTGCCCTCCAGATCGGCGTGAACGACGGCTACCCGACGATTGATCTCTTCTTCGACTCCGGCCTCGCGGGCCCCGACGGCATCTTTAGCTTGAGCGACTTGACACTCCCTCGTCTCTAGCCGCTCGAGCTCGAGGCTATGCTCCACGGCCTCCAGGGCCAGCGCCTCCTCACGCTGCCGGATCTCCTCTTCCTCTGCAGGCGCCCCCTCATCGATGCAAGGGCGGCCCCACACGCCTCGACTTGCTGCTCAAGGGATGCGCTCCAGGCCTAGAGCTCCCACGCGCGCTCCTCCGCAGCCTCGCGGCGGCGATCGGCCTCGAGATTTTCCTCCAAAGCTTGCGCGCGGGCCTCATTGGCAATCTTGAGGGACGCCTCGGCCTTCGTGTTCTCGAGATCGCGGTGATAACGGCCAAGGTAGATGGCCACTCGCAGCTTGCGCCGCTCCTCCACCAACCGAAGACCTTCAACCTCAAGACGTGAGTCGACGCCAGCAAGCTCTTCACCAAGGTGGTTCATCGCACCCATCGCCTCCTGGAAGAGCTCGTGGCAAACCACGCTGCGCCCGCGCTCGAGCCCGAATGCTCGCCCCATCTCGTCCTCCGCCTCAGGGGCTGCGGATGGAGCATCGAATGACGCGCCATCTCCCGATTGGGGGCTAGGGGCTGGCGCGGCCCCCGGTGCCGGTTGACCCTCGCGAGGGGCCCGGACCAAACAAGGCCCGCTGCTTGAAGGAGGCTCCAGCAACGAGGCTAGCCATCCACCAACTGTGACCAAGGGAGGAGCCCCTGGCATGCCCGCTGCGCTCCAAGCAAGGCCGCGTAGGAAGGATGGCGAAGGCAGAAGCTCAGGGTGCCTTGATGACGGACCAGCTCCCGAGGCTGACCCCACGCCACGGGCAGCGTCCGAGCATGAAGCACCGGATCTTGGTGAGTACAATGGGATGAGAGGGAGCTGCTTCTCTGAAGGTTTCGCGGCCTTAGCGCAAGGGAGCCTGAGGGGGCAATCGTCAGGAAGGGAAAGCGGCACATAGAAGATCACCGAGGAGAGGTACTTACTCATTGATGGCGATGTACTTCCATCGCTTCAACGGCCCGAAGATGTTGCTGCCGCTGGGGGATCCCTTCCTCTTGCGGAGCTCCTTGAAGTCCACGCAAAGGCGACCGAAGCGCTAGACGTGACGGCCGGTGCACGGCGGAGCCGAAGAAGAACCAAGAGGAATGGCTTCAGGGGAGCTCGGCTGCGGCGAACAGCCCGGCTCTCTCTCGCTGCGACCTCCCGAGGCTCCTGGAGCCTCGGCCTCGGGAGCCGCATGACGCATCTCATCAGCGACTGGCGCCTCAGGAGGGGCGTCGCAAACTCCCGAGGACGACGCTCCTGGATCACTGCTCGGCACGTGCTCCTTAGCACCTGAGCAGCCGGCCCCCGTCGTAGCTTGCTCCCCCGCACCATCACCTGGGGCGAGCTCGTCACCGGCGCCGAAGAACGGGGCCACGATGATGGGATTCTCGCGGGGTCTCTCCAAGCCAATTGGGCGCAGCCCCCACTCATCAAAGGAAGGCATGGTCTCGACGAAGGTAACCTTGTTCTCGCTGTGGTACAGCATGCAACTCTTCCTAGGCATCTCGTCCGGCAGAGGGACACCGGATAGCACCGTGAGCACTGTTTGCCGCGCAGCAAGAGGAAGCCCCTCCTCCTGAAACCTCATGTTGTCCCGACTGCTGAGCAAGTCCCACATCGGGCGAGAATGATGCTGAAGTGGGGCAACTCGATGCCTGATGAACTCCCTCACCACCATGGGCGCAGTCACACCAAGGTCCTTCAATCACCGCAGCCTGGCCCAGACGGGGGCAAGGCAGGGGCCCGTGATCCTCTGGTGACCCCAGCCAGAGTTTGGAATGGCAGGCCCCATCGGAGCTTGGAGAAGAGGGTTGATCACGCCAGCATCAACAAATACCTGTCGCGTGCAGAATTCGCTCACGGACGAAGGAAGCTCGAAATTGATCCCCATGCCTGCCGTCACTGCCACGGCCTAAAAGCCCACACACCCTGAGCTCTGCCAGGCACCGATGAGATGCAGCGAGAAGAAGTGGTGGAGGAGCGCCACGGAGGGGGTGATGCCCACCATGGCCTCGCACATGAAGGCGAAGACGGCAAGAAGGGTCACAGATTGAGGGTCGAGATGAAGCATATGGATCTGATAGTGCTCGAGCGTCGTGTTGAAGAAGGCGGAGAAGGGAGGAAACATGCCAGCCCAGAGGGCATCAATGAAGATCGGGATCTCGGTGACTGCCCGAGCCATGCTAGAGCGAGACGCAGGCTAGGCCGGCGTCTCTCCCCACTCGTGAAAGCTGGAGGCAAACATGGGGCGCACCTTGCCCATGGCCTTGTCGTTGAGCACCCGAGGCCGGCTGAGCGCCGGCTCGAAGGATGGGGGGACAGTTCGCGAGGACAGAGGTTTCTTCCCCTTGTCGGCTTGCTTCGGCGCCATGACGGTGAAGCGGGCGGAGCGCTGGTCGGATTGAGGAGGCGGAGCAAGGCGATGAAGAAGCAGGGAAGTTGGAAGATTGAAAGAGCCAGGCGCGGTGAGGGAAGAATAATTGTGCAAGAAGCCGGGCCGCATAGCCAGGAAAATTCAAAGGTAGCATGGGAAAGTGGAGACGCCCACGTCCAATCAACCGCCACACGTCAACCGAGGCCGCAGGCTTTTGGGGCCCGCGGCACTTCGAACTTGACCCTTGGCTTCGCCGCGAAGCCAAGCCCACGCGCACCTTGGGCCCGGGGGCTACTGTCGGCGTTCTGGGAATGGGGGTCCCCAGACTTGCCTGCCTGCGGCCCGCGGCGTGGCTGAGCCAGTAGGCCGTACGGCCATCTTCACCAACAAAGCACTCAAGACCCTTGCGAGGGGCCAAGCCTCGTGAGGCGGATGATGCGGGACCTCCTCCGGAGTGGCTTAGCTGGGCAGGCTCACGAGGAACGGAGATATCAAGGCGGGGCAAACCTCACGAGGCTTTCGTGACGTGAGCCATGACGATCGACACCAGGCGGGCACCTGGCGGGCGCCAGCGCGCACATCGTCCTTGTTTCCTCTTTGGTGCAAAGGGGGCAAGCACAGCCGCAGAGTACCGAGGCATCAGGAAAAGGTTGCCATTTCGGTGCAACAAGACCAAGACCAAGGACTGCAAGATGGAGGTCATCGTGGAGCCCGGAACAACGTCACCACCAGAACTTTGTGCAGGCGAAGACTACTTTTGTCAGGATAGCTTGTACTAGCTGTCCCCTTCAAATTAGCCCGCCATTGTTGGCTCCCTTCCCGCTCGATATTTGGGAAGAGGACCAGGGCCTCTATAAATAGGACTAGCCACCATAGTGGAGAGTACGAACGGGGCGCGAGAGAGAACAACTCAGCTGGAGAGAGAACAACTTAGCTCGAGAGAGATCACCCTCACACACAAGCTCACTGAGCCCAAGAACGCCTCAACCTCAGGAGGCCGTTCTTCCCTTCTATTGTTCATCATCCGCCTAAGAGGCAATCCACCACCACCACACTGGAGTAGGGTATTACACTGCAACGGTGGCCCAAACCAGTATAAACCCTATGTCCATCTGTGTTGTGAGTTCATCGAGTTTGTCCGCGAGATCCTAGCAAGCTAGAGCGTAGAACGGTTGGAGGGATAGACTTCGTGCGCATCCCAGTGTTCGAACCTTAAGGGTTTGCCGGGACCCCAACCCCGACAACAATAATTGGGATACTTACCGGTGATGACCGTAGTTTGAGGAGTTCATGTATTCACTATGTGTTAATGATTTGTTCCGGTACTCTATTAAAAGGAGGCCTTAATATCCCTTAGTTTCCGTAAGGACCCCGCTGCCACGGGAGGGTAGGACAAAAGATGTCATGCAAGTTCTTTTCCATATGCACGTATGACTATATTTGGAATACATGCCTACATTACATTGATGAACTGGAGCTAGTTCTGTGTCACCCTAGGTTATGACTGTTACATGATGAACCACATCCGACATAATTCTCCATCACTGATCCATTGCCTACGAGCTTTCCACATATTGTTCTTCGCTTATTTACTTTTCCATTGCTATTGCTATCATCACTACAAAATACCAAAAACATTACTTTTACTACTGTTACCTTTTGCTACCGTTACCACTACTATCGTATTACTTTGCTACTAAATACTTTGCTGCAGATACTAAGTTTCCAGGTGTGGTTGAATTTACAACTTAGCTGCTAGTACTTGAGAATATTCTTTGGCTGCCCTTGTGTCGAATCAATAAATTTGGGTTTAATACTCTACCCTCGAAAACTGTTGTGATCCCCTATACTTGTGGGTTATCAGCAGCCACCCCGCGCTGCTGTGATCCCGTGCAAGGAAGGAGACAAGAAGCCCCGCCGCCGCCAACTCCACGCACGAGCTTCGCCCGGCGGACGCCGTTCGGCGACAGTGAGGAGGGGGCTGGGACGAGGAGATCTAGAGGGACGGCGGCGGATCTGGTCTCCCGTGACGCACACGGGGAGCGTGTCACGGGAGCGAGATGAGAGGTTTTCTCTTTGTGCTAAAAGTTTCTCAAGTCGTATGCATACTGTACTTGTGTGTTAGAATAAATTCGAGACCACCATTGATTTATCAAGGACCAAGAAATCACACAAGCACGACACGGAGATTTGTTAACGAGGTTCACCATCATGGCTACATCCCCGGGGCCTGACTACGAGCGCTCCTCCCCGTGACACCGTCACAATACCGCACACCGGCCACCCGGGCGCCGACACACGCCCTTGGCTCCCCCTGCATACCTATGCTATTATGTTGGCATAGGTTACATTGTGTGTCTACCACTGCTATATATGAGAGGTCTAGGGTACAAGTGTCCTACTTGGACACGACTCCATATTCTATCTACACACAGTCCAAAACCAAGTCCAACTATAACCTACCTTGTACAATAATATTCGACACAACTTTAACAAACTCCATCTTGGCGAATATTCTCCACCACCTTGGATTTATCCATGTGTCGAACCTCCATGTACATTGGACTTGAGTTATGCCATGAGCACTGCTGCTACTCCAAGACTCCATGTGACTCCACCTACAACTGTAGTCCCTTCTCGTCTTCTTCACTGTCAACACTCGAGCGAAATCAAGTTCCTCTTTACTCTACTTTGTGCTCCCAACTTTCGGAGTATCCGCTCAACGCCATCACACACCGATCATTGTCTGCGTGAAAGTGAACAACTCACATATTGGACGTCACATATAAGAGTTACCTGAACTCAACATCACCGCTCTTTCATGACCGTCTGTCTGAAACTTGAAGGAATTTCACCGTCGCCCTGTATCACCCTGAGTCAAATTCACAGTTGCCTCACCCCTTTTCTCGAATAGTCTTTGATATGTCCCACAGCTATAGCACTCCACCTCCTTCTGTATTTGTCATCCGCACTTTGCCATGTGCACTGAACACCACAGAATATACGACCATGTACTCTCTGAACTTTCGACAATTTCAGACTCTCCGCCACTTTCTCAGATTCTCCATGGTCAAATCATGTCCATCTTCCGGCACCGATAGACCCAGTCACCAACTTGAATCTGGTACTCGTCAACACTGCTTCAGCACCCCCTACATAATTTGTCTGACCACATGTCTGACCACCAGTGCCTTGGCCTGTCGCTGTGTCCCGTTCTTACCGCACGCCTCGCCGCTATCACCACGTCGAGCCTCTGCTGTCCTTGTTGAGTCTCCCGGGTAGCTAGCCCCCACTGCCTCAACCCCCACTGCAAAGAACCATCGATCATCACCGACCGATGCCGAGTATCACGTCTCCATCAGACCACTGGTACCTAGTCTGAACCACGTGTCTCTCGCCTTCCCGCTGAAATAGGCTACGATTCTCTGGATCCTTATGCCATAGCCCCTCCATCAGCTCAGAGCGAAGTCGTCCATCAGACTCCAGCTCCACCTTCAACATGACTCCATGGTGGTTGTACGAGCCACCCCCACGCCCTATCGACTTCAAGCTCTCAAGTGTACACAACCTTGAATCAACCCCGCGTCATTGTCTTGTGGAAGCCGCACAAGCCCTCAAGCCTGCACCACGTGTTTCCACACACCAGAAGTTGGCCACCATCAGCATCACGTTCCTATGTCATCGTCGCTGAAATCACCACCATCTTCTGCTTTGACCAACATACCCGTCGATCCGTCAGACAGTCTAGTTTGACCCGACCGAAATTATCCGAGTGCAACCATGCTTCACCCTGCGTCGTGTCCACCCCGCACATCTTCGTGCATTGCTTGACGCCCTGTGTATGCACGATCCTATGTGATGCGCTACGAGTCTGTGTTGCCAAACAACATTGTCGCCGCCACATTGACATCTTGATGAATAGTCTGCATACCGGAAAAGACCCTATAAACATAGCCTTCCTCGTGTGTCCACAGCACACGTGACTTCCTTGCACTTTATTTTACTTTATTTTTTAGGGAAAGGTAGTAGAACTGCCTGCATATATTAAGGAGGAGTGAAAACAATACAATGATTCAGTTACACAGACTGGGGTTAAGGTGGCCCACACCAAAATACATAAAAAAATTAATATGGCTCAGGTTCTGGGGAGTTCTCAACATCCGAGAGCCACTGCGTAGAGATGGAGGCGAGGGAGATGTCTTGCTTGATGAGGTGAAGAATAGCAGGTTCCTGAAGCGGTTTTTGTTGGAAGACACGCCTGTTCCTTTCCTTCCAAATGTTCCAAGCAGTGTAGATGGCCACCCTCTTGGCTCTATCATCAAGACATGAGGTTAAGTCGTCCGACCAATGCTTAATAGAGCCAACAACCTGAGCATTGGTTGCAAGAGGAGGGATGCCCAAATCGGTTCCCACCAAGTACCAAACACTGCGAGCAAACGGGCATGAAAGAATGAGGTGAGAAGGGGTCTCCACTTCCTGGTCGCAGAGAGTGCAAATGTCATCGTGAGGGACCCCGTGGTTGGCCAAATTGTTGCTAGTGAGGATACGACCTCGAAGCCAGAGCCACATAAAGAATTTGCACTTGGCCTCCACCTTTGATGCCCACATCTTATCAAACTGAAAAAGGAGAGACAGACCCTAGGAATTGGCATTGGTAAGCCGAGGATGCGGAATACGTCTTGGAGTGGTGCCAGAGCCAGGAGATGGAATCAGACACCACAAGATCGAGGGCCACCTGCTACACTTTGCTCCAAAGGTAAGAGAACTGACGTATCTCAGTATTTTCACAAATCCGGTGGAGGCCCCGCATCCACCTGTTATCTGAAATGGCATCATGTACGGAGATATTCTTGCGAGAGGAGAGCTTGAAGATATCTGGTGCAAGAAGCCTAGGCACGTGCCCATCCTACCATCTATCATACCGAAAATTGGCAGTATGACCATTCCCAATGACCACTGAGGTAGAAGCCGAGAAGAGAGCCAGATCATCCTTGTCACAAGGGATTTTCGTGCCTGCCCAGGGGCGATCCTTATCAGTCCAGTCTAGCCATTTCCACCTGAGATGGAGAGCTCTCCCAAAGTGATTTAGGTTCAACACCCCTAGGCCGCCCAGCTTTTTAGGGCGACAGACCGTGCTCCAGTTGACAAGAGCCATGCCCTTGTCACCATCAGTCCTTGAACACCATAAGAAATTCCTGCAAAGCTTATCCATTTGCCTGATTGTCCAACTGTCAAGCTTAAAGACCGAGATGAGATGAACCAGAATGGCAGAAAGCACATAGTTGACAAGCTTGAGCCGATCATCACCAGAGAGCAGTTTGCATCTCCAAATTTGCAATCTGGAGGCCAACTTGTCTAGAGTGGGCTGAATGTCTGATCTAGAGATTTTGTTGAAATGAAGAGGCAAGCCCAAGTACTTGCAAGAGAATTGGCTGATAGGCACGGGGAATTGTTGCAGCAAGGGAAGTAGATCAATGTGCTCACAAGCAATAGGGTAGAAAGCACTCTTTTGCACACTAGCCTTGAGCCCAGAGGCAGAGCCAAATACACACAAAATCTCTTTTGTGGTGTCAATCTCTTGCTGAGTTGGGGCAATGAAGAGGGCCGCATCGTCAGCGTAAAGGCTAACCCTCAGCCGGGAAGGAGGCAGCCGTAGATCGGACAGAGCACCAACGGAGTAGGCCTTCACCAGAAGCCAGTGTAGCGGTGCAATCGCAAGAGTGAATAGCATCGGAGAGACAGGGTCACCCTGACGGAGCCCCTTCTGATGGAAGAACGGAGAACCAAGCTGACCATTAACCATGATCCGAGAGGAAGCAGACTGCCACATAAGTGCCATGATGTCACACCACCTTGGGCCAAAACCAACGCCAGACATAAGCTCAAACATGTACCTCCAAGAGACGGAATCAAAGGCACCAGCAATGTCAAGCTTAAGAAGAAGGGCAGGTTCCTTAGAGCGGTGAAACCTCTTAACCGTGTTCTTGACATAAAGGAAATTGTCTTGGATGCAACGGTTCTTAATGAAAGCACTCTGAGAATGGGGAACAATCAGGTGCAGAACAGGAGCCAGCCGGTTAGCAAGGAGCTTGCAGACAATCTTTGCAATAGAGTGCATCAGACTAATAGGTCTGAAATCCTTAATCTTGATTGCCTCAGCAGAATTTGGCAAGAGCGTGATGAAGGCAGAGTTGAGCAGATTCCACCTCTTGCCCCTCAGGGAGAACAGCCGATTGATAGCACAGATTAGATCAGTTTTAGTGATGCTCTAGCAGAATTTGAAGAAGTCAGCCGTAAACCTGTCCGGTCCCGGTGCCTTCCCAGACGGCAGATCGAAAACAGCACCCCTAATTTCCTCTTTAGAGAAGTCAGCCTCCAGAGCAGAAATATCATGCTTTGGCATGCCCAAGTAATCCCAGTTAAGCGAGCACTCCCTGGGAGTGGAGGTACCGATCGTGCAGCGGAAGTGGTCGAGGAGGGCTTGCTGCTTTTGTTTCTTCAATACACATGCACGCTTTAGATCCATCCCATGGCCAGCAGCTTCTCCTTGTAACGAAACAACGCCAAACGTAGGCGCCATCTCACACGGTCCAACTTCGCTGGACCTCAACGGTTGCATCGCAGACCACCTAGCCTTCCGCGTACATCCACCATCACCAAGCACCAGCAGCACCTTGGGTTCCTGGGCCTCACCCGTACCTGGTCCATGCGCGCCATGCACGCTGCACGTCTGGCTGGACCGCATCGCGTACGACTCACGCGCTTCCTGCCGGGTGCCATGTGCCACCCCAGCGTCCCAACTCGGCCTTGGATGACCATCACGCTCGTCTTCGAATCGACTATGGCCGCACAAACCGATCCGATCCGCTGCTACAACCGTCTTTTGATCTTGCCGAGATCCTTTCTTTTTCTTTTAACAAATCTCACACAGCCGAGTCAAACTCACGATCGCTCCTGCTTCCACTCGCAACCTGCTCGCTCGTGCATCTAGTGTTTTTTTGAGACAGCTCACACATCTAGTTTTTTTTTGAGGGGTAAAAACCAACTTTATTCATGAAATTCCACATGGAGTAGGATACATCTGACACCGTGAGGAGCACTAAACCAGACGTGGCGTCCTGGACCTCTAGAAAAAGAAAACTTTGCTAACTGATGTGCTTCAACATTGATAGCACGACTCTCAAAAACAAAAGTACAGTACAAGTGAGGTGCTCTGAGATTAATCTCGCTGACAATCGCTCCATACATTCCCCTAGCGTTTTTGTTGATGTCGGATACTACCTGTTGGCAATCTGAAGCCACCACCAGGTTTTGGATTCCAAGATCCTCTGCCAGGGCTAAGGCCTCCCGGCATGCCATCGCTTCAAGGGAGGCTGGGTCCGTGACCCCTTCAACAACAAGGGCCGAGCTCCCCATGTAATTTCCTTCTTCATCTCTGCAAATTGCCGCAACTGATCCTCCTCTTCTACCTGCCACTCCAGCATCCACATGTATCTTGAAATGTCCTGTTGTGGCTTCGTTGGACGTGTATGCACGTGATCGCGTGTGATGACTGTCGCCGCCCCTCTTTGATTTTTCTCGTTGACAATGCCAAGGTCGTCTATAAATCTTGTGATGAATCCATGAGTTGCGTGGGGACTTTGGAATATAGCTTCATGGAGCGCCTTACGCCTTGAGTGCCAAATGGTCCAAAGAGTCACCGCAACCAACATGAAATCCTCATGCGATAGCAGCTCCATTAGTGTGAATAACCACTGCTTTTCCTTGGGCTCCGATGTTTCTATGATTTTATGTATAGTCTCCTCATCCATGAGATCCCAAATGCTTCTAGACGACGTGCATTCCAAGAGAAAATGGCGCCAGGAGTCACGGACTCCGCACAACACGCACTGTGGAGAGTCGGCCATATGACGATGAGCACAAACATCATTAGTCGGAAGCGAGTGTTTCGACAATCACCATAAAAATATCCGTACTTTGCCCAGAACTGCAGTTTTCCACAAGGTTTTCCAAGCCCCCTCCTCGGCCCTGGAGCTGGATGATCCTGGGACTTCCTCAAGCCTTGCCTCTCTTCAGTTCCTTGTAGCGACGAGCATGTTATATGTGTTGGAAATATGCCCTAGAGGCAATAATAAAAGTATTATTATATTTCATTGTTCATGATAATTGTCTTTTATTCATGCTATAACTGTATTATCCGGAAATCGTAATACACGTGTGAATACTTAGACCACACAATGTCCCTGGTAAGCCTCTAGTTGACCAGCTCGTTGTGATCAACAGATAGTCATGGTTTCCTGACTATGGACATTGGATGTCATTGATAACGGGATCACATCATTAGGTGAATGATGTGATGGACAAGACCCAATCCTAAGCATAGCATAAAAGATCGTGTAGTTCGTGTTGCTAGAGCTTTGCAAGTGTCAAGTATCTCTTCCTTCGACCATGAGATCGTGTAACTCCCGGATACCATAAGAGTGCCTTGGATATACCAAACGTCACAACGTAACTGGGTGACTATAAAGGTGCATTACAGGTATCTCCAAAAGTAGCTGTTGGGTTGACACGGATCGAGACTGGGATTTGTCACTCCGTATGACGGAGAGGTATCTCTGGGCCCACTCGGTAATGCATCATCATATTGAGCTCAATGTGACCAAGGTGTTGGACACGGGATCATGCATTACGGTACGAGTAAAGTGACTTGCCGGAAACGAGACTGAACAAGGTATTGGGATACCGACGATCGAGTCTCGGGCAAGTAACGTACCGATTGACAAAGGGAATTGCATACAGGGTTTGATCGAATCCTCGACATAGTGGTTCATCCGATGACAACATCGAGGAGCATGTGGGAGCCATCATGGGTATCCAGATCCCGCTGATGGTTATTGACTGAGAGAGTCTCGGTCATGTCTGCATGTCTCCCGAACCCGTAGGGTCTACACACTTAAGGTTCAGTTACGCTAGGGTTATAGGGATATGTATATGCAGTAACCCGAATGTTGTTCGGAGTCCCGGATGAGATCCCGGACGTCACGAGGAGTTCCGGAATGGTCCGGAGGTAAAGATTTATATATGGGAAGTCCTGTTTCGGGCATCGGGACAAGTTTCGGGGTTATCGGTATTGTACCGGGACCACCGGAAGGGTCCCGGGGGTCCACCGGGTGGGTCCACCTGTCCCGGGGGGCCACATGGGCTGTGTGGGGGTGCGCATTGGCCTAATGGGCCAAGGGCACCAGCCCCACATAGGCCCATGCGCCTAGGGTTCAAGGGGGGCAAGAGTCCTAGGAGGGTAAGGCACCTCCTAGGTGCCTTGGGGGGAAGGAAAACCCCCCCTTGGCCGCCGCACCCCCTAGGAGATTTGATCTCCTAGGGCCGGCCACTCCCCCTTGGCACCCCTATATATAGTGGGGGAGAGGAGGGACTTCACACCTGAACGCCCTGGCCTTTGGTTGCCTCCTTCTTCCTCCCCAACACCTCCTCCACCTCCATAGTGCTTAGCGAAGCTCTGCCGGAGTACTGCAGCTCCACCAACACCACGCCGTCGTGCTGCTGCTGGTGCCATCTCCCTCAACCTCTCCTCCCTTCCTTGCTGGATCAAGAAGGAGGAGACGTGGCTGTTCCGTACGTGTGTTGAACGCGGAGGTGCCGTCCGTTCGGCGCAGGTCATCGGTGATTTGGATCACGTCGAGTACGACTACATCATCACCTTGCAAGCTTCCGCACGCGATCTACAAGTGGTATGTAGATGCAAACTCTCTCCCTAGACTCGTTGCTTAGATGAACTCATAGATAGATCTTGGTGAAACCGTAGGAAAAATTTTAATTTTCTGCAACGTTCCCCAACAGTGGCATCATGAGCTAGGTCTATGCGTAGTTCTCTTTGCACGAGTAGAACACAACTTTGTTGTGGGCATGGATTTTGTCATCTTACTTGCCTCTACTAGTCTTTTCTTGCTCAACGGTATTGTGGGATGAAGCGGCCCGGACCAACCTTACACGTACACTTACGTGAGACCGGTTCCACCGACTGACATGCACAAGTTGCATAAGGTGGCTGGCGGGTGTCTGTCTCTCCCACCTTAGTTGGAGCGGAATCGATGAACAGGGCCCTTATGAAGGGTAAATAGAAGTTGACAAAAAAACACGTTGTGGTGATTCGTAGGTAAGAAAACGTTCTTGCTAGAACCCAATTGCAGCCACGTAAAAGATGCAACAACAATTAGAGGACGTCTAACTTGTTTTTGCAGCGATTGATCATGTGATGTGATATGGCCAGAAGTTGTGATGAATGATGAATTGTGATGTATGAGATCATGTTCTTTGTAATAGGATTCACGACTTGCATGTCGATGAGTATGACAACCGGCAGGAGCCATAGGAGTTGTCATTATTTTTTGTATGACCTGCGTGTCATTGAATAACGTCATGTAAACTACTTTACTTTATTGCTAAACGTTAGTCATAGAAGTAGAAGTAGTCGTTGGCGTGACAACTTCATGAAGACACGATGATGGAGATCATGATGATGGAGATCATGGTGTCAAGCTGGTGACAAGATGATCATGGAGCCCCGAAGATGAAGATCAATGGAGCTATATGATATTGGCCATATCATGTCACAACTATATAATTGCATGTGATGTTTATTATGTATTATGCATCTTGTTTACTTAGGACGACGGTAGTAAATAAGATGATCCCTTATAAAATTTCAAGAAGTGTTCTCCCCTAACTGTGCACCGTTGCTACAGTTCGTCGTTTCTAAGCACCACGTGATGATCGGGTGTGATGGATTCTTACGTTCACATACAACGGGTGTAAGACAGTTTTACACAGCGAAAACACTTAGGGTTAACTTGACAAGCCTAGCATGTGCAGACATGGCCTCGGAACACGGAGACCGAAAGGTCGAACACGAGTCGTATGGAAGATACGATCAACATGAAAATGTTCACCGACGATGACTAGTCCGTCTCACGTGATGATCGGACACGGGCCAGTCGACTCGGATCGTGTAACACTTAGATGACTAAAGGGATGTCTAATCTAAGTGGGAGTTCATAATTTGATTAGAACTTTATTATCATGAACTTAGTCAAAAACCTTTGCAAATATGTCTTGTAGATCAATGGCCAACGCTAATGTCAACATGAACTTCAACGCGTTCCTAGAGAAAACCAAGCTGAAAGATGATGGCAGCAACTATACGGACTGGGTCCGGAACCTGAGGATCATCCTCATAGCTGCCAGGAAACAATATGTCCTAGAAGGACCGCTAGGTGACGCTCCCGTCCCAGAGAACCAAGACATTATGAATGCTTGGCAGTCTCGCGCTGATGATTACTCCCTCGTTCAGTGCGGCATGCTTTACAGCTTAGAACCGGGGCTCCAAAAGCGTTTTGAGCATCACGGAGCATATGAGATGTTCGAAGAGCTGAAACTAGTTTTTCAAGCTCATGCCCGGGTCGAGAGATATGATGTCTCTGACAAGTTCTACAGTTGTAAGATGGAGGAAAACAGTTCTGTCAGTGAACACATCCTGAAGATGTCTGGGTTGCACAACCGTATGACCCAACTGAACATTAACCTCCCAGATGAGGCGGTCATTGACAGAATCCTCCAGTCGCTCCCACCAAGCTACAAGAGCTTTGTGATGAACTACAACATGCAGGGAATGGAAAAGACCATTCCTGAAGTGTTCTCGATGCTGAAGTCAGCAGAGGCTGAAATCAAGAAAGAACATCAAGTGTTGATGGTCAATAAGACCACTAAGTTCAAGAAGGGCAAGGGTAAGAAGAACTTCAAGAAGGACGGCAAAGATGTTGCCGCGCCTGGTAAGCCAGTTACCGGGAAGAAGTCAAAGAATGGACCCAAGCCTGAGACTGAGTGCTTTTATTGCAAGGGGAAGGGTCACTGGAAGCGGAACTGCCCCAAATACTTAGCGGATAAGAAGGCCGGCAACACCAAAGGTATATTTGATATACATGTGATTGACGTGTACCTTACCAGTACTCGTAGTAACTCCTGGGTATTTGATACCGGTGCTGTTGCTCATATTTGTAACTCACAGCAGGAGCTGCGGAATAAACGGAGACTGGCGAAGGACGAGGTGACGATGCGCGTCGGGAATGGTTCCAGAGTCGATGTGATCACCGTCGGCATGCTGCCTCTACATTTACCTACGGGATTAGTTTTGAACCTTAATAATTGTTATTTAGTGCCAAGTTTGAGCATGAACATTGTATCTGGATCTCGTTTAATACGAGATGGCTACTCATTTAAGTCTGAGAATAATGGTTGTTCGATTTATATGAGAGATATGTTTTATGGTCATGCTCCGATGGTCAATGGTTTATTCTTAATGAATCTCGAGCGTAATATTACACATGTTCATAGTGTAGATGCCAAAAGATTTAAAGTTGATAACGATAGTCCCACATACTTGTGGCACTGCCGCCTTGGTCACATTGGTGTCAAGCGCATGAAGAAGCTCCATGCCGATGGACTTTTAGAGTCTCTTGATTATGAATCATTTGACACGTGCGAACCATGCCTCTTAGGCAAAATGACCAAGACTCCGTTCTCCGGAACAATGGAGCGAGCAACCAACTTGTTGGAAATCATACATACCGATGTGTGCGGTCCAATGAGCGTTGAGGCTCGCGGAGGATATCATTATGTTCTTACCCTCACAGATGACTTGAGTAGATATGGGTATGTCTACTTAATGAAACACAAGTCTGAGACCTTTGAAAAGTTCAAGGAATTTCAGAATGAGGTGGAGAATCAACGTGACCGAAAAATAAAATTCTTACGATCAGATCGTGGAGGAGAATACTTAAGTCACGAATTTGGTACACACTTAAAGAAATGTGGAATCGTTTCACAGCTCACGCCGCCTGGAACACCTCAGCGAAACGGTGTGTCCGAACGTCGTAATCGCACTCTATTGGATATGGTGCGGTCTATGATGTCTCTTACCGATTTACCGCTATCATTTTGGGGATACGCTCTAGAGACAGCTACATTCACTTTAAATAGGGCACCGTCTAAATCCGTTGAGACGACACCGTATGAATTATGGTTTGGAAAGAAACCTAAGCTGTCGTTTCTAAAAGTTTGGGGATGCGAAGCTTATGTCAAGAAACTTCAACCTGAAAAGCTCGAACCCAAGTCGGAAAAATGCGTATTCATAGGATACCCTAAGGAAACTATAGGGTATACCTTCTACTTAAGATCCGAAGGCAAGATTTTTGTTGACAAGAACGGATGCTTTCTGGAAAAAGAGTTTCTCTCGAAAGAAGTAAGTGGGAGGAAAGTAGAACTCGATGAAGTACTACCTCTTGAGCGGGATAGTGACGCAGCACAGGAAACCGTTCCTGTGATGCCCACACCAACTGAAGAGGAATACCATGATAATGATCAAAGTACTTCGGATCAAGTTACTGCTGAACTTCGTAGGTCCACAAGGACACGTTCCGCACCAGAATGGTACGGCAACCCTGTCCTAGAAATCATGTTGTTAGACAACAATGAACCTTCGAACTATGAAGAAGCAATGACGGGCCCGGAATCCAACAAATGGCTTGAAGCCATGAAATCCGAGATAGAATCCATGTATGAAAACAAAGTGTGGACTTTGACAGACTTGCCCAATGATCGGCGAGCGATAGAAAACAAATGGATCTTTAAGAAGAAGACGGACGCGGATGGGAATGTTACCATCTATAAAGCTCGACTTGTCGCTAAGGGTTATCGACAGGTTCAAGGGATTGACTACGACGAGACATTCTCTCCCGTAGCGAAGCTAAAGTCCGTCCGAATCATGTTAGCAATTGCCGCATACTATGATTATGAGATATGGCAGATGGACGTCAAAACAGCATTCCTTAACGGGCATCTTAAGGAAGAACTGTATATGATGCAGCCGGAAGGTTTTGTCGATCCTCAGAACGTTAACAAAGTATGCAAGCTCCAGCGATCCATTTATGGACTGGTGCAAGCATCTCGGAGTTGGAACATTCGCTTTGATGAGATGATCAAAGCGTTTGGGTTTATGCAGACTTATGGAGAAGCCTGCGTTTACAAGAAAGTGAGTGGGAGCTCTGTAGCATTTCTCATATTATATGTAGATGACATACTCCTGATGGGAAATAATATAGAATTTTTGGACAGCATTAAGGCCTACTTGAATAAGTGTTTTTCAATGAAGGACCTTGGAGAAGCTGCTTATATATTAGGCATCAAGATCTATAGAGATAGATCGAGACGCCTCATAGGTCTTTCACAAAGTACATACCTTGATAAGATTTTGAAGAGATTCAGAATGGATCAGTCCAAGAAGGGGTTCTTGCCTATGTTACAAGGTATGAGACTGAGCTCAGCTCAGTCACCGACCACGGCAAAAGATAAAGAAGAGATGAGTGTCATCCCCTATGCTTCAGCCATAGGATCTATTATGTATGCCATGCTGTGTACCAGACCCGATGTAAACCTTGCCGTAAGTTTGGTAGCAAGATACCAAAGTAATCCCGGCAAGGAACACTGGACAGCAGTCAAGAATATCCTGAAGTACCTGAAAAGGACAAAGGACATGTTTCTCGTTTATGGAGGAGACGAAGAGCTCGTCGTAAAGGGTTACGTCGACGCTAGCTTCGACTCAGATCCGGATGACTCTAAGTCACAAACCGGATACGTGTATATGTTGAATGGTGGAGCAGTAAGCTGGTGTAGCTGCAAGCAGAGCGTCGTGGCGGGATCTACGTGTGAAGCGGAGTACATGGCAGCCTCGGAGGCAGCACATGAAGCGATTTGGGTGAAGGAGTTCATCACCGACCTAGGAGTCATACCCAATGCGTCGGGGCCGATCAAACTCTTCTGTGACAACACTGGAGCTATTGCCCTCGCAAAGGAGCCCAGGTTTCACAAGAAGACCAGGCACATCAAGCGTCGTTTCAACTCCATCCGTGAAAATTTTCAAGATGGAGACATAGAGATTTGCAAAGTGCACACGGATCTGAATGTCGCAGATCCGCTGACTAAACCTCTCTCGCGTGCAAAACATGATCAACACCAGAACTCTATGGGTGTTCGATTCATCACAATGTAACTAGATTAGTGACTCTAGTGCAAGTGGGAGACTGTTGGAAATATGCCCTAGAGGCAATAATAAAAGTATTATTATATTTCATTGTTCATGATAATTGTCTTTTATTCATGCTATAACTGTATTATCCAGAAATCGTAATACACGTGTGAATACTTAGACCACACAATGTCCCTGGTAAGCCTCTAGTTGACCAGCTCGTTGTGATCAACAGATAGTCATGGTTTCCTGACTATGGACATTGGATGTCATTGATAACGGGATCACATCATTAGGAGAATGATGTGATGGACAAGACCCAATCCTAAGCATAGCATAAAAGATCGTGTAGTTCGTTTTGCTAGAGCTTTGCAAGTGTCAAGTATCTCTTCCTTCGACCATGAGATCGTGTAACTCCCGGATACCGTAAGAGTGCCTTGGGTGTACCAAACGTCACAACGTAACTGGGTGACTATAAAGGTGCATTACAGGTATCTCCGAAAGTAGCTGTTGGGTTGACACGGATCGAGACTGGGATTTGTCACTCCGTATGACGGAGAGGTATCTCTGGGCCCACTCGGTAATGCATCATCATATTGAGCTCAATGTGACCAAGGTGTTGGACACGGGATCATGCATTACGGTACGATAAAGTGACTTGCCGGTAACGAGACTGAACAAGGTATTGGGATACCGACGATCGAGTCTCGGGCAAGTAACGTACCGATTGACAAAGGGAATTGCATACAGGGTTTGATCGAATCCTCGACATAGTGGTTCATCCGATGACAACATCGAGGAGCATGTGGGAGCCATCATGGGTATCCAGATCCCGCTGATGGTTATTGACTGAGAGAGTCTCGGTCATGTCTGCATGTCTCCCGAACCCGTAGGGTCTACACACTTAAGGTTCAGTTACGCTAGGGTTATAGGGATATGTATATGCAGTAACCCGAATGTTGTTCGGAGTCCCGGATGAGATCCCGGACGTCACGAGGAGTTCCGGAATGGTCCGGAGGTAAAGATTTATATATGGGAAGTCCTGTTTCGGGCATCGGGACAAGTTTCGGGGTTATCGGTATTGTACCGGGACCACCGGAAGGGTCCCGGGGGTCCACCGGGTGGGTCCACCTGTCCCGGGGGGCCACATGGGCTGTGTGGGGGTGCGCATTGGCCTAATGGGCCAAGGGCACCAGCCCCACATAGGCCCATGCGCGTAGGGTTCAAGGGGGGCAAGAGTCCTAGGAGGGTAAGGCACCTCCTAGGTGCCTTGGGGGGAGGGAAAACCCCCCCTTGGCCGCCGCACCCCCTAGGAGATTTGATCTCCTAGGGCCGGCCACCCCCCCTTGGCACCCCTATATATAGTGGGGGAGAGGAGGGACTTCACACCTGAACGCCCTGGCCTTTGGTTGCCTCCTTCTTCCTCCCCAACACCTCCTCCACCTCCATAGTGCTTAGCGAAGCTCTGCCGGAGTACTGCAGCTCCACCAACACCACGCCGTCGTGCTGCTGCTGGTGCCATCTCCCTCAACCTCTCCTCCCTTCCTTGCTGGATCAAGAAGGAGGAGACGTGGCTGTTCCGTACGTGTGTTGAACGCGGAGGTGCCGTCCGTTCGGCGCAGGTCATCGGTGATTTGGATCACGTCGAGTACGACTACATCATCACCTTGCAAGCTTCCGCACGCGATCTACAAGTGGTATGTAGATGCAAACTCTCTCCCTAGACTCGTTGCTTAGATGAAATCATAGATGGATCTTGGTGAAACCGTAGGAAAAATTTTAATTTTCTGCAACGTTCCCCAACAATATGCTGATTTCACGGAAAAAGACCCATGTTTTTCGTAGTGCCAAGACCAAAAGTCGTCAACGTTCCGTGTGCACAAGGGTACCCCAAGTATAACCTGTGCATCCATCGGCATAAAGGTTGTTTGGATAAGCTGTTTATTCTAGGACGCGGTTACACTAGTTATGAGCTCAGAAACCATAGTGGGAGGGTTAGGTGTGATGGATCCATATGGCCGCATCATCTCCTCTCTAGGTAACCAGTTTTGCATCCATATATTTGTATCTGCACCATTGCCAATTCGCTTGATCAAACCTTGTTTCAATATATCTCTTCCCTCTATGATGGCTTGGGTGGCTTCCCAACACCGCTTGCAAGATGTCAGAGTTTGGGAAATAAACGCTTTTCAGCACACACACACACACTTAAAGATTCCAGATGCTGCAGCAGACGCCTTGCTTGCCTTGCCAACATGGATAGATTAAAAAACTCGAAATCTTTGAAACCAAGACCTCCCATGCCTTTTGGTTGTGTCATCGTTTTCCAAGAGACCTAGTGCGGTTTCCGTTTCCCCTCTTTTGTACCCCACCAGAATTTTTGAATCAGCATATTCAGATGTTCACACAAACCTCTTGGGAGTTTGAAACAAGACATGGAGAAGACTGGGACTGCCTGAGCAACAGATTTGACAAGAACTTCCTTACCAGCAAAAGACATGGTGCGCTCAATCCAACCCTGTACCTTGCTCCAAAGTCGGTGTCGGTGTCAAAACCGACGAATCTCGGGTAGGGGGTCCCGAACTGTGCATCTAGGCCGGATGGTAACAGGAGGCAAGGGACACGAAGTTTTACCCAGGTTCGGGCCCTCTCGATGGAGGTAAAACCCTACGTCCTGCTTGATTAAAATTGATGATATGGGTAGTACAAGAGTAGATCTACCACGAGATCGGAGAGGCTAAACCCTAGAAGCTAGCCTATGGTATGATTGTTGTTGTGTATGTTGTCCTACGGACTAAAACCCTCCGGTTTATATAGACACCGGAGAGGGTTAGGGTTACACAAAGTCGGTTACAATGGTAGGAGATCTGCATATCCGTATCGCCAAGCTTGCCTTCCACGCCAAGGAAAGTCCCTTCCAGACATGGGATGAAGTCTTCAATCTTGTATCTTCATAGCCCAGGAGTCCGGCTGAAGGTATAGTCCGGCTATCCAAACACCCCCTAATCCAGGACTCCCTCAGTAGCCCCCGAACCAGGCTTCAATGACGATGAGTCCGACGCGCAGATTGTCTTCGGCATTGCAAGGCGGGTTCTCCTCCAAATTCCGTGTACCTGTTGAATAAAGTCCGGTTTCTTCTAGATGTTGCGCTCCTTGGCTTCTACGCCCAATAATGGCCGTTTCCCATGTGTCAAACGAATATGAAAAGTCTGAGTGTTTTTACATTCACACCCCTAGCCGCGTAAATGAGCTGCCCTATTTAAGGGGACGAGGATTTAGATCCAAACCACATCATCCCCCCTTCGCGAGTGTTCATCAGAGCGCATCCGACAAAGGTCCATTCCACCATGGCCAGCCATCGCAACTCCTCCTTTCGCCCTTCCAGCCCTCAGCCTGGATATTCGGAGAGATGCTCCATCCCACATAGCGAGCTAGTGACGCTCCAGACCAAGGGATTTCTCCCCCCGGCCTATATGGTCCCGGTTCGAGCCGGCCTTGCCATCTATAATGGCGGAGAGCAAGCGGAGAGTGCCCCCAATCCCTCCAAAGGAGAGCGGGTGTGCCTCATCCCTTATTTAATAAGGGGGATCGGATTTCCAATCCATCCATTTCTCTGGGGGCTCTTGGAGTTCTATGGCCTCCAGCTACACAATCTCACGCCTGCCTCCGTATTGCATATTGCGGGCTTTGTAGCCCTCTGCGAGCTGTTTTTGGGTATCGAGGCTCATTTCGGGCTATGGAAAAGGTTATTCTGACTTGTGCCCCGCTCTAAGGAGGGGTCAATGTATCAAGTGGGCGGAGCCGAAGTGTGGCGCATCGCCGGGACCGGATATCTATCCGGAACCCCAAAGGGGGCGTCCGAAGACTGGCCTTCAGAATGGTTTTATATAGAAGATGTCCTGCTGCCGGATCCTCTTCGGATTGGCCTACCTGAGTTTGACAGTGCTCCCTTAAAGAAGCGCCTAAGCTGGCGTCCACGGATCCCTCAGAGGGAAAGTGGCAGGGACATCATTTTCCTGATGGGCCGAATGATGGGCCGAATAAGTGGCAGGGGTTATGGCCGAATGCATCATGCGGGGGGGTGCAACTGCTTCAGTACAGAAGCCACCCCATGTGGGACTTCAACAGGGAGGACGACGCCACCCTCTACGGTCGTAAGGGGCCGGATTCAGCTGCCGCTCTACTAAAGATCTTGTCCACTTTGTATAAGGGAGAAGAGGAGGAATTTCTCCGCGTCAACCCACAGGGTGGATTCTCTATGCACAATCCCCCAAGCTGGGTAAGCGGTCACATTTACTTGCCCATCCATTTTGTATTCCTATTGTTAAATATTCAGTCTAACGACTTCAACGCAGGAACTGCGCCGGGCTGTTAAGGAAATAAGCAGCCCTCCTCCACAACCCGAGGACCCAGGACGGTCCCTCGAGCCGGCCTCTCAAGAGGATCCGGACATATCTGTGGAGCTGATTGATGGAGTGTTCCATCAATTGAGCAAGGACAACGCCTTGGTGGCCATTACGGCCGATTACCCAGGGCTAATCCCGGCCTCCCAGGTAACTGAGATCGAAGTCCCAGTACCCTGAATAGGTGTCCGCCCTCGTGTTTTCAGTTTCCTGATTACAACCGAACTTTGCAGGGGAGGTTTTTGAGGCGGAAGGCCGAACCTGCGGCGACAAGCCAACGAGGGGCCGTAGGGCCCCGTGGGAAGAAAAGAAGTGCAGTCCGGACCGAGGTGTCAGCGCAAAGGTATGGCACGCCCCCTTATCCCAGGTGTTATACCTTCGAGGCACATTGACACTCGTGCTCTCTTTAGGACAAAGAAACCTCGCCAGACTATATCCGGAGAGGCTGTCAATCGCGCCTCCACCAGCCAGGCTCCAAAGCCTGGTCCGGAGGCGGAGGCGAACGCAAGGCGCACGCCAGACGCTCCTCCGACGGAGGATGTGGACGGGTTGTCTGCCACCAACTCTGAGGTGGAGAGTGCCATGAACCACATGCGTCGCCGGACAATCCTTCACGATGCTTGTTTCTCCCAAGGGGCGTTAGATGCCTTCAATTCGGGAGATGCGTACCTCCGTGACGCTCAAAATGGTCTAGTTAGAGCCACGGAGCAATATGTAGAAGACATACGAGTAAGCAAATTTTGGTAATTATATATATATACCAGTAGCCCCTGAGACTTGAAACAGTTAGAATAACTGATTTAAGGATCATTTGTTATGCAGGTTCTTACAGAAAAGAATTCCCTACTGTCCAAGGAGCTGGAAGAGTGCAAAGCCCAACTTGAGGCCGCACTAGCCACGGCAGGGGAGCCCAAGGAGACCCCCTCTGGTAATATACACTTCGAAAGATAAGTATTTTGCGAAGCACGGCATGGGTGCGAATCTGACAAATGAAATTGCAGATGGCGCCGGATTGAATCTGGAAAGGCAACACCTCCTACGCCAGTTAAAGGCTAGTGAGAAGGTGCTGACAAAGGTGAGGCGGGAGAAGAACGATCTCCAAGATGCCAACACCAAGCTGGGCATCAAGCTGAAAGATGTTCGTGCCCAGCTTTCAGACTCCGTTAAGGAGAATCAGCGGCTTCAACGCGGCATATTTAGTAAGTGCTTGAACGAACCTTGGAAAGAAAGTTCAGCGGGGAAGTCGACTAACAGAGCAATGTCTGTAGGTGTGCTAACAGGTCGTCCTGCAGAGGAGATGCCCGGTGCTACGGTGACCTTCTTCCCGAGCTCTCGCAACTGCTCGATCGAGTTCGGCAGGCGATGCAAGGCGTCGCCCAGGCCCTATGGCCATCCATCTCCATGCCCGAAGGTCTTGGAGAGCTTGCGGAGAAGCTAAAGGGAGCACGGCGGCGCTTCCGATTGTGGAAGATATCGGCCTGCCATCAAGGCGCTAGGAAGGCCTGGGCCATGGTGAAGACGTGGTACACAAAGGCTGACCCCAACCACATGGCCGAGGTCGGTCCTGTAGGGCCCGATGGGAAGGAGATCCCTATAAGCTTAGTATACGGCCAACTAGAGTTGGCCGCAAAGTATTCCCAGCAGGACTGTAAATTAGACAGCCTGTTAGATGGTATTCAAGAGGAATATAATTAGTCAAAATGACTATGGAAGTTAATTGACATTTATGATGCCTTCTAGCCGGATTGTAGATCATTTGTCATGGCCGACCTTTTCGCTTCAGTCTCGGGACCTGACGGTCCGGAGTGTGTCCGAATTCCCATGCGGTTATATAGGAACCGGGGAATGCATGGAGACCAGGCGTAGGGGTCATTAGTGCGTGAACAGACAAGTGCCTGACTAGTTATGTTATATTACATGGTTAGTAAGAAACATCTTCCAGGGAGAATAGTTCCGTTAGGGGTTCCTTTCCCTGGGAGGCATGCCCTAAAGTGCATGTCTATGCTGCAAAAAGAAACGCAGGAAAAACATCTGGGGGCGTATAGATAAATAATAAAAAGGATCATCTTTAGTTCACCGACTGAATATTCCCTTAAGAACGCTAGCTTTCGGCTTCACCCAGTCTAAGGTACACGTCCGGCTGACCCGACAGTAACAATCGCAGAGGTGCTCCCTTTACGACCTAGCCGAACAATCGGGAACGTAGGGATAAGCACAGGAGCCAGGCAACCCAACTTGGCCAAAACTTAAGTCATATCGATGCATATAATGGTGAATAAAAGGTACATGCGGAAGTGTGGCACATGTGTTGGGCATGAAGCCCGTATAAATAAGCTTATGTTAAAAGAAGCCCCCAGGTTTAATGAGTGCGAATAGCACGTCATTTGATGAGCCTTTAAAGGTTATAAGAGAAAGGAAGGGGTGAAGGGGAGAAATGTAAGACAGACAATATATATAAAAATGGACAGAGGAAGGAGACGAACACAGAGTCCGGCGCTAGGCATAGAATCTTCGGAGACGGGCTGCGTTCCATGGGTTCGGCTCGAGTCGGTTATCCGATGCATCTCGTAGGAGGTACGCTCCACCAGTCAGGACTTGGTCAATTATGAAGGGACCTTCCCACTTGGGCTTGAGTTTGTCCTTTTTCTTGTTCGGCAGGCGTAGAACTAATTCACCAACGTTGTAATTTTTGGCCCGTACTTCTCTGCTCTGGTATCATCGAGCCTGCTATTGATAGAATGCGGAACGGGCTTTTGCCACGTCGCGCTCCTCCTCCAATGCGTCCAAACTGTCCTGCCGATCGAGCTCGGCTTCTCTTTCTTCTACATGCGCACTCGAGGTGAGTCATGAATTATGTCGCAAGGCAAAACTGCCTCTGCGCCGTACACCATAATGACTGGTGTGTATCCGGTGGTGCGATTCGGCGTGGTCCGCAGCCCCCAGAGTACGGAGTCGAGCTCCTCTACCCAGTGCGTGTTAGATTCCTTGAGGGACCGCACTAATCTAGGTTTGATGCCGCTCATGATAAGACCATTTGCACGTTCGACATGGCCGTTAGTTTGTGGGTGATAGACAGAAGCATAATCAAGCTTGATGCCCATGTTTTTGCACTAGAGTTTTACCTCGTCGGCCGTGAAGTTCGTGCCGTTATCAGTGATGATGCTGTGGGGGACGTCGTAACAGTGTACAACCCCGGATATAAAGTCTATCACCGGTCCGGATTCGGCTGTCTTAACAGGCTTGGCTTCTATCCATTTGGTGAACTTATCCACCATGACCAGTAAGTATTTTTGCTTGTGGGTTCCGCCTTTAAGGGGTCCAACCATGTCAAGCCCCCAGACCGCGAAGGGCCAAGTAATGGGGATAGTTTGGAGGGCGGTGGGTGGCATATGGCTTTGGTTTGCAAAGAGCTGGCAACCGGTGCATTGTTGGACTAAGTCCTGAGCGTCTGCCTGGGCCGTCGGCCAATAGAAGCCTATACGGAAGGCCTTGCTTACAAGGGATCGAGCTGCAGCGTGATGACCGCTGAGTCCGGCATGAATTTCAGCCAGGAGGTTCCGCCCCTCCTCTTCGGAGATGCACCTTTGAAGGACTCCGGTAGTGCTTTTCTTATAAAGCTCTCCCTCATGGACTCTGTAGGCTTTGGATCGCCGCACTATGCAGCATGCCTCATTTTGGTCCTCGGGGAGTTCTTGCCTAGTAAGGTAGGCGAGGAATGGTTCTGTCCACGGGGCGATGACGGCCATTATTACGTGGGCTGAAGGTGTTATTTCATTGGCAGAGCCTCCGATTGTGTCAGAATGTTCGGTGTCGGGCAGTGCGGTTGGGTCCGGGCTGTTATTGTTCGGCTCCCCTTCCCATACTACGGATGGCTTGAACAACCTTTCCAAAAAGATGTTGGGGGGGGACTACATCGCGTTTTGCGCCGATGCGTGCCAAGACATCTGCCGCCTGATTATTTTCCCGGGCTATATGGTGAATTTCAAGCCCCTCGAACCGAGCTGACATTTTTAGGACGGCATTGCGGTAAGCTGCCATTTTTGGATCCTTGGTATCGAAGTCTCCATTTATTTGGGATATTGCGAGGTTTGAGTCCCCGTGCACCTCTAGTCGTTGAATGCCCATGGATACTGCCATCCAGAGATCATGTAAAAGGGCCTCATATTCGGCTGCATTGTTGGAGTCCGTGTACATAATCTAGAGTACGTATTGAACTGAGTCTCCTGTGCGGAACATCAGAACGACGCCAGCCCCCAGTCCAGCCAACATCTTAGAGCCGTCGAAATGCATGATCCAATTTGAATATGTGCTGTACTCTTTAGGGAGTTCGGCCTCCGTCCATTCTGCGACGAAGTCGGCGAAGACTTGCGACTTGATGGCTCGCCGTGGCTTATAAGTTATGTCGAACGGGAGGAGCTCAATGGCCCATTTTGCAATCCGGCCCGTTGCGTCATGGTTGTTTATAATATCGTTAAGTGGTACTTCCGAGGCTACTGTTACTGAACACTCTTGAAAGTAGTGTCGCAGCTTCCGGGATGCCATGAATACCGCGTACGTAATCTTTTGATAATATGGGTACCGTGATTTGCAGGGAGTGAGGACAGTGGACACATAATAGACCGACTTTTGAAGGGGGAATTTGTGTCCGTCCGCTTCTCGTTCGATGACGAGCACTGCGCTTACAACCTGATGTGTTGCTACAATGTATAATAGCATTGGTTCGCCAATGTTTGGCGCGTCCAGGACTGGGTTTGTTGCCAGTATGGCTTTTATTTCGTCAAGTCCGACCGTGGCAGCATCCGTCCATTCAAAGTGTTCGGTGCACCGAAGGAGGCGGTAAAGGGGTAGGGCCTTTTCTCCCAAGCGGGAGATAAAGCGGCTTAGAGCTGCCACGCATCCAGTTAACTTTTGTATTTGTTTGAGGTCCTTTGGGATATCCAGTTGCGACTGAGCTTGGATCTTGGCTGGATTTGCTTCAATTGCTCTACCGGATACAATGAAGCCCAAGAGCTTTCCGGCTGGAACACCGAAAACGCATTTTTCCGGGTTGACCTTGATGTCGTATGTTCGGAGGTTATCAAATGTGAGCCTCAAGTCGTCTACTAGAGATTCGACATGTCTTTTTTTGACGACCACATCATCTACATATGCCTCCACTATTTTGCCGATCTGGTTTGCCAGACATGTCTGAATCATGCGCTGATATGTTGCGCCGGCGTTTTTGAGCCCGAAGGGCATCGTGTTGAAGCAGAATGGGCCGTATGGTGTGATAAATGTTGTTGCGGCTTGGTCTGGTTCTGCCATCTTGATTTGATGGTAGCCAGAATATACGTCGAGGAAACACAACGAATCGTGTCCTGCGGTAGCGTCGATAATTTGATCAATGCGGCGGAGGGGGAAGGGATCCTTTGGGCAAGCCTTGTTAAGGTCCTTAAAATCAACGCACAGGCGCCAGAATTTGTCCTTCTTTCGTACCATCACCAGGTTTGCTTGCCAGTCCAGATGTTTTATATCTCTGATGAATCCGGCCTCCAATAGCTTTGCTAGCTCCTCTCCCATGGCCTGTCTCTTAGGTTCGGAAAAACGCCGAAGAGCCTATTTGACAGGTTTGAATCCTGTTTGGATATTTAAGCTATGCTCGGCCAGCCTACGTGGGATTCCTGGCATGTCTGAAGGGTGCCAGGCGAAAATGTCCTAGTTCTCTCGTAGGAACTCTCGCAGTGCGGCGTCTACATCAGGGTTTAATTGTGCCCCGATGGAAGCTGTTTTATTGGGGTCCATTGGATGGACTTGGAATTTGACTATTTCGTCCGCCAGTTTAAAGGAGGTGGACTTGGATCTTTTGTCGAGTACCACATCGTCCCTATTCACCGTAGAGCGCAGCACAGTCAGTTCCTCAGCCGCTAGGGCTTCGGATAGTGCCTCGAGGGCCAGTGCGGCTGTCTTGTTTTTGGCGCGGAGTGCTATGTCCGGATCACTAGCGAGAGTGATCATCCCGTTAGGCCCGGGCGTCTTGAGCTTCATGTACCCGTAATGGGGTATTGCTTGGAAGATTGTAAACGCTTCCCGCCCTAGCAGAGCGTGATGCTGCTAAACGGAGCCACATGGAACGTGACCTCTTCGGACTTGTAATTATCTGGCGTGCCGAACACCACATCTAGTGTGATTTTTCCTGTGCAGCGCGCTTTCTGACTGGGGATTATTCCTCTAAAGGTTGTGCTGCTTCGCTCAATGCAGTTCCAGTCTATTTCCATTTTTTGAAGGGTTTCCTCATAAATGAGGTTCAATCCGCTGTCGCCGTCCATGAGTACCTTGGTAAGGCGAAAGCCGTCCACTATTGGACTAAGGACCAATGCGGCTGGTGCTCGGGCTGTTCGGAATTTAGGTTCATCACTAGCGTTGAAGGTAATAGCCGTGTCACTCCATGGGTTTATTGTTGCTACTTGGTAGACTTCGGCAAGGCTGCGGAGTGTCCTTTTTCGCATATTATTTGATGTGAAAGTCTCGAAAACTGTTAATACCGTATTGGTGTCTCTGGGGTGGTTTCTGTGGCCTCCGGAATTAGGAGATTTTCGCCAATTTTGGCCACCTGCCGGAGTATCCAACATGCTCTAAGGCTGTGAGTTGGTGTGGCGTCCTCTGTACTGTGAATTTTATAGGGTCCATTAAGCCATCCTTCCAGTACGGTTCCATGCCCTGTAGAGGGTTTTTGCTTTTTGGTGTTTGAGCCGGGTGTCTGGCGATGATGCACCCTTTTATTTCGGACTGGGTTTGTATTCAGGGCCGGATCGTCCCAAAATTTTATTTCGGTTTTCCAGGCGC
The DNA here is from genome assembly GCF_002162155.2 of Triticum dicoccoides. Taxonomy (NCBI): domain Eukaryota; kingdom Viridiplantae; phylum Streptophyta; class Magnoliopsida; order Poales; family Poaceae; genus Triticum; species Triticum dicoccoides. The sequence goes on along the minus strand of NC_041388.1, from coordinate 414,167,614 downwards.
TTTCCACCGCACAGTACTTTCGCACGATGGACGCCAAGTCAGCGAGCGTGCAATATCACGGCGACTTATGGCGTTGAGGATTCCCTTGTCCGTGCAATTATTGCAAAAGATTGAGATTGCGTCTTCCTCGTGGCAGTCCTTTATCCTGTTCTTAACCAGGAGGAATCTGGCCCAGTAATGATGTACTGTTTCATCGGGCTCTTGCCTGATTTGGGATAGATCGCTTATGTTCGGGTGGGTGGGCGGAATTAAATCCGAAGCCTCACCCCATCTGAGGCTCAGAGGCCGAGGAATTTCCGAACTCGAAAATTTGGATTCCTGGATGTTGTCCAATGAATCCAGCCCGTCGCCTGACTCTAAGTTCAGGTCTTGAGTGATATCCTCCCCTCCGCGGGTATCTGGCTTGGAGTGATCGGGAATCCGGACGTAGCTAGTCCTTAAGATAGATGAAGGGTCGTCGCACTGTCCCTCTACCACGACAACGTGATGGGTGACTTGGGGAGAGTTAATCTCTCTCAGATCGGGTTTAGGCCCAATCTGGTCGTAATCCGTAGCGACTCCCAAGGCAGCGATGCAATCCAAGAGCTCGTTTATGGAGGAGAGCTCCATTGGATCTAACTACTCGGCGAGTTCCGAGCTGACATGAAGATTGTTTTCGATGGCTCGAGAGGTCATCGTCGGCGCAGAAGCCGAACAGGCGGTCATAAGAAAACCACCTAGCCGGAGGGTTTGGCCGACAGCCAAAGCTCCCTTAGCAACGGTGCCGTCTTTAAAGACGGGGCGAGGCATCCTTCCTGATGGCGACGACACAGAGGAACTCTCAATGAAAGCACCAATGTCGGTGTCAAAACCGGCGGATCTCGGGTAGGGGGTCCCGAACTGTGCGTCTAGGCCAGATGGTAACAGGAGGCAAGGGACACGAAGTTTTACCCAGGTTCAGGCCCTCTCGATGGAGGTAAAACCCTACATCCTGCTTGATTAATATTGATGATATGGGTAGTACAAGAGTAGATCTACCACGAGATCGGAGAGGCTAAACCCTAGAAGCTAGCCTATGGTATGATTGTTGTCGTGTATGTTGTCCTACGGACTAAAACCCTCTGGTTTATATAGACACTAGAGAGGGTTAGGGTTACACAAAGTCAGTTACAATGGTAGGAGATCTACATATCCGTATCGCCAAGCTTGCCTTCCATGCCAAGGGAAGTCCCTTCCGGACACGGGACGAAGCCTTCAATCTTGTATCTTCATAGTCCAGGAGTCCGACTGAGGGTATAGTCCGGCCATCCGAACACCCCCTAATCCAGGACTCCCTTAGATACCTTCTGGTGGACCGAATGAAGAAGGATATCGCGGAGTATGTAGCAGTTTGCAATGTATGTCAGAGAGTAAAGGCAGAGCATCAGAAGCCAGCAGGATTGTTACAGCCATTGCCAATACCCGAATGGAAGTGGGATAAGTTAGACATGGATTTTATTACGGGATTGCCCAGAACTCGTTCAGGCTATGACTTGATATGGGTTGTAGTCGATCATTTGACAAAGGTAGCGCATTTCATCCCAGTGAAGACTACCTACACCAGTGCTAAGTTGGCAAAGATATACATGACCAGGATCGTATGTCTGCATGGAGTTCCGAGGAGCATTGTATCAGATAGAGGAACCCAGTTTACCTCAAAGTTCTAGAATCAGTTGCACGGAACTTTGTGTACCAGGCTAGAGTTCAGTACAGCTTTTCATCCGCAGACAGATGGCCAGACCGAGAGAGTCAATCAGATTTTGGAGGATATGCTGAGAGCTTGAGCGCTAGATTACGGATCTAGTTGGGACGACAATTTGCCATATGCGGAGTTCTCTTACAACAATAGTTATCAATCCAGTTTGAAGATGGACCCTTTTGAAGCTTTGTATGGAAGAAGGTGCAGAACACCATTGTCGTGGGATGAAGTTGAAGACCACCAGTTGTTTGGACCGGATTTGATTAAGGAGTCTGAACAGAAGGTGACATTGATTCGTGGTAGGCTCAAGGTAGCCCAGTCCAGGCAGAAGAGCTACACAAATTCGAAACACAAGGAGACAGTTTACGAAGTCGGAGACCGAGTTTATCTTCGAGTATCTCCACTTCAAGGAGTTAAGCGCTTTGGAGTTAAGGGAAAGTTAGCGCCACGTTTTGTAGGACCATCCAAGGTTTTGGAGCGTATGAGAGAAGTAGCCTACAAGTTGGAATTGCCCGAAGGATTGTCAAGAGTTCACGACGTGTTCCACGTTTCCTAGTTGAAGAAGTGCCACGCAGAGATGGCTGATATACCACTGAGAGATACAGTGCCGCTGGAAGCGATTCAGTTGGACAGTGATTTGACTTATGAGGAGAAACCAGTCAAGATTCTTGAGTATGCCAGCCGAGTCATCCGCAGCAAGGTTATAAAGTTTTGCAAAGTTCAGTGGAGCCACCACACGGAGGATGAAGCCACCTGGGAGCGAGAGGAAGATCTGCTGAAGGACCACCCTCACCTATTTTCTAGCCAACCCGAATCTCGAGGGCGAGATTCATCTTAAGGGGGGGGGGTAGGTTTGTAACATCCCAAATTTTCAATTTGGAATGTTATACATTAGATCATCATTGCATATCATATTTTATTGCATTTTGGTTGATCCTAGAAATTTCTGGCAACTCAAGGACCCTCGGAGAGAGTTTGGGATTTCGTTATTTTCATATTTGAGTTTTCTCAAATTTTGAAAATAGGATCATTTGATTTTATTTATTTTATCTTCAATTATTTCTATCACAAAAATATGAGAGAGGGAATAAAATGACTTTCCCAAAATAAAGAAATATTGAGGATTTAATAATAAAATCAAATAAGTTCAGAGGCCGAGGAATTTCCGAACTCGAAAATTTGGATTCCTGGATGTTGGCCAATGAATCCAGCCCGTCGGCTGACTCTAAGTTCAGGTCTTGAGTGATATCCTCCCCTCCGCGGGTATCCGGCTTGGAGTGATCGGGAATCCGGACGTAGCTAGTCCTTAAGATAGATGAAGGGTCGTCGCACTGTCCCTCTACCACGGCAACATGATGGGTGACTTGGGGAGAGTTAATCTCTCTCAGATCGGGTTTAGGCCCAATTTGGTCGTAATCCATAGCGACTCCCAGGGCGGCGATGCGATCCAAGAGCTCGTTTATGGAGGAGAGCTCCATTGGATCTAACTGCTCGGCGAGTTCCGAGCTGACATGAAGATTGTTTTCGATGGCTCGAGAGGTCATCGTCGGCGCAAAAGCCGAACAGGTGGTCATAAGAAAACCACCTAGCCGGAGGGTTTGGCCGACAGCCAAAGCTCCCTTAGCAACGGTGCCGTCTTTAAAGACGGGGCGAGGCATCCTTCCTGATGGCGACGACATAGAGGAACTCTCAATGAAAGCACCAATGTCGGTGTCAAAACCGGCGGATCTCGGGTAGGGGGTCCCGAACTGTGCGTCTAGGCCGGATGGTAACAGGAGGCAAGGGACACGAAGTTTTACCCAGGTTCGGGCCCTCTCGATGGAGGTAAAACCCTACGTCCTGCTTGATTAATATTGATGATATGGGTAGTACAAGAGTAAATCTACCACGAGATCGGAGAGGCTAAACCCTAGAAGCTAGCCTATGGTATGATTGTTGTTGTGTATGTTGTCCTACGGACTAAAACCCTCCGGTTTATATAGACACCGGAGAGGGTTAGGGTTACACAAAGTTGGTTACAATGGTAGGAGATCTGCATATCCGTATCGCCAAGCTTTCCTTCCACGCCAAGGAAAGTCCCTTCCGAACACGGGACGGAGTCTTCAATCTTGTATCTTCATAGCCTAGGAGTCTGACTGAAGGTATAGTCCGGCTATCCGAACACCCCCCTAATCCAGGACTCCCTCATTCGGTCTTTGAGATATTTAAATGCCATATTCTTAGAACTCCCTATATCTGAAGGCATTCCCAAGTACTTTCCATTTAGTGTTTCGTTGGGAACGTTGAGCGTCTCTTTGATCTCTTGCCTGGCCGAATCCGGAACACCCTTGTTAAAATAGATAGAAGACTTGGCATAGTTAATCCGCTGCCCGGTTGCCTGACAGTATGTGTCCAGGACATGGTACACCTCCGTTGCTCCCATACCATTAGCCTTGAAGAACAGCAGGTTGTCATCAACAAAAAGAAGATGGCTTACCGGTGGCGCCGTAGGAGCTACCTGTAGTCCATGCATATTGGATGACTCACTTTTTGATTTTATCAGGCACGAATGGCCCTTTGCTGCCAGCAAGAACAAGTATGGGGAAATAGGGTCCCCTTGTTTGATACCTCGTGACGGAGTAAACTATTGGTGTTTCTTACCATTGAAAAGAACAGAAAATTTGACTGTTGTGACCAAGCTCATAACAATATTAACCCATCAGTCAGTAAAACCAAGCTTAATCATTATTGCTTTTAAATGAGGCCACTCCACCCGATCATAGGCCTTCATCATATCAAGCTTGAGTGCACATAATTGATTTTTCTTTGCTTTGTTTGTCTTCATGAAGTGCAAGCACTCGTACGCTGTAATGATGTTGTCTGTGATCAATCTACCTGGAACAAAATCTGATTGCTCCTCTGAGATTATGTCAGGTAATACTAACTTTAGCCTGTTAGATATCACTTTCGAAGCAATCTTGTACAACACGTTACACAAGTTGATTGGCCGGAACTGAGTTAATAGATTTGGATTTTTTTACCTTTGGTATAAGTACCAATATAGTGTCGTTTATGCTGTCCGCCGACTCCATGCCCTCCACTATCCTCACAACCTCCTTGGTCACATCATCCCCGCATGTATCCCAGTGGTGCTGGAAAAAATGCGCGGGGTATCCATCTGGGCCTGGTGCTTTGATTGGAAACATCTAGAAGAGAGCAGACTTTACCTCCTGATGTGCGTATGGGACATTTAACATATCGTTCATGGCCGGGGTAACTTCGGTTGGGACTGTATCAAGCACCTCTTCCATGTTGTAAACCCCTTCAGATGTGTAGAGATTTTTATAAAAGGTGGTGGTCATATTCTCCATCTCTGTCACATTTTCTATTACCTGGCCATCCGGTCTCTGGAGCGACTTTATTTGGTTCTTTCTTCTCCTTCTGCTTGCTCTTAGATGGAAAAAATACGTGTTGTCTCCAGAGGATCTCTTCCCTGTGGTAAAGTTCGGTTAGTCTTTCCACTAATTTAATTTCTGTATAACTTGGACCGGATCTGCTTAGGTTTCCTAGTAACTCCTGTAGCTCTGCCTTCAGGCGCTGGATCTCGTGCCGGACATTTCCGAAATGATTGTGATCCCATTGGCTCAAATCATTAGACAATGACTGTAGTTTGTCGCTTATGCTCTGGACAGGATCTCCGTCGCTCTGAGCCCACACGTGCTGGACCACTGGCTGCAGCCCTGGGGAGCGTGGGGCCCGCCTGCATGTATCCGCATGAACGTACCTCACGTAGAGGGGCACATGATCACTTGAGGCCGCCGTGTCGTGCTCCAATCTAGCCGATGGAAAAGCTATAGTCCATGCTGGGTTCGCTACTCCCCTATCCAACCTCACCTTTGTGTATGTACCACCAGCCACTTTCTTCTCAAACATCCAATTAGTGCCAATGTAACCTATATGAGTCAATCCGCAAGTATCCATGGCATCCCTAAAAGCATCCATCTGTGTCTGGCTTCTGTTTCCAACTCCATCGTGTTCATGTTCATGTAACACCTCATTGAAGTCACCTAGGACTAACCACGGTATATCATTGGCCCCTACGATTCCTCTGAGCATGTCCCACATTTTGTATCTTTCATTGACCTGAGCTTCCCCATAGACAAAAGTTACCCTTGTTTTCACATCTACAAGGTTATCAATGAGTGCATCAATATGATACTGCGAATAACCAACAATCTCAAGCTTTATTTCTTCATTCCAAAAAACTCCTAGACCACCACTTCTCCCCGAGATACTAACAGCGGAGCTCTTATTATAACCTAAGGAACCAACCATATTCTCTACTCTAGTTCCCTCTATTTGAGACTCAAGTATGCAAAGTATAGAGGGGGCATATTGCTTCATTAGTTCATGAAGCTCTCGAACCGCCACAGGTTTGCCAGCCCCATGGTAGTTCCAACAGAGGAGACTCATTGTGCATGGCGCGACCCCCTTGGAGGCCCACCAAACGCGCATCAGTGTTTTTGGGTAGACTTGTGTTCTTCCCAATGGGTTTCTCGCCTGTCACCGTGTTGGTTTTGTTCCTTGATAACCCACAAGTATAGGAGATCGCAACCGTTTTTGAGGGTAGAGTATTCAACCCAAATTTATTGATTCGACACAAGGGGAGACAAAGAATATTCTCAAGTATTAGCAGCTGAGTTGTCAATTTAACCACACCTGAAAACTTAGTATCTACAGCAAAGTGTTTAGTAGCAAAGTAATATGATAGTAGTGGTAGCAGTAGCAAAAGGTAACAGTAGCAAAAGTAATGTTTTTGGTATTTTGTAGTGATGATAGCAATAGCAATGGAAAAGTAAATAAGTGAAGAACAGTATATGGAAAGCTCGTAGGCAATGGATCGGTGATGGAGAATTATGCCGGATGCGGTTCATCATGTAATAGTCATAACCTAGGGTGACACAGAACTAGCTCCAATTCATCAATGTAATGTAGGCATGTATTCCGAATATAGTCATACATGCTTGTGGAAAAGAACTTGCATGACATCTTTTGTCCTACCCTCCCGTGGCAGCGGGGTCCTAACGGAAACTAAGGGATATTAAGGGCTCCTTTTAATAGACTACCGGAACAAAGCATTAGCACATAGTGAATACATGAACTCCTCAAACTATGGTCATCACCGGTAAGTATCCTGATTATTGTCACTTCAGGGTTAACGGATCATAACACATAATAGGTGACTATAGACTTGCAAGATAGGATCAAGAACTCTCATATATTGATGAAAACATAATAGGTTCAAATCTGAAATCATGGCACTCGGGCCCTAGTGACAAGCATCAAGCATAGCAAAGTCATACCAACATCAATCTCAGAACATAGTGGATACTAGGGATCAAACCCTAACAAAACTAACTTGATTACATGATAGATCTCATCCAACCCATCACCGTCCAGCAAGCCTACGATGGAATTACTCACGCACGGTGGTGAGCATCATGAAATTGGTGATAGAGGATGGTTGATGATGATGATGGCGACGGATTCCCCTCTCCGGAGCCCCGAACGGACTCCAGATCAGCCCTCCCGAGAGGTTTTAGGGCTTGGCGGCGGCTCCGTATCGTGAAACGCGATGATTTCTTCTCTCTGGTTTTTTCTCCCCGAAACCAAATATATAGAGTTGGATTGAGGTCGGAGGAGCTCCAGGGGGCCCACGAGGTAAGGGGGCGCGCCCCCACCCTCGTGGACAGGTGGTGGGCCCCCTGGTCTTCATCTTTTGCAAGGATTTTTTATTATTTCCGAATAGATGTTCAATGAAGTTTCAGGTCATTCCGAGAACTTTTGTTTCTCCACATAAATAACACCATAGCAATTCTGCTGAAAGCAGCGTCAGTCCGGGTTAGTTCCATTCAAATCATGCAAGTTAGAGTCCAAAACAAGGGCAAAAGTGTTTGGAAAAGTAGATGCGACGGAGACGTATCAACTCCCCCAAGCTTAAACCTTTGCTTGTTCTCAAGCAATTCAGTTGATAAAGTGAAAGTGATAAAGAAAAACTTTTACAAACTCTGTTGCTCTTGTTGTAAATATGTAAAGCCAGCATTCACGTTTTCAACAAAGATTATGACTAACCACATTCACAATAACGCTTAGGTCTCAAGTTTACTCATATCAATGGCATAATCAACTAGCAAGCAATAATAATAAATCTCGGATGACAACACTTTCTCAAAACAATCATAATATGATATAACAAGATGGTATCTCGCTGGCCCTTTCTAAGACCGCAAAACATAAATGCAGAGCACCTTTAAAGATCAAGGACTGACTAAACATTGTAATTCATGGTAAAAGAGATCCAGTCAAGTCATACTCAATGTAAACTAACAGTAATGAATGCAAATGACAGCGGTGCTCTCCAACTGGTGCTTTTTAATAAGAGGATGATGACTGAACATGAAAGTAAATAGATAGGCCCTTCACAGAGGGAAGTGGGGATTTGTAGAGGTGCCAGAGCTCGGTTTTGAAATAGAGATGAATAATATTTTGAGCCATATACTTTCATTGTCAACATAACAACCAAGAGATGGCAATATCTTCCATGCTACACACATTATAGGCAGTTCCCAAACAGAATGGTAAAGTTTATACTCCCCCTCCCCACCAACAAGCATCAATCCATGGCTTGCTCGAAACAACGAGTGCCTCCAACTAACAAGAGTCCCAGGGGGAGTTTTGTTTGCAATTATTTTGATTTGATTTGCATAAAGCATGGGACTGGGCATCCCGGTGACCAGCCACTTTCTCGTGAGTGAGGAGCGGAGTCCACTCCACTTGAGAATAACCCGCCTAACATGGAAGATACAAACAACCCTAGTTGATACATGAGCTATTCGAGCATACAAAACAAGATATTTATTTGAAGGTTTAGAGTTTGGCACATACAAATTTACTTGGAACGACAGGTAGATACCGTATATAGGTAGGTATGGTGGACTCATATGGAATAACTTTGGGGTTTATGGAGTTGGATGCACAAGCAGTATTCCCGCTTAGTACAGGTGAAGGCTAGCAAAAGACTGGGAAGCAACCAGCTAGAGAGCGACAACAGTCACGAACATGCATTAAAATTAATCAACACCAAGTGCAAGCATGAGTAGGATATGATCCACCATGAACATAAATATCGTGAAGGCTATGTTGATTTTGTTTCAACTACATGCGTGAACATGTGCCAAGTCAAGTCTCTTAAATCATTCAGAGGAGGATACCACCCTATCATACCACATCACAACCATTTTAATAGCATGTTGGCATGCAAGGTAAACCATTATAAGCTCCTAGCTAATCAAGCATGGCACAAGAAACTATGATCTCTAGTTGTTATTGCAAACATGTTTATTCATAATAGGCTGAATCAGGAACAATGAACTAATCATATTTACAAAAACAAGAGAGGTCGAGTTCATACTAGCTTTTCTCATCTCAGTCAGTCCATCATATATTGTCATAATTGCCTTTCACTTGCACGACCGAATAGTGTGAATAATAATAATAGTGCACATGCATTGGACTAAGATGGAATCTGCAAGCATTCAATAAACAAGAGAAGACAAGGCAATATGGGCTCTTTTGTCAGATCAACAATGATGCATATAAGAGCTACTTCAACAATTTAATTATGGTCTTCTCCTATTGACCCCCAAAGAAAAGAAAAGAAATAAAACTATTTACACGGGAAAGCTCCCAACAAGCAAAAGAAGAACAGGAAATATTTTTGGGTTTTCTTTTTAATTACTGCTACAAGCATGGAAAGTAAACTAATTAAAAGCTACAACTAATTTTTTTTATTTTTCTTAAGGTCTTTTAAACACACAAGTAGAAAGCATAAAAAGGAAATAAACTAGCATGGATGATACAATGAAAAAGTATGAGCACTGACAAATAGCAATGAGTGTGTGAACATAAATGTAATGTCAGTGGGAAATACGTACTCCCCCAAGCTTAGGCTTTTGGCCTAAGTTGGTCTATGGCCACGGCTGGCCTGGCGGATATCCATAATAATAGTTGGGGTCGTACTGAGATGAAGAAGACTCTGACTGCCACTGGTTGGCAATCATCTCCGGATCCCAATGGTAATTAGACTGTCGTAGAGGATCAACTTGTGGTTCCGACTCTTGCTCTGTGGATGATGTAGGGTTCCGATAGGCGTGAATAGCCTCTAACGGAACAACGTACTGGCCTGCAGATAAATCAAACAAGGAAGACACAGGCAGGGTAATAGTCTCAGGATGATGTTTATGAAAGAACAATTTGTATTTAAGCTCCCCTTCCCTATTCTTAACAATAAAGTCATGTGCCACCATATACTTATAATCTAAATAAACACGGGGCAGAAAATTTTCTTCCTTCTCATAATGCCTAATAGGTATGTTAAAATGTGCAGCTAGGCGTGAAGCATAGATGCCTCCAAAGATGGGGCCCTTTGTACGGTTCAGACTTAACCGCTTAGCAATAATACTGCCCATACTAACAGAGTTATCACTGAATAAACCGTGGAACAAAATAATAATATCAGGAACACTAAGGTTTCCATAGTTTCCACGACCAATTAAGAAACGACTAGCAAATATTGCAAAGTAGCATAAAACAGGAAAATGTATGCTAGTGATTCGTGCATTGGAAACCTTCCTCGTTTCCCCTACAGTGATGGTATCAATAAACCCATCCACATCACCACGATGTGGTTCCTCTGTCGTGCCCTCGAAAGGGACCAAACAAACCCGACAAAAATCATAAAGTGACATCTCCTTATGCTCATCATATAAATAAAACTCCACAGTAGGTGGTGAGCTCCTGGAATGGAAATGAAAGTTTTGCACAAAGATATTTGTGAGTAAGAGATACTGGTCGCGTTTGTCATGGAGGAAAGTGGCGAGGCCTGCATTATCAGCCAATTCATAAAAATCTTCACAAATCCCGGCTGCTCTCAAGAAATGATCGGAAGGCCATTCACACGACCGAACCTCCACGGTGCGAGGCATATTATATTTGGGCTTCTGTGCCTTTTCCTTCGAGCTTCGGCTCGATGATCCCCTCAAAAGTCTCTTCATTATTTTCCGAAAAATTCTGAATTTTTTTAGTAACTTCAAAATAAAAGTAAACAAACTCAACAAAATTGATAGCAACTACTCCTACAAGTGCCTAGAGCCTATATCATGCATCAAAACTACTTTTGACCATATAAATTTGACATGCAAGCTCAAGAACAGGGTCACCTAAGCAACACAAATTTTCAATGAATAAAGCACTAGGACAAAAACTAATTGGAGCAATGGAGGAGTCACATACCAAGGAACAATCTCCCCAAGCAGTTTTGTGAGAGGTGCTTTGAGCAAGGAGATCGAAAATGGCATCAAAATGAGCTTGGACTTGGGTTTGAGCTGGATATTCGTGTTTGTGGGAGGAAGAAGGAGTGTGTGGGTGAAAGGATAAGTGGAGGAGGGCCACCGTGGGCCCACGAGGTAGGGGGCGCGCCTAGGGGGTAGGGCGCGCCCCTGACCCTCATGGCCAGGTGCCAGCTCCTCCTGCTGTGTTCTCAGTGCCAAATATTCTCAAATATTCCAGAAAAAATCATATTTAAATTTCAGGGCATTTGGAGAACTTTTATTTTCGGGATATTTTTATATTGCACGGATAATTAGATAACAGACAGAAAAATACTTATTTTTATTTTATTTAATATAAATAACAGAAAGTAAGAGGAGGGTACAACAGGTTGTGCCTTCTAGTTTCATCCATCTCATGATCATCAAAAGGAATCCACTAACAAGGTTGATCAAGTCTTGTTAACGAACTCATTCCGAATAACATGGAACCGGAGAAATTTTGAATAACACTATTACCTCAACGGGGATATGCACATCCCCAATAACAAGAATATCATATTTCTTCTTGACAATAGGAAGAGAAAATTCAAAACCACCAAATATAATCGATGGAATTTTTCCAATAGAGTTGATACTATGAACTTGAGGTTGTTTCCTCGGAAAGTGTACCATATGCTCGTTACCGTTAACATGAAAAGTGACATTGCCTTTAGTGCAATCAATAACAGCCCCTGCAGTATTCAAAAAGGGTCTTCCAAGAATAATAGACATACTATCGTCCTCGGGAATATCAAGAATAACAAAGTCCATTAAAATAGTAATGTTTGCAACCACAACAGGCACATCCTCACAAATACCGACAGGTATAACAGTTGATTTATCAGCCATTTGCAAAGATATTTCAGTAGGTGTCAACTTATTCAAATCAAGTCTATGATATAAAGAGAGAGGCATAACACTAACACCGGCTCCAAGATCACATAAAGCAGTTTTAACATAGTTTTTTTTAATGGAGCATGGTATAGTGGGTACTCCTGGATCTCCAAGTTTCTTTGGTATTCCACCCTTAAAAGTATAATTAGCAAGCATGATGGAAATTTCAGCTTCCGGTATCTTTCTTTTATTAGTAACAATTTCTTTCATGTATATAGCATAAGGGTTCATTTTGAGCATATCAGTTAATCGCATATGCAAAAAGGTGGGTCTAATCATTTCAGCAAAGCGCTCAAAATCCTCATCATCCTTTTTCTTGGATGGTTTGGGAGGAAAAGGCATGGGTTTCTGAACCCAAGGCTCTCTTTCCTTACCGTGTTTCCTAGCAACAAAGTCTTTCTTATCATAACGTTGATTCTTTGATTGTGGGTTATCAAGATCAACAACAGGTTCAATTTCTATATCATTATCATTACTAGGTTGAGCATCATCATGAACATTATCATTAACATTATCACTAGTTTCAGGTTCATTACCAGGTTGTGTTTCAGCATCAGATATAGAAATATCATTTGGATTCTCAGGTGTTTCAATAACAGGTTCACTAGAAGCATGCAAAGTTCTATCATTTTTCTTTTTCTTCCTATTAGAAGGACTAGGTGCATCCACATTATTTCTTTGAGAATCTTGCTCAATTCTCTTAGGGTGGCCTTCAGGATACAAGGGTTCCTGAGTCATTCTACCACCTCTAGTCATAACTCTAACAACATTATCATTTTTCTTACTATTCAATTCATTGAGCAGATCATTTTGAGCTTTAAGTATTTGTTCTATTTGAGTGGTAACCATAGAAGCATGTTTAATAATAAGTTTAAGTAAACCTTTGACATTAGCCATATAATCACCCAAGTGTTCAAGCATATTTGAATTGTATTTCAATTGTCTACCAAAATAAGCATTAAAATCTTCTTGCTTGACCATAAATTTATCAAACTCATCTAAGCATGGGCTAGCAAATTTAGTAAACGGGATTTCAGCTTTATCATATCTATAGAGAGAATTTAACTTTACTACGTGTGTCGGGTTATCAATACCACGAGTATCTTCAATAGGTAATGGATTAAGATCATATGTTTCTTCGACAGGCGGTAAATTAAGACCATGTATTTCTTCAATAGGAGGTAAATTCTTAACATCTTCAGCTTTAATACCTTTTTCTTTCATAGATTTCTTTGCCTCTTGCATATCTTCAGGACTGAGAAATAGAACACCGCTTTTCTGCGGAGTGGGTTTAGGAATAGGCTCATGAGCTGGCTCAGGAAGTGGCTTAGGAAGTGTCCAATTATTTTCATTTGTCAACATATTATTCAATAAAATTTCAGCTTCATCCGGTGTTCTTTCCCTGAAAACAGAACCAGCACAACTATCCAAGTAATCTCTGGAGGCATCAGTTAGTCCATTATAAAAGATATCAAGTAGTTCATTTTTCTTAAGAGGATGATCAGGCAGAGCATTATGTAATTGGAAAAGCCTCCCCCAAGCTTGTGGGAGACTCTCTTCTTCAATTTGCACAAAATTATATATGTCCCTTAAAGCAGCTTGTTTCTTATGAGCAGGGAAATATTTAGCAGAGAAGTAATAAATCATATCCTGGGGACTACGCACACAACCAGGATCAAGTGAATTAAACCATATCTTAGCATCACCCTTTAATGAGAACGGAAATATTTTAGGATATAAAAGTAACGAGTTCTCTCATCATTTGTGAATAGGGTGGCTATATCATTTAATTTAGCAAGATGTGCCATAACAGTTTTAGATTCATAGCCATGAAAAGGATCAGATTCAACCAAAGTAATTATATCAGGATCAACAGAGAATTCATAATCCTTATTAGTAACATATATAGGTGAAGTAGCAAAAGCAGGGTCAGGTTTCATTCTAGCATTAAGAGATTGCTACTTCCATTTAGCTAATAACCTCTTGAGTTCGTATCTATCTTTGCAAGCTAAAATAGCTAAAGCAGCTTCTTTTTCAAAAACATAACCCTCAGGAATAACACGTGAGTCTTCATCATCACTTTCATCAATATTATCAGATTCAATATTTTCATTCTCTCTAACCCTAGCAAGTTGTTCATCAAGAAATTCACCAAGTGGCACAATAGTATCAAGCATAGAAGTAGTTTCATCATAAGTATCATGCATAGCAGAAGTGGCATCATCAATAACATGTGACATATCAGAACGAATAGCAGAAGTAGGTTTAGGTGTCGCTAGCTTACTCAAAACAGAAGGTGAATCAAGTGTGGAGCTAGATGGCCGTTCCTTATCTCCCCTCGTAGTTGAGGGATAAATCTTGGTTTTTGGATCTCTCAAGTTCTTCATAATGATAAGCAGATATAAATCCCAAGTGACTCAAAGAATAGAGCTATGCTCCCCGGCAATCGTGCCAGAAAATAGTCTTGATAACCCACAAGTATAGGGGACCGCAACAGTTTTCAAGGGTAGAGTATTCAACCCAAATTTATTGATTCAACACAAGGGGAACCAAAGAATATTCTCAAGTATTAGCAGCTGAGTTGTCAATTCAACCACACCTGGAAACTTAGTATCTGCAGCAAAGTGTTTAGTAGCAAAGTAATATGATAGTAGTGGTAGCGGTAGCAAAAGGTAACAGTAACAAAAGTAATGTTTTTGGTATTTTGTAGTGATGATAGCAATAGCAATGGAAAATTAAATAAGCGAAGAATAGTATATGGAAAGCTCGTAGGCAATGGATCAGTGATGGAGAATTATGCCAGATGCGGTTCATCATGTAACAGTCATAACCTAGGGTGACAGAGAACTAGCTCCAAATCATCAATGTAATGTAGGCATGTATTCCGAATATAGTCATACATGCTTATGGAAAAGAACTTGCATGACATCTTTTGTCCTACCCTCCCATGGTAGCGGGGTCCTAACGGAAACTAAGGGATATTAAGGCCTCCTTTTAATAGAGTACCGGAACAAAGCATTAGCACATAGTGAATACATGAACTCCTCAAACTATGGTCATCATCGGTAAGTATCCCGATTATTGTCACTTCGGGGTTAACGGATCATAACACATAATAGGTGACTATAGACTTGCAAGATAGGATCAAGAACTCTCATATATTGATGAAAACATAATAGGTTCAGATTGAAATCATGGCACTCGGGCCCTAGTGACAAGCATTAAGCATAGCAAAGTCATAGCAACATCAATCTCAGAACATAGTGGATACTAGGGATCAAACCCTAACAAAACTAACTCGATTACATGATAGATCTCATCCAACCCATCACCGTCCAGCAAGCCTACGATGGAATTACTCACGCACGGCGGTGAGCATCATGAAATTGGTGATGGTGGATGGCTGATGATGACGATGGCGACGGATTCCCCTCTCTGGAGCCCCGAACGGACTCCAGATCAACCCTTTCGAGAGGTTTTAGGGCTTGGCGGCGGCTCCGTATCGTAAAACGCGATGATTTCTTCTTTCTGATTTTGCTCTCCCCGAAACCAAATATATAGAGTTGGAGTTGAGGTCGGAGGAGCTCCAGAGGGCCCACGAGGTAGGGGGCGCGCCCCCACCCTCGTGACCAGGTGGTGGGCCACTGGTCTTCATCTTCTGCAATGATTTTTTATTATTTCCGAATAGATGTCCCATGAAGTTTCAGGTCATTCCGAGAACTTTTGTTTCTGCACATAAATAACACCATAGCAATTCTGCTGAAAACAGCGTCAGTCCGGGTTAGTTCCATTCAAATCATGCAAGTTAGAGTCCAAAACAAAGGCAAAAGTGTTTGGAAAAGTAGATACGACGGAGACGTATCATTCCTCTTCGGTTCCTGCTTTGAAGAGGGGCTCTGTGGGATTTCGGTGGCTGTTGTTGACGTAGTATTGGAAGCTGTAGTAGGCGCTGGAAGCAGCATTAACGCCTTTTGGTCTGTCACATCAGCCCCTCTCTTCCTATTCCTATCACCATCGTCCATCATCACATCCGTATCAGATTTTGCATATTTCTCCTTAGGAGCGGGGGTGTCAAGATCAGAACCACGACCACGTCCTCTTCCTGTCCGCCCACCGCGGCCTCCTCCGCGACCACCTCTTGCTCCGTTACCATCGGCTGGGACTCGTCCTTCACCTGGGCCACTCCCCGGTCCCTTGAACCATGAAGCTTTTAGGTCTTTAAAAACCAACGCCTTTGGGTCATGGACACCATTGCCGCACTCTTTGAAGAGATGGCCAATGTATCCACACACTACACACCAATCAGGGAGCCGTTCATACTTGGCTCTGAAGATCTCCCTGCGCATAGTGTCCTTCTTCTTCACCACCAGAGAGACGGCATTTTTGAGGGGTTTGGTGACATCAATCTTCACAAGAACACGTGCAAAGTTGCCTTCAAAATCTTGAGATCTTGGTTCGACAAAGATGAACTCTCCCACCGTTGCAGACAAAGCTTTGATCTTAGGGAAGAAACCATCAAGGAAGTCATGGATCTGTATCCACATATCTACCTTGTTGAGTTTGATAGTAGACGGTTTTGTGTAGCCGTCATACTCAGCTAGAACCACCGCTTTCCCCTTGAAGCTCCAGGGTCCATCCTCCATCACCCGTTCCCAATCGCCCAAGCATCCAAACTGCAGCGTGTATAGGTTATCTTCAAGCGGCCTGATCTTCACTTCCTTTGCTAGGTCCCAGGCGACCCTCATGTTTCTGTAAAACCAATACTGACTGTAAGGTTTCTCCGTGTGAACCCTGGCAATGGCCATCCACCTGGTCGCCTCCTTTGGCAACTCATCATCCTCGATCACCACGTCCTGGAGATCATCTTCCTTCAAGCCTAGTCCGTCCATCATTGCTTCCAGATCGGTCATGCCGCTCCCCGATCTCGTAGCAGTGTCTTCCATATCCTCTTACCCGAGGTCTTGTTTCGCGGGCGGTATGATCCCTAGTGATCCCTTCCCCCTACCGATCACCGCCGGCGTGGGGGATAGGAGAGGGGAGCCGAGGTCTCTACGGTGGTGCGATCGGTCGTCGCCGCTGAGAGGAGCGAAACCCTAACATGAGGGGATAGCTCACGCATCTAGTAGCACTTGCCATCAGCCGGCTCCGCCTCGGCCTTTCCTTGCTGGGCCATGGCAGCCAGCGCCGCCCTGCTTGGGCCTTTGCAAAGCATACATGCCACGTGCCTTTAGGCCCCGCTGGCCCTACCTGGCTGCTGGACGACATGTGATGCCACTGCCGTGCACCACGGCTGCTTCCATCCCGGCGTATGCCTGCAACCGCCATCGTGAACAGATCGATCCGCTGCTGCACGTCCATCCGATCTGCAAGACCCCCAGCTACTCGCCTGTCGTCGCCTGCTTCCCATTGCTTCAGTACTCGCCGACTTGTCTGATTGCTTTCCTTCTGCACGTACAGACTATACCGATCCATGTCGAACTTTCCTCCTCCTCAAGATCAACACCATGACCTCAAATCGAACCTTGCTCATGATACCACTTGTTAGAATAAATTCGAGATCACCGTTGATCTATCAAGGACCAAGCAATCACACAAGCATGACACGGAGATTTGTTAACGAGGTTCACCATCATGGCTACATCCCCACTACGGGCGCTCCTCCCTGTGACACCGTCACAATACCGCACACCGGCCACCCGGCGCCGGCACACGCCGCCGGCTCCCCCTGCATACCTGTGCTATTATGTTGGCATAGGTTACATTGTGTGTCTACCCCCGCTATATATGAGAGGTCTAGGGTACAAGTGTCCTACTTGGACACGACTCCATATTCTATCTACACACAGTCCAAAATCAAGTTCAACTATAACCTAGCTTGTACAATAATATTCGACACAACTTTAACATTGTGCTTGTCCAGAATTATGTTAACATGGCATATGATCAAACCGCTCAAAACTGAGCACGTTACTTGTCAAACAATCACTTTGAACAGATAATTGTTGACCCTTAATCCCAAAAACATATATGCTCATCCTGTATCGAGAATCTTGCAACCAAGTCGGATCATAATATCTCTCTACTGTCATACTACTAAAAATCTCAGTTCCAGTGTTGTTCATTTTCCAGCAAACCAGTGACATCATTGTACTAGAAAGACCACAAAAATCTATTTGCATCCTTTTCCATGTGTGTAATTATATGTGGTTTCTTTTCTTTTTGAGGGGAATATGTGGTTTCTATCATATTTATGAAGGAAGTTGATCTGCTGAATCTTGTCGGGGATACCGTGGTGAAATCCAACAACAAAGATGATTGTCTGCTTTTTCGGGTTTATTTTTTTTGCCTTGCTGCGACTGCAAGCTTATGTTATGGATATAGTTGATTATAGACTGGCGAAGTATCGAGTGAAAACACTCGTTCAGTGAAAACTGAAAACTATCGTCGTAAGCCATCTGATCGAGCACGTACGGTACACAGCTAAGGTGGGAATCTAACTAACCACTTAATCACAGTTTTGCAGTTAACCCCCTGCACCTACGTCCTACCTTGGTAACGATTCAGAAAAAAGAAAGGAAAACGAATCGTGCTCAATTTGTTCCGCCATGGAGCGCGCAGCCGCCCGTTGCCATGTGCCCTAGCTCTACGACGACCGCCCTGTCTAGCAGCGCTAGCCCTCCGCCAGCCAAGACCGTGACCTCCCACCCTCCGTCGGCCTCGTCCGTGATCCCCCGCCCTCCGCCGGCCACGGCCGTGAGCCATTGCTCTATGTCTGTCGTGACTCGCCCTTCAGAGCACGCCTCACCGCTGCTCGTAATAAGCGACCATGTTATGTCTGAATATGTGTTCCATGAAATGGCCATGATAGAATTCCATTTCCAAGTGAAAGAATATTGTTCTCATGGCTGATATTTCTGCATTTTGTTTAATCGAGTTTACTGCATAGTAATGGGAAACTTATGTACATAAGAGAGGGCATTTAGCTTAGGATGAGCCCCACGCCTGCTCATGCTGCTGCTATGTTGTAGCTCTCCCTGGTGGTGTGTAATTATGGGATCTGTTTCTTAGAAATGGCAGCTAAGTAAAGCAGAATCCATGTCACTGAAAGAAAGTTCCTCAACTAGCTATCCTACACTGTGACAGACCTGCATCACCTCCAGAGCAATGGGAGAGTCAAAGAAAGTTGCTCAAGATCCATATTGATTCAAGAATTTTATGTATATTCACGTTCATTCAGGTGCAGCAAAACAACAATGATGTATCTGAACATCCACATTCATTCAGTTACAGAAAAACATCAACCATCCATTTCTTTGTACAGCAATCCCTTGCGGAGAAGAAGGGCAGGGAGGCGGAGGCCGCGGCCGCTGGGTCTCCCTCGTGCAGGAGCAGCGCCAGGTCGCCGGATCACGGAAGTCGGCGTTCCGTGTGGCCAGCGCTGCCGCCGCCGCCAGCGGTGGAGAAGAAGGGCAGGGAGGCGGAGGCCGCGGCCTGGTCTCCCTCGCGTGGGAGCAGCGACAGGCCACGGGGTCGCCAACGCGGAGGTCGCTGTTGCGTGTGGCCAGCGCTAGGGGAGTGGCGGCGCCGTCGAATCGCCGCCGCAGCCAGTCCCCGTCAATCGCTGCGGCCTCGAGGACACCCTCGCGCGGGTGGATAACTCCTGTTAGCAGGGGGTTAGCTGCAAAACTGTGATTAAGTGGCTAGTTAGATTTCCACCTTAGCTGTGTACCCTACGTGCTCAATCAGATGGCGTACGACGATAGTTTTCAGTTTTCACTGAACGAGGGTTTTCACCTGATGTCATACAGTTTGGTAGTGGTTAAGGACTCCACAAGCTTCTGTGAACGAGGTTAGAATAATCTCTTTCATCGCTTAAATGGGTCATGGAAGATAAGTTTTTTTTTTTGCGAGGGCGGAGATATGTTGACTCCCCTTGAGCCTTATCTATAACTGATCTAATTGTCCTAGAACCATTGGTTGCCAAAACTTTGTTAGCTCAATACTCCAGTTTTATAGAATGAGTAAATGGGATACATAGTTATTTAGAGGACCGGAAGACGGCATTCATAGCAAAGGGTGAGAATTTTGTCGTCTAACCTATATAATCTTGCTCATTGTTTTTATATATATTGTTGTTCAGGTTGTTGTATGAATGATCATTTGAAGTGTCGTATATGAGGGTAACCGATCCCGCTCTCTGACGACACAGGAGAAACCCTATCAGCGCCGCCGCCGCCAGAGGGGACTCCAGCGAAGCCCGTGCTTGCCAAGTGAAGGTGGAGGCGGGGCGCTCTTTTCTCCGCCTGGTTTGGGTCACTACTCGGGCGCATCGGTCACCTGTTGAGGCGGGGCATGTTCTTCCATCCGGCGGTGGCGTTCTGCTTGTCTCCAGCGGCTTTGTCCGTCTCGTGGTGGAAGGGCGTGCGGTCGGAGGCAAGAGTTGGATGCACTTAGCTGCCCTGGTTCGTGTATGTTTCTTTTAACAAATTTAGCACATGATAGAATCACATGGAAAAATCATGTTGGATTGTGTTTTTCTTTTCTTGGACACATACTCTCTTCTTCCATGAATAAGTGCACATTTGGCATTTCAAATTCGTCCAAAATAGTGTATTTCTATCTTCTTAATGCACTTTAAAATAAAAATTGGTTATCTCTCGTCACACGATAATCAAGACCGATAACATTCAACATATGATCTACTCACATTCTACATGCACTTAGCTTACTAATGGTGTGGTAATTAAAGATGAGAGATGATGGCTTGCACCTTTTCGCTGTATTTTTTTACTTCACTCCATAAATTGTCCTAAACTTTCTATACGTACACTCATTCGTGGACAGAGAGAATACATGAAAGTAGGGATTCCGGAGAAATTCGTCCTATGATCATCACACATACCCGCCCGCGTATGCAATGTCGCAGCGGTGGCATAGCGACAACGACGAGATATCTATGTGCATCAACCTTTCTGTGATCAGCTGGCTGGCATTAAGAAACGGTGTGGACAACAAGCTGATGTACGCATAAAGTTTTCTCGTTTTCTCGCATTTAAGTTCCTGTGGATTCCTTATACTGCAATCGAACCTTACAAAGTAATTTATGATCTATAGCACTATTATCTATCCATACGATGTACTTCCTCCGTTCCAAATTACTCGTCGTAAAAATGGATGTATCTACAACTAAAATACATCTAGATACATCCATACCTGCGACAAGTAATTCGGAACGGAAGGAGTACGTATGTGTGAGCGTCACTAGCCGATCCACAGTCAAGACCACAACGGCGCCTGCTGATCAGGCACAGGCGGACGTCGGCGACAACACTTGTACTGACACTAGATTGTTGTAGTTCATGGCGACGTTTGAAGATGATATCGGCATTGCAGCATCCGAGCTACTTATTACCAGATTGATCGAAGAGGAGACGCCAAACAAAGTGATTGTAAATCAAAGCATCCATGTTACTAGTGATCAACTTTATGCAAAAAGGAAGGCACGTGTACTCATATGAGCTATATACCTTCTTTTAAGATGAATACACTCATTCTTATGAAAACTTCACGTGATATGCTCCTTGTTACCATAACATGACACTTTTGAAACGGTAATGTACGTCACTTTTTTGGCGAACAAATACATTGCCTACTAATTTGCATGATGACACTCAAATTATTATTTTTTGCAAGATGAGCTGTATATACTTTGGATGATAAATACTAGTCTATACACACACTCCCTCAATTGAAAAAAAGTGTACATACTCAATAAGAAGTTACACACAGGAGTAGAAAATCCACTCTTTAACAAACAAAAATCTTCAGTGAATCCCGGTGGTGGTGGAAATTGAGCAAATCTTGAATCAACAAATGGAGACAAACAAACAAAACAAACCATAGTCCAATACTCTAATACAACAACATAGTCT
>NC_041388.1:414142378-414145471 GCF_002162155.2 Triticum dicoccoides | reverse complement strand
CATAAACTAATTAGTAAACAATGATCTTGGGTGGATCCCGGTGGTGGTGGAAATTGAGCAAATCAAACCTTTAATAATCAACAAACAAACCACAGACCGATACTCCGATACAACAGCATAGTATAAAGGAGAACATCAGCTCGCGGGCTCTAAAATCAAGTCATCGGGCAAGCATCGGTAGCTCTATGCTGTTGGAATCACTACATTACCTCTAGCACCACCACCCGCTACTGCCAGACAGGGGAGTATGAAATGAGGAACCGCATAACCACTGAGAAAACCTCCGCTGCTACTCCTGCCCAGAAAACAAGGTGCCCTGCTCTAGCCCCGGTGCCTTACTCCGGATCCTGTTGCTGGCATCGTTCGGTATTATTGTTGCTAACCACATATACTTGACCATAAGCAACTATATTGAATAAATACAATGTGGTGAAGTGCGTCGGGGGGGGGGGGGCAAATGTCCCCCGTCCACTCCATAATAGTGTTGATGTTATATTCTGCAAATCATATTTTTTCAATATATTTAGATATGTAGATCTATGGTGCCCTTTTTTAGATAGGCCCTAGTCTGCCGCACGTTTTGCCATGGCCTAGGGCCGGCTATAGTGGAGGGGCAGACGCGACGACGAGGGCGAGGCGAAGATGGTGCTCGATGGCGCAGTTACCACGGGGATCGTGCTCGACAGCGATAGTCATGGGGACATGTGTGCCCTAGTTGCCCTGACAAAGAGGACAATGGTGATAAGGACAATGGGACCTCCTTATTCATGGTGTGGTTATGTGGTGGAACAACGAGAGGGTCAAAGAGCGAGGCAGATATTGATATTGACGTACTCTTTAAAAGAACGAATTGGCATTGCACACTGCCAAAGCAGTGGGGACGCGTGTTGAACATAAATCGTTGTAATCACGAGTAAGAACACTTTTAATATGCATGATCAGACAAACAAGTGCCCTAATACATTTAACGTCATTAGTAATCCTTTTATTCTAGGATCCCAATACCTACCTCACTTGACGTTTGATCCCCAGGTATCCCAGCGCGAACAAAGCATTTGCTAGGAGGAAGCCACCCACGCGAACGATAACGTTCAACTAGATCGGAAACGTGCCTTGGCGCGAGGGTACCCGTCTTAACGACATAGCCAATTAGGGAAGATCGAACAACATAATTCGTTAATAGTAAAGCAAGTTAAACACTGATTTTTTGGTTCAAGAGAAAGAAGAAACTTCACTATGTACCACAAAAGCCAGCCACACATGATATCTATCTCAGCACTAACCATGCATTTGGTATTTCATGCAATATGAGATAGATCACTAATTGGGAGCATTAAAATTGCACAATTGATTACTAAAATGACCAGGCGACTTGAAAGGAGCAGATATATCAGACTGACAACTTAACCCAGTATGTAAGAAATTCAAATTAATGGTGGTCTGATTTGTTCGTCAGATAACTCTTCAATGACCCACCCCACAACTTTCTTCATGTATTACTAGTAGACCTTAAATTCAACTCTAAACGGTTCAACATCCCTCAATGATTCATCAGTGGTAAGAAAACTCAGTCAATTCACCACGACAAATACAACCTAAAGATAAGCCATACAAAATAGACATGCTCTTAGTTTTTCCGATTCACTCTTTTTGCTCCACTTCATCACATGGCTTGAGCATCGACAACTTCCTCTCCAATCCACCTTTGTAAGTACAGTTTCTGTAGGTTGATTCCATTGGTGTAATTAACATTAATAAATAAAAATATACTCAAAGTGATAGTTTAACTAAAAGTTCTACAAAGAATGATAACTTTCATGGCTGTGGTACCCACTTCAGCTTTGTATAGAACTGTGCGGGAGGCCATTTATAGCGAAACAAGTTGAATTTTCTACCTGTTGGAACATGAGATTTGTGGTTGTAAGACATTTTTTTATGCAGGGAGATAGACCAACATCAATATCATTTACGACCAGTCGTAAACAAAATGGTTCTAAGCCATGTTTACATCTCAAAACTCATGAATTTTGCCCTCTATGATTTAGCAAGAAACATTCAACATTTTAACTTACCTGAACATGGATCAAGTATCTAAAACTATTTATTTTTTCAAGGGAAGTATCTACAACCTTCGCTCAGGCAAAGAAATAATCCATGCAAACTAACGGGAAACAGAGAAGGTCTTATTCTCAAAGTGGTACATAGCACAAGACAAAGATTATGTATTAAACATAGAAGATTTTTCTGGTAGCAAGGGTAGAGGAGAATATTAGACCTATTCGTTTAAGCTTTAGAGAGGAAGTGGACCATAAATTCTTCAATAAAAAATCGCCAATATATCAAATATAGTTTGGAGGCTTTCCCAAGGCACTGGTTATCTTGCTGTGAACACGGGAACAAAGGAAGCACAAAATAAGGTAGAGAAAAGGAAGAATAGAATGCTACATGCAGGCTGCGGGCAGCTGTAGCATTGTAACATCCCAAATTTTCAATTTGGATTGCTATACACTAGATTATCATTGCATATCATATTTATTGCATTTTGGTTGATCCTAGAAATTTTTTGCAACTCAAGGACCCTCGGAGAGAGTTGGGGATTTCGTTATTTTCATATTTGAGTTGTCTCAAATTTTGAAAATAGGATCATTTGATTTTATTTTATCTTCAATAATTTCTATTACAACAATATGAGAGATGGAATAAAATGACTTTCCTAAAATAAAGAAATATTGAGGATTTAATAAAAAAATCAAATAAGATTTTATTTGGTTTTATTTGCTATTTTATTTGAATTTAGGAAAAATGCGTGTTTTTCAAAATTTCATTTAGGCTCCAAATAAATGTTCATCCTGTGCGTCTTGATTTTAGAAGCCGAGGAAAATTTATTTCGGGATTTTTGGAGTCCGTTTAGTATTTCTTTTATTTGTTTTTCTGCGTGTTATTATTTAAAAAAAACGTGAACCGACTCCGGGCCGTACACGAGCGGGACTCCGCCCGGGGCAGCCTTATAAGCCGCCACCCGGGGCCCGAGCCAGCCCACCCGGGCCGAAACCCTAGCGCCAATCCGCGCCGCCGCCCGCCCGCGCCGCCGAC
>NC_041388.1:414019023-414142108 GCF_002162155.2 Triticum dicoccoides | reverse complement strand
CCGAGGTAGCCGCCGTCGCCCGCGGTTTTCTTTAGAAAACCGCCCGGTTTTTTAAAGGCCGCTGTTTATTTTTTTTAGATTCGTTTTTTTAGAACGGTTTTTTTCGGTTTATTCTTTTTAGCGAGCGTTCGCTCGTTCGTTCGTTTTAACGAACGTGTTCGTCGTTTAGATCCAGTTAACGAACGTTCGTTCGTTAAACTGTTCGTCATTTTTCTTTTTCTCGGATTAAATCCGCGATTTTTCTGATCGCGATTTCTGATCTGATTTTCGATTTAGTATAACTTTTCGCTCGTTTATCGGAATCAGGCGATTCAAGCGCCTGGAATTTCGTCCCGAAACACTCTTTCCGTTTAACCAACTTAAACAAGTTTTTGCTTCTGTAAAAAATGCCTTAGATCCAGAATAGTAAACAAAGTCTGTTTCTTTTGCCGTTTGTCTTTCGTTGCTTCGTTCGATTTGATTATTTTTGCCAACTGGAGTTCTTAAGATGAACTTTCTGGTTAGATCTCTTATTCGAGTTTTACATGTGCATTAGTTGATTACTTATTGTATGCTTGTTTGTTTGCGATAGAGTACCCGGAGTGCGCCGCTTGTTACTTCGAATCACTTGGTTTCCCGGATCATCAGCAAGGCAAGTAACACTTTGATCATACCTTTACTACCCAGTTTTATTGCATTAGATCAATCCCTACACATTGCATGATTAGGATCTAATTAAATTGTGGGTTTGGGAAGTAGTTGAGGTAATACCTATTACCTGTTTATTATCAAACCTTTGGGAGTTACTTCTACGTTTGCTTATTATTGCTATGCTATGCTAGTAGACGTGGATTAGGTGAGTGATATCCATGACAGACGTGAGATTTTTAAATCAATGGTTTATCTAAGGTGGCAACTTAAATATGCATCTGGGTGGATTGAGGTACCTGGGTATTCCAGGATTGCCTGTTTTTTTTGGACCGCCACCCAGGCTCAAAGGGATCATGAGATTTTTTATCTAGAAACTTCCGTGTCCAGCCACAAGCTATTATGGGCTCTAGCATAGTTGACTAAGTCGTGTGAACTCTTACAGAGGTAGACTAGCAGATGTAGGGGATGTAGGTGGTACGGTCTACCCATCGTAAGGTGCTAGCGCTTCCGAAAGACTATGTCTCGGTCATCCGTTTCTCAAACACCGTGAAGTGCGAGAAACCAAACGGAGGCGATCGAGTCTTGTGGGGAAAAGTGCGCAAACCTCTGCAGAGTGTATAAACTAATCATGGTTAGCCATGTCCCCGGTTATGGACATCTTGAGTATCTAGTACCTGGATTATCATGTGAATCTCAACATGTTACTATAAAATTTAATTTGACATTTTTTAATGATGTTACTTAATTGGGATTGAGGATGCTGTCAACCATTCTCAATGTTTAACAACCACCATAATAGTTAAATAAATTTATTCCTTTGCCGTAGGGAAAAATTGGCTTTACGCAAAACTGTAACCATAGAGCTTTCCACCAGTCAAATATGCATATAGTATAGTTGTTTCATTCCATTACTCTCTATGTGTTACATTGCCAGCATATGCCATGTGCTAACCCATTTTCAGGCTGCAACGTTAATGTTGCAGACTTTTCAGACGATGATTAAGGAGTTTTAGGTCGTGGTTCTATACTCAGTGATGCCGTTGGAGTTGATGGACTCACTCATCTTCCAAGCCTTCCGCTGTTATCATTATTAGATGGCCTTAAGCCACATTTATTGTAATAAGATCTCTATTGAGACACTCGATGTACTAAGTGTGTGATTGCTACTCTGTTATAAATCCTTCAAGTATTGTGTGGTGTCAGCATTACTGATTCAGGGATGACACCGGAGTATAGAGATTGGACCGTTTAAGGTCTGGTCGCTACAAGATGGTATCAGAGCACACGTTGACTGTAGGACACGACCACTAAGCTAAAGACCTAGATCACTACTCACTCTCTTCTCTTCTGACCTCTCATCTTTTCTACTCTTTAGGATGGCGGACGCAAGGAACAAGTTCACGCAACCGGATGAAGATACACCCTTTGGACGTCACTTGAAGGAAGTCACTAGATACCTGAACATAGGAGTACCAAGCTTCACCGGAACCTACAACACCACTTTACCTGAAGAAGAGCGCTGGATGATTCAAGTTCAAATTCCAGGAAGGACGTTCATGCCAGTCACTGAGCCCATAGAGTTTTCTTTTGATGCACCAACTTGGAGTCTAGGAAAGAGCATGGCAGCTCACATCGCCATGGGACGCATTGGAGAAGCCTACCGCAATAATCTCAAGGATACTATCTACCAAATTTGTGGGCGCCGAGATGAGCACTGGGAGATGATCAGCACTAGAAAGGATAGATCAATTACAGCTTTTATCCAGGAGTTAAACCAGCACATTCGATGTTAGGAGAACCAGATGTGCGCCGACATGATAGACCTGAAGAAGGCAAAGACAAGAATCAAGGAACTGGAGGAAGAACTCAAGGCTACACGTGAAGATTGTGAAGAGGAAGTTGAAGTATTAGTGGGGAAGAATGACGATCTGATCAAGAAGCTTGGAATATTTATGGGAGGCCCTACACCAGTAGAAGAAGATGAAGAACCCAAGGAGATTCGCCCGGAAGACTACATCATCATCGATGACACCGACTCGGATCCAGATGATAGCAATGATGACTATGTTGATGAAGCTGGAGCAGATATCATGGAGTCTGCAACCGAAGAATATTTCTAGTAGACCACCTCATCAGTAGTAGTAGTCCACCATGTAAATATAGTAGTCCGAGCACTTTTGCGATAGTTAGATCGATTGTATGCCCTTGTTTGATTGAATGAAGTGAATTGTTTGCTTTTCCCTCATGTGCATATGGGTAGTGTTTTCTCTTTAGACCCCCTCTATTCTTAAATATCATCTTTTCTAAACCCTCAGATGCCTCCGAGACATGACCCCGGATTTACCTTTCCACCGGAGCTCACCCAGTTGATCCAGCAGCAGAACACATTGATGCAGTTACTAGTCCAGAATCAGAATCAGGGGAACAACAACAACAACCCACCACCACCACCACCTGTTGATCACTTAGCCCGTTTTCTTAGGCTGAATCCGCCGGTGTTTTCCAGTAGCACCGAGCCAATAGTAGCAGATGATTGGCTCCGCAAGACAGCTAGAGAGTTGACCACAGCAGGATGCATGGATCCGGAGAAGGTGAAGTTTGCTGCACATCAGCTTGAAGGACCCGCAGCATCATGGTGGGAGAATTTCACAGCCACTTTCCCTGTCGATACTGTCACATGGGACCAGTTTCAGCAGACTTTTCGAACTGCCCATGTTTCAGCAGGAGCTATGGCCATGAAGAAGTGAGAGTTTCGCAACTTGCGCCAAGGAGGATGGATAGTTGGCCAGTATGTGGAGGACTTTAGTAAATTAGCATGTTATGCCCCAGATGACGTTGCTACGGATGCAGCTAAACAGGAGAAGTTTATGGAAGGACTGAATGATGAGTTGAGCATGCAGTTGATAGTAGCAACCTTCAACAACTACCAGGAGTTGGTAGATCGTGCTCTTATGATTGAAGGGAAGCAGCAGCAAATTGAAAATCGCAAGAGGAAGTATGCACAAGGAAAGTACAATTCAGGAGCTCAGCAGAAGCCACGATTTACCCCTAGACCGGGAGGACATCTTCAGCATACCCATGGAGGAGGAAGCTCACACAATCACAATGGCCCCAGGAATGGTAATGGGAATGGAGGAAGCAACGGCCAGAACCGCACCAACCCATCAACCCCAGCCAAGAAAGACCTGAGCCAAGTCACTTGCTTTAAGTGCCAGAAGACCGGACATTATGCCAATGAATGTCCTGAATCCCAGAATGGAAATGGCAATGGAAGCTCTGGGAAGAAGCCGAACCCTTTCAACAGGGGACATGTGAACCACGTTAACGTGGAGGAGGTTGAAGAGCAGCCGGATGCAGTAATCGGTAAGTTTTTGGTTAAGTCATTTACTGTACTCGTTCTTTTCGATACTGGTGCATCGCATTCATACATATCAAGGGGATTTGTGGATAAGTATAAACTGCCAACCCAAGCCCTTAGGTCACCCATGTTAGTAACCTCGCCTGGAGCAGAATATATGGCTAGTCTATGGTGTGATCGGTTACCATTAAGGATTGGTAACTATGTTTTTCTCTCAGACCTAATAGTATTGGAATCCCAAGGATTGGATGTGATATTAGGCATGGATTGGTTATCAAAGTATGAAGGGAATATTGAATGTGCTAGTAAGTCAATTTTGCCTACCACCCCAGAAGGGAGAAGGATCAAGTATGTATCCCGACATGTGCCAAAGAGGACTCAAGTAAATTGGTTAACAGGAGTTGTGCAGGAGGAAGTACCAGTAGTGAAGGATTTCCCCGAAGTATTTCCAGAAGAGTTGCCAGGCATGCCACCGGATAGAGATATTGAGTTTTTGATTGAGCTATTGCCAGTCACAGGGCCAATATCAAAGAGACCATATAGGATGCCTGCAAAGGATTTGGTGGAAATTAAGAAGCAAATTAAGGATTTACTGGATAAAGGATATATTCGCCCAAGTTCTTCACCATGGGGATCGCCAGTACTTCTAGTGGGAAAGAAGGATGGATCGTTAAGGATGGTTGTCGATTATCGAGGATTGAATGAAGTAACCATCAAGAACAAGTACACACTACCGATGATTAATGATCTGTTTGATCGATTGCAAGGAGCTAAGGTATTTTCCAAGATCGATCTGAGATCAGGATACCACCAGTTGAAGATTCGGGAACATGATATACCCAAGACGGCTTTTACCACCAGGTATGGGCCGTACGAGTATACCGTTATGTCATTTGGTCTGACTAACGCACCTGCATATTTTATGAACATGATGAACAAGGTGTTTATGGAGTTCTTGGATAAGTTCGTCGTAGTGTTCATTGATGATATCCTGGTTTACTCAAAGAATGAAGAGGAGCATAAGGAACATTTGTGTTTGGTTCTTGGAAAGCTCAGGGAACATCAACTATATGCCAAGTTTAGCAAATGTGAGTTTTGGTTGAAGGAAGTTGGATTTCTCGGACACGTTATATCCGGAGAAGGTATAGCAGTAGATCCCACTAAAGTTGATACCGTGACCAAGTGGGAAGCACCAACCACAGTGGGAGAGATCCGGAGTTTTCTTGGACTCGCAGGATACTACCGGAGGTTTATTGAGAATTTCTCAAAGATTGCGAAGCCTATGACTGAGTTGTTGAAGAAGGATACCAAGTTCATATGGACAGAGGAATGTGAGGCTAGTTTTTAGGAGTTGAAGAAACGTTTGGTTACTTCACCAGTGTTGATTTTGCCAGACCAGACCAAGGATTATGAGGTGTATTGCGATGCTTCACGTCGAGGACTTGGAGCAGTGCTTATGCAGGAAGGGAGAGTTATTTCATATGCCTCACGACGGCTTAAGCCTCATGAGTTGAATTATGCTACACATGATTTGGAGTTAGCAGCCGTAGTGCATGCACTAAAGACTTGGAGACATTTTCTGTTTGGAAACCATTGCAAGGTGTACACGGATCATAAGAGTTTGAAGTATATTTTCACACAGAAGGAGTTGAACCTCATGAAGGAAATATGCCCTAGAGGCAATAATAAAGTTATTATTTATTTCCTTATTTCATGATAAATGTTTATTAATCATGCTAGAATTGTATTAACAGGAAACATAATACATGTGTGAATACATAGACAAACAGAATATCACTAGTATGCCTCTACTTGACTAGCTCGTTAATCAAAGATGGTTATGTTTCCTAACCATGAACAAATAGTTGTTATTTGATTAACGGGATCACATCATTAGTTGAATGATCTGATTGACATGACCCATTCCATTAGCTTAGCACCCGATCGTTTAGTATGTTGCTATTGCTTTCTTCATGACTTATACATGTTCCTATGACTATGAGATTATGCAACTCCCGTTTGCCAGAGGAACACTTTGGGTGCTACCAAACGTCACAACGTAACTGGGTTATTATAAAGGAGCATTACAGGTGTCTCCAAAGGTAGATGTTGGGTTGGCGTATTTCGAGATTAGGATTTGTCACTCCGATTGTCGGAGAGGTATCTCTGGGCCCTCTCGGTAATGCACATCACATAAGCCTTGCAAGCATCACAACTAATATGTTAGTTGTGAGATGATGTATTACAGAACGAGTAAAGAGACTTGCCGGTAACGATATTGAACTATGTATTGGATACCGATGATCGACTCTCGGGCAAGTAACATACCGATGACAAAGGGAACAACATATGTGGTTATAAGGTCTGACCGATAAAGATCTTCGTAGAATATGTAGGAGCCAATATGGGCATCCAGGTCCCGCTATTGGTTATTGACCGGAGATTTGTCTTAGTCATGTCTACATTGTTCTCGAACCGTAGGGTCCGCACGCTTAACGTTACGATGACAGTTATTATGAGTTTATGCATTTTGATGTACCGAAGTTGGTTCGGAGTCCCGGATGTGATCACGGACATGACGAGGAGTCTCGAAATGGTCGAGACATAAAGATTGATATATTGGATGACTATATTCGGACACCGGAAGGGTTCCGGAGAAGTATCGGATAAAACCGGAGCACCGGGGGGTTACCGGACCCCCCTGGGGGGTTAATGGGCCTCATGGGCCTAAAGTGGAGAAGAGGAAGGGGCTTCCAGGGCAGGCCGCGCGCCCCCTCTCCCCCTAGTCCGAATTGGACAAGGAGGGAGGGGCGGTGCCCCCCATTTCCTTCTCTCCCCCCTCTCTCCTACTTGGACAAGGAAACGGGAGGGGAGTCCTACTCCCGGTAGGAGTAGGACTCCTCCTGCGCCCTCCTCTAGGCAGGTCGCACCCCTCCCCCTTGCTCCTTTATATACGGGGGCAAGGGGGCACCTCTAGACACACAAGTTGATCCTCGTGATCGTTCCTTAGCCGTGTGCGGTGCCCCCTGCCACCATATTCCACCTCGGTCATATCGTTGTAGTGCTTAGGCGAAGCCCTGCGTCGGTAGAACATCATCATTGTCACCACGCCATCGTGCTGACGGAACTCATCCCCGAAGCTTTGCTGGATCGGAGCCCGGGGAGCGTCATCGAGTTGTACGTGTGCTAAGAACTCGGAGGTGCCGGAGTAACGGTGCTTGGATCGGTTGGATCAGGAAGAAGACGTACGACTACTTCCACTACGTTGTGTCAATGCTTCCATTGCGATCTACAAGGGTACGTAGATCATACTCTCCCCTCTCCTTGCTATGCATCACCATGATCTTGCGTGTGCGTAGGAAAATTTTGAAATTACTACGTTCCCCAACAGTGGTATCAGAGCCTAGGTTTTATGGTTTGATGTTATATGCACGAGTAGAACACAAGTGAGTTGTGGGCGATATAAGTCATACTGCCTACCAGCATGTCATACTTTGGTTCGGCGGTATTGTTGGACGAGACGACCCGGACCGACATTACGCGTACGCTTACGCGAGACCGGTTCTCCCGACGTGCTTTGCACGACAGTCTCTCCAACTTTAGTTGAACCAAGTATGGCTACGCCCGGTCCTTGCGAAGGTTAAAACGGAGTCAAATTGACAAACTATCGTTGTGGTTTTGATGCGTAGGTGAGATTGGTTCTTGCTTAAGCCCGTAGCAGCCACGTAAAACTTGCAACAACAAAGTAGAGGACGTCTAACTTGTTTTTGCAGGGCATGTTGTGATGTGATATGGTCAAGACATGATGCTAAATTTTATTGTATGAGATGATCATGTTTTGTAACCGAGTTATCGGCAACTGGCAGGAGCCATATGGTTGTCGCTTTATTGTATGCAATGCAATCGCGATGTAATGCTTTACTTTGTCACTGAGCGGTAGCGATAGTCGTAGAAGCATAAGATTAGCGAGACGACAACGATGCTACGATGGAGATCAAGGTGTCGCGCCGGTGACGATGGTGATCATGACGGTGCTTCGGAGATGGAGATCACAGGCACAAGATGATGATGACCATATCATATCACTTATATTGATTGCATGTGATGTTTATCCTTTATGCATCTTATCTTGCTTTGATTGACGGTAGCATTATAAGATGATCTCTCACTAATTATCAAGAAGTGTTCTCCCTGAGTATGCACCGTTGCGAAAGTTCTTCGTGCTGAGACACCACGTGATGATCGGGTGTGATAGGCTCTATGTTCAAATACAACGGGTGCAAAACAGTTGCACACGCGAAATACTCAGGTTATACTTGACGAGCCAAGCATATACAGATATGGCCTCGGAACACGGAGATCGAAAGGTCGAGCGTGAATCATATAGTAGATATGATCAACATAATGATGTTCACCGATGAAACTACTCCATCTCACGTGATGATCGAACATGGTTTAGTTGATTTGGATCACGTGATCACTTAGAGGATTAGAGGGATGTCTATATAAGTGGGAGTTCTTAAGTAATATGATTAATTGAACTTAAATTTATCATAAACTTAGTCCCTGATAGTATCTTGCTTGTTTATGTTAATTGTAGATAGATGGCTCGTGCTGTTGTTCTGTTGAATTTTAATGCGTTCCTTGAGAAAGCAAAGTTGAAAGATGATGGTAGCAATTACACGGACTGGGTCCGTAACTTGAGGATTATCCTCATTGCTGCACAGAAGAATTACGTCCTGGAAGCACCGCTGGGTGCGAGGCCTGCTGCTGGAGCAACACCAGATGTTATGAACGTCTGGCAGAGCAAAGCTGATGACTACTCGATAGTTCAGAGTGCCATGCTTTACGGCTTAGAATCAGGACTTCAACGATGTTTTGAACGTCATGGAGCATATGAGATGTTCTAGGAGTTGAAGTTAATATTTCAAGCAAATGCCCGGATTGAGAGATATGAAGTCTCCAATAAGTTCTATAGCTGCAAGATGGAGGAGAACAGTTCTGTCAGTGAGCATATACTCAAAATGTCTGGGTATAATAATCACTTGATTCAATTGGGAGTTAATCTTCTAGATGATTGCGTCATTGACAGAATTCTCCAATCACTGCCACCAAGCTACAAGAGCTTCGTGATGAACTATAATATGCAAGGGATGAACAAGACTATTCCCGAGCTCTTCGCAATGCTGAAAGCTGCGGAGGTAGAAATCAAGAAGGAGCATCAAGTGTTGATGGTCAATAAGACCACTAGTTTCAAGAAAAAGGGCAAAGGGAAGAAGAAGGGGAACTTTAAGAAGAACGGCAAGCAAGTTGCTGCTCAAGAGAAGAAACCCAAGTCTAGACCTAAGCCTGAAACTGAGTGCTTCTACTGCAAGCAGACTGGTCACTGGAAGCGGAACTGCCCCAAGTATTTGGCGGATAAGAAGGATGGCAAGGTGAACAAAGGGACTACGGATTAAGCGAAGATTGACCAAGGACGAGGTGACGATGCGCGTGGGAAACGGTTCCAAAGTCAATGTGATCGCAGTCGGCACGCTACCTCTACATCTACCTTCGGGATTAGTATTAGACCTAAATAATTGTTATTTGGTGCCAGCGTTGAGCATGAACATTATATCTGGATCTTGTTTAATGCGAGACGGTTATTCATTTAAATCAAAGAATAATGGTTGTTCTATTTATATGAGTAATATCTTTTATGGTCATGCACCCTTGCAGAGTGGTCTATTCTTATTGAATCTCGATAGTAGTAATACACATATTCATAGTGTTGAAGCCAAAAGATGCAGAGTCGATAATGATAGTGCAACTTATTTGTGGCACTGCCATTTAGGTCATATCGGTGTAAAGCGCATGAAGAAACTCCATACTGATGGCTTTTGGAACCTCTTGATTATGAATCACTTGGTACTTGCGAACCGTGCCTCATGGGCAAGATGACTAAAACACCATTCTCCGGTACTATGGAGAGAGCAACAGATTTGTTGGAAATCATACATACAGATGTATGTGGTCCGATGAATATTGAGGCTCGTGGCGGATATCGTTATTTTCTCACCTTCACAGATGATTTAAGCAGATACGGGTATATCTACTTAATGAAACATAAGTCTGAAACATTTGAAAAGTTCAAAGAATTTCAGAGTGAAGTGGAAAATCATCGTAACAAGAAAATAAAGTTTCTACGATCTGATCGTGGAGGAGAATATTTGAGTTACGAGTTTGGTGTACATTTGAAAAATTGTGGAATAGTTTCGCAACTCATGCCACCCGGAACACCACAGCGTAATGGTGTGTCCGAACGTCGTAATTGTACTTTACTAGATATGGTGCGATCTATGATGTCTCTTACTGATTTACCGCTATCGTTTTGGGGATACACTCTGGAGACGGCCGCATTCACGTTAAATAGGGCACCATCAAAATCCGTTGAGACGACGCCTTATGAACTGTGGTTTGGCAAGAAACCAAAGTTGTCGTTTCTGAAAGTTTGGGACTGTGATGCTTATGTGAAAAAGCTTCAACCTGATAAGCTCGAACCCAAATCGGAGAAATGTGTCTTCATAGGATATCCAAAGGAAACTATTGGATACACCTTCTATCACAAATCCGAAGGCAGGACTTTTGTTGCTAAATTCAGAAACTTTCTGGAGAAGGAGTTTCTCTCAAAAGAAGTGAGTGGGAGGAAAGTAGAACTTGACGAGGTAACTGTACCTACTCCCTTATTAGAAAGTAGTACATCACAAAAAACTGTTTCAGTGACACCTACACCAATTAGTGAGGAAGCTAATGATGATGATCATGAAACTTTAGATCAAGATACTACTGAACCTCGTAGATCAACCAGAGTGAGATCCGCACCAGAGTGGTACGGTAATCCTGTTCTGGAAGTCATGCTACTAGATCATGATGAACCTACGAACTATGAAGAAGCGATGGTGAGCCCAGATTCCACAAAATGGCTTGAAGCCATGAAATCTGAGATGGGATCCATGCATGAGAACAAAGTATGGACTTTGGTTGACTTGCCCGATGATCGGCAAGCAATTGAGAATAAATGGATCTTCAAGAAGAAGACTGACGCTGACGGTAATATTACTGTCTACAAAGCTCGACTTGTCGCAAAAGGTTTTCGACAAGTTCAAGGGATTGACTACGATGAGACTTTCTCACCCGTAGCGATGCTTAAGTCTGTCCGAATCATGTTAGCAATTGCCGCATTTTATGATTATGAAATTTGGCAGATGGATGTCAAAACTGCATTCCTGAATGGATTTCTGGAAGAGGAGTTGTATATGATGCAACTAGAAGGTTTTGTCGATCCAAAGGGAGCTAACAAAGTGTGCAAGCTCCAGCGATCCATTTATGGACTGGTGCAAGCCTCTCGGAGTTGGAATAAACGTTTTGATAGTGTGATAAAAGCATTTGGTTTTATACAGACTTTTGGAGAAGCCTGTATTTACAAGAAAGTGAGTGGGAGCTCTGTAGCATTTCTGATATTATATGTAGATGACATATTACTGATTGGAAATGATATAGAATTTCTGGATAGCATAAAGGGATACTTGAATAAGAGTTTTTCAATGAAAGACCTCGGTGAAGCTGCTTACATATTAGGCATTAAGATCTATAGATCAAGACGCCTAATTGGACTTTCACAAAGCACATACCTTGACAAAGTTTTGAAAAAGTTCAAAATGGATCAAGCAAAGAAAGGGTTCTTGCCTGTATTGCAAGGTGTGAAGTTGAGTAAGACTCAATGCCCGACCACTACAAAAGATAGAGAGAACATGAAAGATGTTCCCTATGCTTCAGCCATAGGCTCTGTCATGTATGCAATGCTGTGTACCAGACCTGATGTGTGCCTTGCTATAAGTTTAGCAGGGAGGTACCAAAGTAATCCAGGAATGGATCACTGGACAACGGTCAAGAACATCCTGAAGTACCTGAAAAGGACTAAGGATATGTTTCTCGTATATGGAGGTGACAAAGAGCTCATCGTAAAAGGTTACGTTGATGCAAGCTTTGACACTGATCCGGACGATTCTAAATCGCAAACCGGGTACGTGTTTACATTAAACGGTGGAGCTGTCAGTTGGTGCAGTTCTAAACAAAGCGTCGTAGCGGGATCTACATGTGAAGCGGAGTACATAGCTGCTTCGGAAGTAGCAAATGAAGGAGTCTGGATGAAGGAGTTCATATCCGATCTAGGTGTCATACCTAGTGCATCGGGTCCAATGAAAATCTTTTGTGACAATACTGGTGCAATTGCCTTGGCAAAGGAATCCAGATTTCACAAGAGAACCAAGCACATCAAGAGGCGCTTCAATTCCATCCAGGATCTAGTCCAGGTGGGAGACATAGAGATTTGCAAGATACATACGGATCTGAATGTTGCAGACCCGTTGACTAAGCCTCTTCCACGAGCAAAACATGATCAGCACCAAGGCTCCATGGGTGTTAGAATCATTACTGTGTAATTTAGATTATTGACTCTAGTGCAAGTGGGAGACTGAAGGAAATATGCCCTAGAGGAAATAATAAAGTTATTATTTATTTCCTTATTTCATGATAAATGTTTATTATTCATGCTAGAATTGTATTAACCGGAAACATAATACATGTGTGAATACATAGACAAACAGAATGTCACTAGTATGCCTCTACTTGACTAGCTCGTTAATCAAAGATGGTTATGTTTCCTAACCATGAACAAATAGTTGTTATTTGATTAACGGGATCACATCATTAGTTGAATGATATGATTGACATGACCCATTCCATTAGCTTAGCACCCGATCGTTTAGTATGTTGCTATTGCTTTCTTCATGACTTATACATGTTCCTATGACTATGAGATTATGCAACTCCCGTTTGCCAGAGGAACACTTTGGGTGCTACCAAATGTCACAACGTAAGGTGATTATAAAGGAGCATTACAGGTGTCTCCAAAGGTAGATGTTGGGTTGGCGTATTTCGAGATTAGGATTTGTCACTCCGATTGTCGGAGAGTATCTCTGGGCCCTCTCGGTAATGCACATCACATAAGCCTTGCAAGCATCACAACTAATATGTTAGTTGTGAGATGATGTATTACGGAACGAGTAAAGAGACTTGCCGGTAACGAGATTGAACTAGGTATTGGATACCGACGATCGAATCTCGGGCAAGTAACATACCGATGACAAAGGGAGCAACGTATGTTGTTATGCGGTCTGACCGATAAAGATCTTCGTAGAATATGTAGGAGCCAATATGGGCATCCAGGTCCCGCTATTGGTTATTGACCGGAGATTTGTCTCAGTCATGTCTACATTGTTCTCGAACCGTAGGGTCCGCACGCTTAATGTTACGATGACAGTTATTATGAGTTTATGCATTTTGATGTACCGAA
Organism: Triticum dicoccoides; assembly: GCF_002162155.2. Lineage (NCBI taxonomy): Eukaryota > Viridiplantae > Streptophyta > Magnoliopsida > Poales > Poaceae > Triticum > Triticum dicoccoides. Next base: position 414,128,726 of record NC_041388.1, on the reverse strand, counting down.
GTTGGTTCGGAGTCCCGGATGTGATCACAGACATGACGAGGAGTCTCGAAATGGTCGAGACATAAAGATTGATATATTGGATGACTATATTCGGACACCGAAAGGGTTCCGGAGAAGTATCGGATAAAACCGGAGCACCGGGGGGTTACCGGAACCCCCCGGGGGGTTAATGGGCCTCATGGGCCTAAAGTGGAGAAGAGGAAGGGGCTGCCAGGGCAGGCTGCGCGCCCCCTCTCCCCCTAGTCCGAATTGGACAAGGAGGGAGGGGCGGCGCCCCCCCTTTCCTTCTCTCCCCCTCTCTCCTACTTGGACAAGGAAACGGGAGGGGAGTCCTACTCCCGGTAGGAGTAGGACTCCTCCTGCGCCCTCCTCTAGGCCAGCCGCACCCCTCCCCCTTGCTCCTTTATATACGGGGGCAAGGGGGCACCTCTAGACACACAAGTTGATCCTCGTGATCGTTCCTTAGCCGTGTGCGGTGCCCCCTGCCACCATATTCCACCTCGGTCATATCGTTGTAGTGCTTAGGCGAAGCCCTGCGTCGGTAGAACATCATCATTGTCACCACGCCGTCGTGCTGACGGAACTCATCCCCGAAGCTTTGCTGGATCGGAGCCCGGGGAGCGTCATCGAGCTGTACGTGTGCTAAGAACTCGGAGGTGCCGGAGTAACGGTGCTTGGATCGGTCGGATCGGGAAGAAGACGTACGACTACTTCCACTACGTTGTGTCAACGCTTCCGTTGCGATCTACAAGGGTACGTAGATCATACTCTCCCCTCTCGTTGTTGTGCATCACCATGATCTCGCATGTGCGTAGGAAAATTTTGAAATTACTACGTTCCCCAACACCTCAGACAAAGGAGATGGTTGGAGCTCATCAAGGATTATGATATGAAATTGCATTATCACCCTGGAAAGGCTAACATAGTAGCTGACGCATTAAGCCGTAAGAGCCACGTCAACACCCTAATGACGGGAGAATTACCAAGGGAGTTAGCCAAAAATCTTCAAGAGCTATGTTTAGAAATAGTCCCGAGAGGCTATGTAGCAGCATTGGAGATTCAGTCTACATTGATGGATAAAATCAGAGAAGCCCAAAGGACTGACAAGGAGATTGCTTCTATTAAGGAGAAAATTAGCAAAGGAAAAGCTAAGGGATTTCATGAGGATGAGCACGATACCTTATGGTTTGAAGACCGTGTCTATGTACCAAATGATCCGGAGATTAGAAAGCTAATTCTGCAAGAGGCCCATGATTCACCATATTCGATTCACCCAGGAAATACCAAGATATATTTGGATTTGAAGGATATTTTCTGGTGGACCAGAATGAAGAAGGATATTGCGGAGTAAATAGCAGTTTGTGATGTATGTCAGAGAGTGAAGCCAGAGCATCAGAAGCCAGCAGGATTGCTACAATCATTGCCGATACCCGAATGGAAGTGGGATAAGCTAGGCATGGATTTTATTACAGGATTGCCTAGAACACGTTCAGGCTATGACTCGATATGGGTTGTAGTCGATCGTTTGACAAAGGTAGCTCATTTCATTCCAGTGAAGACTACCTATACCAGTGCAAAGTTGGCAAAGATATACATGACCAGGATCGTATGTCTGCGTGGAGTTCCAAGGAGCATTGTATCGGATAGAGGAACCCAGTTTAGTTCAAACTTCTGGAATCAGTTGCATGAGACTTTGGGAACCAGACTAGAGTTTAGCACAGCTTTCCACCCGCAGACAGATGGGCAGACTGAGAGAGTCAACTAGATCTTGGAGGATATGCTAAGAGCTTGTGCGCTAGATTACGGATCTAGTTGGGATGAGAATTTGCCATATGCAGAGTTCTCTTACAACAATAGCTATCAATCCAGTTTGAAGATGACCCCTTTCGAAGCCCTGTACAGAAGGAGGTGCAGGACCCCATTGTCCTGGGATGAAGTTGGAGATCGCCAGTTATTTGGACCGGATCTGATAAAGGAATCTGAACAAAAAGTGAAATTAATTCGCGACAGGCTAAAGGTAGCTCAATCCAAGCAGAAGAGTTATGCAGATTCGAAATGCAAGGAGACAGGTTACGAAGTCGGAGACCGAGTCTATCTTCGAGTATCACCACTTCGAGGAGTTAAGCGCTTTGGAGTTAAGGGAAAACTAGCGCCACGTTTTGTAGGCCCATACAAAGTTTTGGAACGTATCGGAGAAGTAGCCTACAAGTTGGAATTACCCGAAGGACTGTCAGGAGTTCACGACGTGTTTCATGTATCCCAGTTGAAGAAGTGCCACGCGGAGATGGCTGACATACCGCTGAGAGATACGGTACCACTGGAAGCAATTCAGTTGGAAAGTGATTTGACCTATGAGGAGAAACCAGTTAAGATTCTAGAGTATGCCAGTCGAGTCACCCGCAGCAAGGTTATCAAGTTTTGCAAGGTTCAGTGGAGCCACCACACGGAGGATGAAGCCACCTGGGAACGAGAGGAAGATTTGCTGAAGGACCACCCTCACCTATTTTCTAGCCAACCCGAATCTCGAGGGCGAGATTCATCTTAAGGGGGGTAGGTTTGTAACATCCCAAATTTTCAATTTGGAATGTTATACACTAGATCATCATTGCATATCATATTTATTGCATTTTGGTTGATCCTAGAAATTTTTCGCAACTCAAGGACCCTCGGAGAGAGTTGGGGATTTCATTATTTTCATATTTAAGGTGTCTCAAATTTTGAAAATAGGACCATTTGATTTTATTTTATCTTCAATAATTTCTATTACAACAATATGAGAGAGGGAATAAAATGACTTTCCCAAAATAAAGAAATATTGAGGATTTAATAAAAAAATAAAATAAGATTTTATTTGGTTTTATTTGCTATTTTATTTGAATTTAGGAAAAATGCGCATTTTTCAAAATTGCATTTAGGCCCCAAATAAATGTTCATCCGGTGCGGCTTGATTTTAGAAGCCAGGGAAAATTTATTTCGGGATTTTTGGAATCCATTTAGTATTTCTTTTATTTGTTTTTCTGCGCGTTATTATTTAAAAAAAACGCGAACCGACTCCGGGCCGTACCCGAGCGGGAGTCCGCACGGGGCAGCCTTATAAGCCACCGCCCGGGGCCCGAGCCAGCCCACCCGGGCCGAAACCCTAGCGCCGATCCGTGCTGCCGCCCGCCCGCGCCGCCGCCGCAGCGCCGCCGCCCGCGTGGCCGCCGCCACGCCGCCGCCGCCCGCGCCGCGCCGCCGCCCCACCGCCTCGCCGCCGCCGCCCCGCCCACTCGCCGCCGCCGCCCCGCCCGCTCGTCAGACACGTCGCCCGAGGTAGCCGCCGTCGCTCTAAAGAAAACCGCCCTGTTTTTTTAAAAGCCGCGGTTTATTTTTTTTAGATCCGTTTTTTAGAACGGTTTTTTCGGTTTATTCTTTTTAGCGAGCGTTCGCTCGTTCGTTCGTTTTAACGAACATGTTCATCATTTAGATGCAGTTAACGAACGTTCGTTCGTTAAACTGTTCATCGTTTTTCTTTTTCTCGGATTAAATCCGCGATTTTTCTGATCGCGATTTCTGATCCGATTTTCGATTTAGTATAACTTTTCGCTCGTTTATCGGAATCAGGCGATTCAAGCGCCTGGAGTTTCGTCTCGAAACCCTCTTTTTGTTTAACCAACTTAAACAAGTTTTTGCTTTTGTAAAAATTGCCTTAGATCTAGAATAGTAAACGAATCCTGTTTCTTTTGCCGTTTGTCTTTCGTTGCTTCGTTCGATTTGATTCTTTTTGGTAACCGGAGTTCTTAAGATGAACTTTCTGGTTAGATCTCTTATTCGAGTTTTACCTGTGCATTAGTTGAGTACTTATTGTATGCTTGTTTGTTTGCGATAGAGTACCCGGAGTGCGCCGCTTGTTACTTCGAATCACTAGGTTTCCCGGATCACCAGCAAGGCAAGTAACACTTCGATCATAGCTTCTACTACCCAGTTTTATTGCATTAGACCAATCCCTACACATTGCATGATTAGTATCTAATTAAATTGTGGGTTTGGGAAGTAGTTGAGGTAGTACCTATTACCTGTTTATTATCAAACCTTTGGGAGTTACTTCTACGTTTGCTTATTATTGCTATGCTATGCTAGTAGACGTGGATTGGGTGAGTGATATCCATGACAGATGTGAGATTTTTAAATCAATGGTTTATCTAAGGTGGAAACTTAAATACACATCTGGGTGGATTGAGGTACCTGGGTATTCCAGGATTGCCTGTTTTCTTTTGGACCGCCACCCAGGCTCAAAGGGATCATGAGATTTTTCATGCTAGAAACTTCCGTGTGCAGCCACAAGCTATTATGGGCTCTAGCATAGTTGACTAAGTCGTGTGAACTCTTACAGTGGTAGACTAGCAGATGTAGGGGATGTAGGTGGTACGGTCTACCCATCGTAAGGTGCTAGCGCTTCTGAAAGACTATGTCTCGGTCATCCATTTCTCAAACACCGTGAAGTGCGAGAAACCAAACGGAGGCGATCGAGTCTTGTGGGGAAAAGTGCGCAAACCTCTGCAGAGTGTATAAACTAATCATGGTTAGCCATGTCCCCGGTTATGGACATCTTGAGTATCTAGTGCTTGGATTATCATGTGAATCTCAACATGTTACTATAAAATTTAATTTGACGGGTTTGTTTAATGATGTTACTTAATTGGGATTGAGGATGCTGTCAACCATTCTCAATGTTTAACAACCACCATAATAGTTAAATAAATGTATTCCTTTGCAGTAGGGAAAATTTGGATTTACGCAAAACTGTAACCATAGAGCTTTCCACCAGCCAAATATGCATATAGTATAGCTGGTTCATTCCATTACTCTTTATGTGTTACATTGCCAGCATATTCCATGTGCTGACCCATTTTCGGGCTGCAATGTTAATGTTGCAGACTTTTCAGATGATGATTAAGGAGTTTTAGGTCGTGGTTCTATACTCAGTGATGCCGTTGGAGTTGATGGACTCACTCATCTTCCAAGCCTTCCGCTGTTATCATTATTAGATGGCCTTAAGCCACATTTATTGTAATAAGATCTCTATTGAGACACTCGATGTACTAAGTGTGTGATTGCTACTCTGTTATAAATCCTTCAAGTACTGTGTGGTGTCAGCATTACTGATCCAGAGATGACACCGGAGCACAGAGATTGGACCATTTGAGGTCTGGTTGCTACAAGCATGGAGGAGGCTTCTTGTATTGATGAGTTCACAACAACGGTGTAGGGCAGAAGAGATCCTGGATGAGGCGGAAGGACCCCGACGACGGCATTGAGAGGATCCCATTGGTTGCATGTAGCATTTGTATTCTTTTTTGTGTTTGCTCTGTTTTGCCCTGTTTTTGCTGTTGCCCATGATACGTCCATTTTGCATCATGCTTTTATATCGATATTTATTGCATTATGGGCTGTTATTACACATTATGTCACAATACTTATGCCTATTCTCTCTTATTTTACAAGGTTTACATAAAGAGGGAGAATACCGGCAGCTGGGATTCTGGGCTGGAAAAGGAGCAAATATTAGAGACCTATTCTACACAGCTCCAAAAGTCCTGAAACTTCACATAAGAAGTTTTCAGAATATATAAAAAATACTGAGCGCAAGAAGTTCACCAGGGGGCCACACCCTCCCCACGAGGGTGGGGGGCGCGCCCCCTACCTCGTGGGCCCCCTGGTGACCCTCCGATGGCCATCTTCTGCTATATGGAGTCTTTCGATGAGAAAAAAAAATCATAAGCCATCTTTCCGGATGAGACTCCGCCGCCACGAGGCGGAACCTTGGCAAAACCAATCTAGGGCTCTAGCGGAGCTGTTCTGCTAGGGAAACTTCCCTCCGGGAGGGGGAAATCATCGCCATTGTCATCACCAACGCTCCTCTCATCGGGAGAGGGAAATCTCCATCAACATCTTCACCAGCACCATCTCCTCTCAAAACCCTATTTCATCTCTTGTATCCAATTCTTGTCTCCAAGTCTGGGATTGGTACGTGTGGGTTGCTAGTAGTGTTAATTACTCCTTGTAGTTGATGCTAGTTGGTTTAATTGGTGGAAGATCATATGTTCAGATCCTATATGCATATTAATACCCCTCTAATTATGAACATGAATAAGCTTTGTGAGTAGTTACATTTGTTCCTGAGGACATGAGAGAAGTCTTGCTATTAGTAGTCATGTGAATTTGGTATTCGTTCGATATTTTGATGAAATGTATGTTGTCTCTCCTCTAGTGGTGTTATGTGAACATCGACTGCATCACACTTCACCATTATTTGGGCCTATAGGAAGGCATTGGGAAGTAATAAGTAGATGATGGGTTGCTAGAGTGACAGAAGCTTAAACCCTAGTTTATGCGTTGCTTCGTAAAGGGCTGATTTGGATCCATATGTTTCATGCTATGGTTAGGTTTACCTTAATACTTTTGTTGTAGTTGCGGATGCTTGCAATAGAGGTTAATTATAAGTGGGATGCTTGTCCAAGTAAGGGAATCACCCAAGCACCGGTCCACCCACATACCAAATTATCAAAGTACCGGATGCGAATCATATGATCATGATGAAACCTAGCTTGACGATATTCCCATGTGTCCTTGGGAGCGCTTTAAATCATATAAGAGTTTGTACAGGCTTGTCCTTTGCTACAAAAAGGATTGGGCCACCTCGCTGCACTTTATTTACTTTTGTTACTTGTTGCTCGTTACCATTTATCTTATCACAAAACTATCTGTTACCTATTATTTCAGTGCTTGTAGAGAATACCTTGCTGAAAACCGCTTATCATTTCCTTCTGCTCCTTGTTGGGTTTGACACTCTTACTTATCAAAAAGACTACGATAGATCCCCTATACTTGTGGGTCATCAAGAATCTTTTCTGGTGCCGCTTCCGGGGAGTGAAGCGCCATTGGTAGGTGGAATTTGGTAAGGAAAAATTTATATAGTGTGCTGAAATTTACTGTCACTTGTTATTATGGAAAGTAATCCTCTGAGGGGCTTGTTCGGGGTATCTTCACCCCGACCAGTAGAGCAAAGAGTTGCTCATCAACCTACTGAACCTATTGAAAATGAAAATGTCTGCTTCGAAATTCCTTCGGGTATGTTAGAAAAACTGCTAGCTAATCCTTTTGCAGGAGATGGAACAAAGCATCCTGATGAGCACCTAATATATGTGGATGAAGTTTGTGGATTATTTAAGCTTGCAGGTGTGCACGGAGATGTTATTAAGAAGAAGGTCTTCCCTTTATCTTTGAAGGGAGATGCATCGACATGGTATAGGCGATGTGATGATACGGGGTCATGGAAGTACAAACTATTGAAATTGGAATTTCATCAGAAGTTTATCCTATGCATCTTGTTCATCGTGATCGCAATTATATATATATAATTTTTGGCCTCGCGGAGGAGAAAGCATCGCTCAAGCTTGGGGAGGCTTAAATCAATGTTATATTCATGCCCCAATCATGAGCTCTCAAGAGAAATGATTATTCAAAATTTATATGCTCGGCTTTCTGATAACAATTGCACCATGCTCGATACTTCTTGTGCTGGCTCTTTTATGACGAAGACTATTGAATTAAAATGGGATATATTGGAAAGAATTAAACGCAACTCTGAAGATTGGGACCTCGACAAGGGTAAGGAGTCAGGTATGAAACCTAAGTTTGATTCTGTTAAATCTTTTATGGATACCGATGTTTTCCGTAAATTTAGCACTAAATATGGACTTGACTCTGAGATAGTAGCTTCTTTCTATGAATCTTTTGCTACTCATGTTAATCTCCCTAGGGAGAAGTGGTTTAAATATCATCCTCCCATAGAAGTAAAAGTAGCTGCACCTATTAAAGTTGAAGAAAAGACTGTCACTTATAATGATCCTATTGTTCCTACCTCTTATGTTGAGAAACCACCTTTCCCTGTTAGGATAAAAGATCATGCTAAAGCTTCAACTATGGTTCGTAAAAGAAATATTAGAACTTATACACCTCCTGAGAAAATTAAAGTTGAACCTAATATTGCTATTGTTAAAGATCTCTTGTCTGATAATATTGATGGGCATGTTATTCATTTCCTTGACGAGACTGCTAGAATTGCTAAACCTTGTGCTAAAGATAAAAACAGACCTGTGGTAGGCATGCTTGTTATTTCTGTTAAAATAGGAGATCAGTGTTATCATGGCTTATGTGATATGGGTGCTAGTGCTAGTGCAATACCTTACGACTTATACAAAGAAATTATGCATCATATTGCACCTACTGAGATAGAAAATATTGATGTCACAATTAAACTTGCCAATAGAGATACTATTTCACCAATGGGAATTGTTAGAGATGTTGAAGTCTTGTGTGGGAAAACTAAATATCCTGCTGATTTTCTTGTTCTTGGTTCCCCACAAGTTTCTTTTGTCCCATTATATTTGGTAGACCCTTCTTGAACATAGTTAATGCTAAGATAGATTGCAAAAGGGATGTTGTTACAATTAGTTTAGATGATATGTCTCATGAATTTAATTTATCTAAACTTCATAGACAACACCGTGAAGAGGAATTGCCTAGTAAAGATGAAATTATTGATCTTGCTTCTATTACCCTGCCTCCTAGTGATCCTTTAGAACAATATTTGCTAGACCATGAAAATGATATGTTTATGAATGAAAGAAGGGAAATAGATGAAGTATTCTTTAAACAAGAACCCATCCTGAAACACAATTTGCCTGTTGAAATCCTAGGGGATCCTCCTCCACCCAAGGGTGATCCCGTATTTGAGCTTAAACCGTTACCTGATACTCTTAAATATGATTATATTGATGAGAAAAAGATATATCCTGTTATTATTAGTGCTAACCTTTCAGAGCATGAAGAAGAAAGATTATTGAAAACTCTGAAGAAGCACGGTGCTGCTATTGGATATACTCTTGATGATCTTAAGGGCATTAGTCCCACCCTGTGTCAACACAAAATAAATTTGGAGGAAGATGCCAAACCAGTTCGTGATCATCAACGACGGCTAAATCCTAAGATGAAGGAAGTGGTAAGGAAGGAAATACTAAAGCTTCTTGAGGCAGGTATAATTTATCCCGTTGCTGATAGTCAGTGGGTAAGTCATGTCCATTGCGTCCCTAAGAAGGGAGGTATTACTGTCGTTCCTAATGATAAAGATGAGTTAATCCCGCAAAGAATTATTACAGGTTATAGGATGGTAATTGATTTCCGCAAATTAAATAAAGATACTAAAAAAAGATCATTACCCCTTACCTTTTATCGATCAAATGCTAGAAAGATAATCCAAATACACACATTTTTGCTTTCTAGATGGTTATTCTGGTTTCTCTCAAATACCTATGTCAGCCAATGATCAATCAAAGACTACTTTTACTTGCCCTTTCGGTACTTTTGCTTATAGACGTATGCATTTTTGGTTTATGTAATGCACTGATAACCCACAAGTATAGGGGATCGCAACAACTTTCGAGGGTAGAGTATTCAACCCAAATTTATTGATTCGACACAAGGGGAGCCAAAGAATATTCTCAAGTATTATCAGCTGAGTTATCAATTCAACCACACCTGGAAACTTAGTATCTGCAGCAAAGTGTTTAGTAGCAAAGTAATATGATAAGGGTGGTAGCGGCAACAAAAGTAAAGACAACAAAAGTAATGTTTTTGGTATTTTGTAGTGATTGTAACAGTAGCAGCAGGAAAGTAAATAAGCGTAAACCAGTATATGGAAAACTCGTAGGCACCGGATCAGTGATGGACAATTATGCCAGATGCGGGTCATCATGTAACAGTCATAACATAGGGTGACACAGAACTAGCTCCAATTCATCAATGTAATGTAGGCATGTATTTCGTATATAGTCATACATGCTTATGGAAAAGAACTTGCATGACATCTTTTGTCCTACCCTCCCGTGGCAGCGGGGTCCTATCGGAAACTAAGGGATATTAAGGCCTCCTTTTAATAGACCGGAACAAAGCATTAGCACATAGTGAATACATGAACTCCTCAAACTATGGTCATCACCGGGAGTGGTCCCGATTATTGTCACTTCGGGGTTGCCGGATCATAACACATAGTAGGTGACTATAGACTTGCAAGATAGGATCAAGAACTCACATATATTCATGAAAACATAATAGGTTCAGATCTGAAATCATGGCACTCGGGCCCTAGTGACAAGCATTAAGCATAGCAAAGTCATGGCAACATCAATCTCAGAACATAATGGATACTAGGGATCAAACCCTAACAAAACTAACTCGATTACATGATAAATCTCATCCAACCCATCACCGTCCAGCAAGCCTACGATGGAATTACTCACGCATGGCGGTGAGCATCATGAAATTGGTGATGGAGGATGGTTGATGATGACGACGGCGATGAATCCCCCTCTCCGGAGCCTCGAACGGACTCCAGATCAGCCCTCCCAAGAGGTTTTAGGGCTTGGCGGCGGCTCCGTATCGTAAAACGCGATGATTTCTTCTCTCTGGTTTTTTTCTCCCCGAAAGCAAATATATAGAGTTGGAGTTGGTGTCGGAGGGCATCCAGGGGGCCCACGAGGTAGGGGGGCGCGCCCTAGAGGGGGGCGCCCCCCACCCTCGTGGACAGGGTGTGGGCCCCATGGTCTTCGTCTTTGGCGAGGATTTTTTTATTTTTTCTAAGATGTTCCGTGGAGTTTCAGGTCATTCCGAGAATATTTGTTTTCTACACATAAAACAACATCATGGCAATTCTGCTGAAAACAGCGTCAGTCCGGGTTAGTTCCATTCAAATCATACAAGTTAGATTCCAAAACAAGGGCAAAAGTGTTTGGAAAAGTAGATACGACAGAGACGTATCAACTCCCCCAAGCTTAAACCCTTGCTTGTCCTCAAGCAATTCAGTTGACAAACTGAAAGAAAGAAAGAAAAACTTTTACAAACTCTGTTTGCTCTTGTTGTTGTAAGTATGTCAAGCCAGCATTCAAGTTTTTAGCATAGATCATAACTAACCACATTTGCAATAATTCTCAGGTCTCATAATTACTCATATCAATAGAATAATCAACTAGCAAGTCATAATAATAAATCTCGGATGACAACACTTTCTCAAAACAATCATAATATGATATAACAAGATGGTATCTCGCTAGCCCTTTTTGAGACCGCAAAACATAAATGCAGAGCACCATTAAAGATCAAGGACTGACTAGACATTGTAATTCATGGTAAAAGAGATCCAATCATAGTCACACCCAACATAGATTAATAGTGATGAATGCAAATGACAGCTGTGCTCTCCGGCTAGTGCTTTTTAATAAGAGGGTGATGACTCAACATAAAAGTAAATGGATAGGCCCTTCGCAGAGGGAAGCAGGGATTTGTAGAGGTGCCAGAGCTTGCTTTTGCAATAGAGATAAATTGTATTTTGAGCGGTATACTTTCATTGTCAACATAACAACCAAGAGATGGTGCTATCTTCCATGCTACACACATTATAGGTGGTTCCCAAACAGAATGGTAAAGTTTATACTCCCCCTCCACCAACAAACATCAATCCATGGCTTGCTTGAAACAACGAGTGCCTCCAACATACATCAGGTCCCAAGGGGAGTTGTGTTTTGCAATTAGTTTTGATTTAGTTTGCATAAAGCATGGGACTGGGCATCCCGATGACCAGCCATTTTCTCGTGAGTGAGGAGCGGAGTCCACTCCTCTTGAGAATAACCCGCCTAACACGGAAGATAAGGACAGCCTTGGTTGATACATGAGCTATTCGAGCATACAAAGCTGAATGTTTATTTGAAGGTTTAGAGTTTGGCACATACAAATTTACTTCGAACGGCAGGTAGATACCGCATATAGGAAGGTATAATGGACTCATCTGGAATAACTTTGGGGTTTAAGGGATTGGATGCACAAGCAGTATTCCCGCTTAGTACAAGTGAAGGCTAGCAAAAGACTGGGAAGCGACCAACTAGAGAGCGACAACAGCCATGTACATGCATTAAAATTAATAAACATTGGATGCAAGCATGAGTAGGATATAATCCACCATGAACATAAATATCATGAAGGCTATGTTGATTTGTTTCAACTACATGCGTGAACATGTGCCAAGTCAAGTCACTTAAATCATTCAAAGGAGGATACCACCCCATCATACCACATCATAACCATCTCAATAGCACGTTGGCACACAAGGTAAATCATTATAACTCATAGCTAATCAAGCATGGCATAAGCAACTACGATCTCTAATTGTCATTGCAAACATGTTTATTCATAATAAGCTGAATCGAGAACGAGGGGCTCATCATATTTACAAAAACAAAAGAGGTCGAGTTCATAACAGCTTTTCTCATCTCAGTCAGTCCATCATATATCATCATAATTGCCTTTCACTTGCATGACCAAACGGTGTGAATAATAATAAGAGTGTACGTGCATTGGACTAAGTTGGAATCTGCGAGCATTAAATAAACATGAGAAGACAAGGCAATATGGGCTCTTGGTTAAATCAACAATAATGCATATAAGAGCCACTTCAACAATTTAATCATGGTCTTCTCCTACTGACCCCCAAAGAAAAAAAAGAAAAAAAACTATTTACACGGGAAAGCTCCCAACAAGCAAAAGAAGAATGTGAAATATTTTTGGGTTTTCTTTTTAATTATTACTACTACAGCAGAAAAATAAACTACTACTGATTTGTTGGTTTTTCTTAAGGTTTAATAAACACACAAGAAGAAAGCAGGAAAAAGAAAATAAACTAGCATGGATATTACAGTGAAAGAGTATGAGCACCGACATCTAGCAATGAGTGTGTGTGAGCATAAATGTAATGTCGGTGAGAAATACGTACTCCCCCAAGCTTAGGCTTTTGGCCTAAGTTGGTCTATTGCCAGGGATAGCCTGGCAGGTACCCGTAGGTGTAGCTGGGGTCGTACTGCAACGAAGAATAGTTGGGATCATACTGATGTGCAGCGGTTATCGCCTGCTGAGCTGCAACATGGAGTCGAGCTGCCTCCGCTCTCCTCTCGTACTCTTCTGCCTCCTCTCTGGTAATAACATATCTTCTTTTTGTCTCCTCACAAATGAACTTGTGAGATCACTATACTGGGGGCATTTGTTAGCCTCAAAATCCTCAAGACCGGCATTGCGCAAATATGCTTTGAATTCTTCTTTAATTCCCGCACGGTCCATAAAATTTTTCGACGGCCATTCGCAAGGCCGTACTGGAGCGTCTCTTGGTGGATCCTCGTGAGCATCGCGCATAGCAATCCTGGGTCCTTGCTTCTTAGAGGAACTACCTTGGAACATCTTCCTAAGCATATTATTTTTCTCTGAAAAATTCTGAAATTTTTAGTAACTTCAAACAAAAGTGAACCAACTTCAATAAAACTGATAGCAACTACTCCTACAAGTGCCTAGAGCCTATATCATGCATCAGAACTACCTTTGACCATATAAATTTGACATGCAAGCTCAAGAACATGGTCACGTATACAGCACAAATTTGCAAAGAATAAAGCACTAGAACAAAAACTAATTGGACCAATGGAGGAGTCACATACCAAGGAACAATCTCCCCAAGCAGTTTTGCGAGAGGTGCTTTGAGCAAGGAGATCGAAAATCACAACAAAAGTGGCTGGAACTCGTGCTTGAGTTGGTTTTTCGGGTTTGTGTGAGACAGAGGAAGAAGATGGGTGCTAGGATAAGTGGAGGAGGGCCATTGTGGGCCCATGAGGCAGGGGGCGCGCCCTAGAGGGGGGGGGGGCGCCCACCACCCTCGTGGCCAGGTGGCAGCTCCTCCCGCGGTAATTTTTGCACAGTAAATCCTCAAATATTCCCGAAAAAATCATATTAAATTGGCATGTCATTCCGAGGACATTTATTTTCAGGATATTTTTATATTGCACGGATAAGTCAGGAAACAGACAGAAAAATACTATTTTTACTTTATTTCTACTAATTAACAGAAAGTATAGAGAGGGTACAGAAGTTTGTGCTTCTAGTTTCATCCATCTCATGCTCATCAAAAAGAATCCACTAACAAGGTTGATCAAGTCTTGTTAACAAACTCATTCCGATAATCATGAAACTGGAGAAATTTCGAATAACACTAAGTTACCTCAACAGGGATATGAACATCCCCTATAATAAGTATATCATATTTCTTTTTGACAGTAGGAAGAGGAAATTCAAAACCTCCAATTATAATCGATGGAATTTTTCCAATGGAATTGATACTATGAACTTGAGGTTGTTTCCTCGGAAAGTGTACTATATGCTCATTACCATTAACATGAAAAGGGACATTGCCTTTGTTGCAATCAATAACAGCCCCTGTAGTATTAAGGAAAGGTCTTCCAAGAATAATAGACATACCATCATCCTCGGGAATATCAAGTATAACAAAGTCCGTTAAAATAGTAATGTTTGCAACCACAACATGCACATCCTCACAAATACCGACATGTATAGCAGTTGATTTATCAGCCATTTGCAAAGATATTTCGGTAGGTGTCATCTTATTCAAGTCAAGTCTACGATATAAAGAGAGAGGCATAACACTAACACTGGCTCCAAGATCACATAAAGCAGTTTTAATATAATTTCTTTTAATGGAGCAAGGTATAGTAGGTACTCCGGGATCTCCAAGTTTCTTTGGTATTCCACCCTCAAAAAGTATAATTAGCAAGCATGGTGGAAATCTCAGCTTCCGGCATATTTCTTTTATTAGTAATGATATCCTTCATATATTTAGCATAAGGATTTGTTTTGAGCACATCAGTTAATCGCATACGCAAAAAGATAGGCCTAATCATTTCAGCAAAGCGCTCAAAATCCTCATCATCCTTTTTCTTGGATGGTTTTGGAGGAAAAGGCATGGGTTTCTGAACCCAAGGTTCCCTTTCTTTACCATGTTTCCTAGCAACAAAGTCTCTTTTATCATAACGTTGATTCTTTGATTGCGGGTTATCAAGATCAACAACAGGTTCAATTTCTACATCATTGTCATTACTAGGTTGAGCATCATCATGAACATCATCATTAATATTTTCATTAGGTTCATGTTCATTACTAGATTGTGTTTCAGCATTAGACATAGAGATATCATTTGGATTATCAGGTGGTTTAGCAATAGGTTCACTAGAAGTTTGCACAGTTCTATCATTTTTCTTTTTCTTCTTTTTAGAAGAACTAGGAACATCAATATTATTTCTTTGAGAATCTTGCTCGATTCTCTTAGGGTGGCCTTCAGGATACAAAGGTTCCTGAGTCATTCTACCAGTTCTAGTGGCCACTCTAACAACATAATCAATTTTCTTACTATTCATTTCATCAAGCACTTCTTTTTGAGCTTTAAGCACTTGTTCTACTTGCGTGGTAACCATAGAAGCATGTTTGCTAACAAGTTTAAGTTCACCTTTAATATTAGCCATATAATCACCCAATCGTCTAATCATATAAGCATTTTCTTTTAATTGTCTACCAAAATAAGCATTGAAGTCGTCTTGCTTAAACATAAAGTTATCAAACTCATCCAAGCACTGACTAGCAATTTTATTAGGAGGGACTTCAGCTTTATCATATCTATAGAGAGAATTTACCTTTACTACCTGTGTCAGGATATCGGGATCAGGAGGTTCTTCAATAAATAAAGAATTGAGATCATATGTTTCTTCAACAGGCGGTATATTAAGACCATGTATTTCTTCAATAGGAGGTAAATTCTTAACATCTTCAGCTTTAATACCTTTTTCTTTCATAGATTTCTTTGCCTCTTGCATATCTTCGGGACTGAGGAATAGAACACCTCTCTTCTTCAGAGTTGGTTTAGGAATAGACTCAGTAATTGGATCAGGAGCTGGCTCAGGATGTGCCCAATTATTTTCATTTGTGAACATATTATTCAATAGAATTTCAGCTTCATCCGGTGTTCTTTCCCTGAAAAGAGAACCAACACAATTATCCAGGTAATCTCTGGAAGCATTGGTTAGTCCATTATAAAAGATATCAAGTATTTCAGGTTTCTTAAGAGGATGATCAGGCAAAGCATTAAGTAACTTGAGAAGCCTCCCCCAAGCTTGTGGGAGACTCTCTTCTTTAATTTGCATGAAGTTGTATATTTCCCTCAAAGCAGCTTGTTTCTTATGAGTAGAGAAATATTTAGCAGAGAAGTAATAAATCATATCTTGGGGACTACGCACACAACCAGGATCAAGACAATTAAACCATATCTTAGCATCACTCTTTAATGAGAACAAAAATATTTTGAGTATATAGAAGTAACGCGATCTCTCATCATTAGTGAACAGGGCAGCTATATCATTTAACTTAGTAAGATGTGCCACAACAGTTTCAGATTCATAGCCATAAAATGGATCAGATTCAACCAAAGTAATTATATCAGGATCAACACAGAATTCATAATCCTTATCAGGAACACATATAGGCGAAGTAGCAAAAGCAGGGTCGGGTTTCATTTTATCTCGAAGTGATTCTTTGTTCCATTTAACTAATAACCTCTTAAGCTCATATCTATCCCTGCAAGCTAAAATAGCGGCAGAAGATTCCATATCAAAAAGATAGCCCTCAGGAATAACAGGCATATTTTCATCATCACTATCATCATCGTATTCAGATTCAATAATTTCTTTTTCTCTAGCCCTAGCAATTTGTTCATCAAGAAATTCACCAAGGGGCATAGTAGTATCAGGCATAGAGGTAGTTTCATCATAAGTATCATGCATAGCAGAAGTAGCATCATCAATAACATGCGACATATCAGAACGAATAGCAGAAGCAGGTGTAGGTGTCGCTAGCTTACTCATAACAGAAGGTGAATCAAGTGCAGAGCTAGATGGCAGTTCCTTACCTCCCCTCATGGTTGAGGGATAGATCTTGGTTTTTGGATCTCTCAAGTTCTTCATAGTGTCCAGCAGATATAAATCCCAAGTGACTCAAAGAATAGAGCTATGCTCCCCGGCAACGGCACCGGATTTTGGTCTTGATAACCCACAAGTATACGGGATCGCAACAGCTTTCGAGGGTAGAGTATTCAACCCAAATTTATTGATTCGACACAAGGGGAGCCAAAGAATATTCTCAAGTATTAGCAGCTGAGTTGTCAATTCAACCACACCTGGAAACTTAGTATCTGCAGCAAAGTGTTTAGTAGCAAAGTAATATGATAGTGGTGGTAGCGGCAACAAAAGTAAAGATAGCAAAAGTATTGTTTTTGGTATTTTGTAGTGATTGTAACAGTAGCAGCGGGAAAGTAAATAAGCGTAAACCAGTATATGGAAAACTTGTAGGCACCGGATCAGTGATGGATAATTATGCCGGATGTGGTTCATCATGTAACAGTCATAACATAGGGTGACACAGAACTAGCTCCAATTCATCAATGTAATGTAGGCATGTATTCCGTATATAGTCATACGTGCTTATGGAAAAGAACTTGCATGACATCTTTTGTCCTACCCTCCCGTGGCAGCGGGGTCCTATTAGAAACTAAGGGATATTAAGGACTCCTTTTAATAGAGAACCGGAACAAAGCATTAGCACATAGTGAATACATGAACTCCTCAAACTATGGTCATCACCGGGAGTGGTCCCAATTATTGTCACTTCGGGGTTGCCGGATCATAACACATAGTAGGTGACTATAGACTTGCAAGATAGGATCAAGAACTCACATATATTCATGAAAACGTAATAGGTTCAGATCTGAAATCATGGCACCCGGGCCCTAGTGACAAGCATTAAGCATAGCAATGTCATAGCAACATCAATCTCAGAACATAATGGATACTAGGGATCAAACCCTAACAAAACTAACTCGATTACATGATAAATCTCATCCAACCCATCACCGTCCAGCAAACCTACGATGGAATTACTCACGCACGGCGGTGAGCATCATGAAATTGGTGATGGAGGATGGTTGATGATGACGACGGCGACGAATCCCCCTCTCCAGAGCCCCGAACGGACTCCAGATCATCCGTCTCGAGAGGTTTTAGGGCTTGGCGGTGGCTCCGTATCGTAAAACGTGATGATTTCTTCTCTCTGATTTTTTTCTCTCCGAAAGCAAATATATAGAGTTGGAGTTGGCGTCGGAGGGCATCCAGGGGGCCCACGAGGTATGAGGGCGCGCCCTAGAGGGGGGGCACCCCCCACCCTCATGGACAGGGTGTGGGCCCCCTGGTCTTCATCTTTGGCGAGGATTTTTTTTTATTTTTTCTAAGATGTTCCGTGGAGTTTCAGGTCATTCCGAGAATATTTGTTTTCTGCACATAAAATAACATCACAATAATTCTGCTGAAAACATCGTCCGTCCGGGTTAGTTCCATTCAAATCATACAAGTTAGAGTCCAAAACAAGGGCAAAAGTGTTTGGAAAAGTAGATACGACGGAGACGTATCATGCACCTTCTACCTTTCAAAGATGCATGATGGCTATATTCTCTGACTTTTGTGAAAATATTTGTGAGGTTTTCATGGACGATTTTCCATCTATGGATCCTCTTTTGATGATTGCTTAAGCAATCTTGATCGAGTTTTGCAGAGATGTGAAGAAACTAATATTGTCTTGAATTGGGAAAAGTGCCACTTTATGGTTAATGAAGGTATTGTCTTGGGGCACAAAGTTTCTGAAAGAGGTATTGAGGTTGATAAAGCCAAGGTTGATGCTATTGTAAAGATGCGATGTCCCAAGGACATCAAATGTATAAGAAGTTTCCTTGGTCATGCCGGTTTTTATAGGAGGTTCATTAAGGACTTCTCAAAAATTTCTCGGCCTCTGACTAATTTATTACAAAAAGATATACCATTTGTTTTCGATGATGATTGCGTAGAAGCATTTGAAATACTTAAGAAAGCATTGATCTCTGCACCTATTGTTCAGCCACCTGATTGGAATTTACCTTTTGAAATCATGTGTGATGCTAGTGATTATGTTGTAGGTGCTGTTCTAGGGCAAAGAGTTGATAAGAAATTAAATGTTATTCAATATGCTAGTAAAACTCTAGACAATGCTCAGAGAAATTATGCTACTACTGAAAAAGAATTCTTAGCAGTTGTATTTTCCTGTGATAAGTTCAGACCTTATATTGTTGATTCTAAAGTAACTATTCACACAGATCATGCTGCTATTAAATATCTTATGGAAAAGAAAGATGCTAAACCAAGACTTATTGGATGGGTTCTCTTGCTACAAGAATTTGATTTGCATATTATTGATAGAAAGGGAGCTGAGAACCCCGTTGCAGACAACTTGTCTAGGTTAGAAAATGTTCTTGATGACCCACTACCTATTGATGATAGCTTTCCTGATGAACAATTAAATGTCATAAATGCTTCTCGTACTGCTCCATGGTATGCTGATTATGTTAATTATATTGTTGCTGAATTTATACCACCTAGTTTTACATACCAGCAAAAGAAAAAGTTCTTTTATGATTTAAGACATTACTTCTGGGATGACCCACATCTTTATAAAGAAGGAGTAGATGGTGTTATTAGACGTTGTGTACCTGAGCATGAACAGGAACTGATCCTACGCAAGTGTCACTCCGAGGCTTATGGAGGACACCATGCTGGAGATAGAACTGCACACAAGGTATTGCAATCCGGTTTTTATTGGCCTACTCTCTTCAAGGATGCCCGTAAGTTTGTCTTATCTTGTGATGAATGTCAAAGAATTGGTAATATTAGTAGACGTAAATAAATGCCTATGAATTATTCACTTTTTATTGAACCATTTGATGTTTGGGGCTTTGATTATATGGGACCTTTTCCTGCCTCTAATGGATATACACATATTTTAGTTGCTGTTGATTATGTTACTAAGTGGGTAGAAGCTATTCCAACTAGTAGTGCTGATCATAACACCTCTATTAAGATGCTTAAAGAAGTTATTTTTCCAAGGTTTGGAGTCCCTAGATATTTAATGACTGATGGTGGTTCACATTTTATTCATGGTGCTTTCCGTAAAATGCTTGCTAAATATGATGTTAATCATAGAATTGCATCTCCTTATCACCCACAGTCTAGTGGTCAAGTAGAATTGAGAAACAGAGAACTCAAATTAATTTTGCAAAAGACTGTTAATAGATGTAGAAAGAATTGGTCCAAGAAACTTGATGATGCATTATGGGCCTATAGAACTGCATATAAAAATCATATGGGTATGTCTCCGTATAAAATGGTTTATGGAAAAGCATGTCACTTACCTCTCGAACTAGAACATAAGGCTTATTAGGCTATTAAAGAACTCAATTATGATTTCAAACTTGCCGGTGAGAAGAGGTTATTTGATATTAGCTCACTTGATGAATGGAGAACCCGAGCCTATGAGAATGCCAAGTTGTTTAAAGAAAAAGTTAAAAGATGGCATGACAAAAGGATACAAAAGCATGAGTTTAATGTAGGTGACTATGTATTGCTATACAACTCTTGTTTAAGATTTTTTGCAGGAAAACTTCTCTCTAAATGGGAAGGTCCTTATGTTATCAAGGAGGTCTATCGTTCCGGTGCCATAAAAATCAACAACTTCGAAGGCACAAATCCGAATGTGGTGAACGGTCAAAGAATTAAACATTATATCTCAGGTAGTCCAATAAATGTTGAAACCAATGTTATTGAAACCGTAACCCCGGAGGAATACATAAGGGACACTTTCCGGAACGTTTCGGACTTCGAAAAGGAATAGGTATGTGGTACGGTAAGTAAACCGACTCCAAAATAGTTCTAATGGCAATTTTCTTCTGTTTTGGAATATTTAGAAAAATAGAAAAATAAGAAGCAGTCCGGGAAGGACACGAGGGGTCCACGAGGGTGGAGGGCGCGCCCCCTACCTCGTGGGCACCTCATGTGCTCTCCGGACTCTGTTTTCGTACATGCCACGTATTTTGGTCGGTAAAATTTCATTATATAATCTCCCGAAGGTTTTGACTCCCGTATCATGCAAAAATCTCCTGTTCTTGTTTTGAGCTGTTTTCTGCCAGGGTTGTCAAAGCTAAGCATCATGTCGTCTCCCTCCTCCTCCAACAATGAGGGCAACGACGCTTGGCTAATGAATATAGAGCTGAAAAGAGAAGAACCCATGGAGATCAACAAGGTTGAAGGGATCAAGAAAGCCACGGAGGACCAAGTTCCGGCAATAGAAGACATCCTTCAACTTGATCAGAACCTTCTTACCCCAACTAAGATCGAAGCTTTCAAGATGATTGAGCTAGCTCGTATACAAAACAAGTATCTCACACATGAAAATATTTTGTTGAAGGAGCATATCATCGCACTCAAGGGAAGTATCCGCAAGTTGGAAGACCTCCTACGCTCAATGTGTGACTACCCATCATCACCACCATCTTCTTCACCAACAAAGGAGACATAATCACATGGGTATGGACACTCCCCTTGGCAACTGCCAAGCTTGGGGGAGTGCCCTGGTATCGTATCACCGTCACTTTTATCTTTACCACTTTTCTTAGTTCGATCCTTTTGATAATATCTTGATCTATTAGAATAAAGTTTTAGTATGATCTAGTTGTGAGTTTTGCTTTTATGATCCTTCTATGTAATCGAGTCCGTGAGCTATATATAATAAAGATTAGTGTTGAGTCAAGGGCTTGATTATTTTGCCATGATCTTGAGTAAATAAAATAAAAGAGAAAGAGTAAAAAGAAACAAAGAGATCATATGGATCTTATGGAGAGTAATGAGCTCACATATAAAAAGCATGATAAAAAAAGTTGTTGAGAGTTGACAAACATAGTTTTGGTCATCGTTGCAATTAATAGGAATTAATAAAGAAAGAGAGGTCTTCACACATAAATATACTATCTTGGACATCTTTTATGATTGTGAGCACTCATTAAAATATGACATGCTAAAGAGTTGACATTGGACAAGGAAGACAACGTAATGGGTTATGTTTTCTAGCATCTGAGATAAATTATATTATCTTGGATCATCCAACATGATTGAGCTTGACTTTCCCCCTCATGCTAGCCAAATTCGTTGCACCAAGTAGAGATACTACTTGTGCTTCCAAACACCCTTAAACCAGTTTTGCCATGAGAGTCCACCATACCTATCTATGGGTTGAATAAGATCCTTCAAGTAAATTGTCATCGGTGCAAAGCAATAAAAATTGCTCTTTAAATATGTATGACTTATTAGTGTGGGAGAAATAAGCTTTATACGACCGTGTGATATGGAAGAAATAAAAGCGACAGACTGCATAATAAAGGTCCATATCACAAGTGGCAATATAGAGTTACGTTCTTTCGCATTAAGATTTTGTGCATCCAACTATAAAAGCGCATGACAACCTCTGCTTCCCTCTGCGAAGGGCCTATCTTTTACTTTCATCTCCTACCTTACATAAGAGTCACGGTGATCTTCACCCTTCCTTTTTACATTTTATCTTTTGGCAAGCACAACATGTTGGAAAGATCCTGGTATATATGGCTAATTGGATGTAAGTTTTCATGAACTATTATTGTGACATTACCCTTGAGGTAAAACGTTGGGAGGCGAAACTATAAGCCCCTATCTTTCTCTGTGTCCAATTAAAGCTCCATACCCATAAGTATTGCGTGAGTGTTAGCAATTGTGGAAGACTATATGACAGTTGAGTATGTGGACTTGCTGAAAAGCTCTTATATTGACTCTTTCCTATGTTATGATAAATTGCAATTGCTCCAATGACTGAGATTATAGTTTGTTAGTTTTCAATGAAGTTTATGATTCATACTTGAAATTGTGATTGAATTATTACTCTAGCATAAGAGATCATATGACAATAATTATACAAGTTGCTGCTCTAAGAATGATCATGATGCCCTCATGTCCGTATTTTATTTTTATTGACACCTCTATCTCTAAACATGCAGACATATTTTTCGATTTCGGCTTTCGCTTGAGGACAAGCGAGGTCTAAGCTTGGGGGAGTTGATACGTCCATTTTGCATCATGCTTTATATCGATATTTATTGCATTATGGGTTGTTATTACACATTATGTCACAATACTTATGCCTATTCTCTCTTATTTTACAAGGTTTACATAAAGAGGGAGAATGCCGGCAGTTGGGATTCTGGGCTGGAAAAGGATCAAATATTAGAGACCTATTCTACACAGCCCCAAAAGTCCTGAAACTTCACGGAAGACGTTTTCATAATATATAAAAAATACTGAGCGCACCAGGGGGGCACACCCTGCCCACGAGGGTGGGGGGCGCGCCCTACCCCCTGGGCGCGCCTCCCTACCTCGTGGGCCCCCTGGTGGCCCTCCGATGGCCATCTTCTGCTATATGGAGTCTTTCGATGAGAAAAAAATCATAAGCCATCTTTCCAGACGAGACTTCGCCGCCACGAGATGGAACCAATCTAGGGCTCTGGCAGAGCTGTTCTGCCGGGGAAACTTCCCTCCGGGAGGGGGAAATCATCGCCATCATCATCACCAACGCTCCTCTCATCGGGAGAGGGCAATCTCCATCAACACCTTCACTAGCACCATCTCCTCTCAAAACCCTAGTTCATCTCTTGTATCCAATTCTTGTCTCCAAGTCTAGGATTGGTACCTATGGGTTGCTAGTAGTGTTAATTACTCCTTGTAGTTGATGCTAGTTGGTTTAATTGGTGGAAGATCATATGTTCAGATCCTATAAGCATATTAATACCCCTCTGATTATGAACATGAATATGCTTTGTGAGTAGTTACGTTTGTTCATGAGGACATGGGAGAAGTCTTGCTATTAGTAGTCATGTGAATTTGGTATTCTTCGATGTTTTGATGAGATGTATGTTGTCTCTCCTCTAGTGGTGTTATGTGAACATCGACTACATGACACTTCACCATTATTTGGGCCTAGAGGAAGGCATTGGGAAATAATAAGTAGATCATGGGTTGCTAGAGTGACAGAAGCTTTATGCGTTGCTTCGTAAGGGGTTGATTTGGATCCATATGTTTCATGCTATGGTTAGGTTTACCTTAATACTTTTGTTGTAGTTGCGAATTCTTGCAATAGAGGTTAATCATAAGTGGGATGCTTGTCCAAGTAAGGGCAGCACCCAAGCACCGGTCCACCCACATACCAAATTATCAAAGTACCGAATGCGAATCATATGATCGTGATGAAACCTAGCTTGACGATATTCCCATATGTCCTCGGGAGCGCTTTACATCATATAAGAGTTTGTCCAGGCTTGTCCTTTGCTACAAAAAGTATTGGGCCACCTCGCTGCACTTTATTTACTTTTGTTACTTGTTGATTGTTACCAATTATCTTATCACAAAACTATCTGTTACCTATTATTTCAGTGCTTACAGAGAATACCTTGCTGAAAACTTCTTATCATTTCCTTCTGCTCCTCGTTGGGTTCGACACTCTTATCGAAAGGACTACGATAGATCCCCTATACTTGTGGGTCATTAGCCCACAGAAGCAGGGCATGCCACGCATTGCCCGTAGAAGTGACATGCAAACCAGAATGAATAAGCAAACTGAATGCCAATCAAGTCTAAATAGCATGCACAGATAAGTAGTTGTGCACAACTATTTGCAGATATAAGCATGTAAATATGTTGTCTACAATAAAGTAAAACCATACATTCATAGGTCATGAGGTTGTCACAGATAGTAACTAACAGGGAGAGAAGAAGTTGATGAGATTGCACACATATAAGTTCAAAGTGAGAAGGATCACAAATCTAAACAACATAGTAGGGTCGATGTTCAGTTCAAATTTTTGGACACCTATGGTACCATGATACTATAATAAGGTGATCCTGCATGTTTCTTATTGCTTTAGCTGCAACATGATTCTGAGCTGCATGTAGTTCCATGCCTAATGTAGGTGAGACAAAATTAAATGGTTTGTATACAATAGATGTCGCTAAAAGTGTTGAACTGCTATAGATATAACTGAACTCTGATTAACATATTTATAGGTCATGAGACAGACAGTAAACAAAATAGGTGAAACATACAAATCTCTTGGTCATTAGCAACGACAGATGTAACCAATGTATGGAAAAAGCCAGAATTGAGAAATGTATTGGGAGGAGTATTCTAATAGAAGAGTGAGGTAGGTTTTCATCTACTAGAACATATTAGACGTGTCACAGAAGGTTTGTTCTGTATTTTTGAAGTAAAAAGGTAGCAGGATAAAAATAACAAAAACCTGGGAGCAAGTGAAAAATATGAAACAGAATATTACAATAATAAACATTGCAAATGGAGCAGGAAGAGATTAGTTATTGAACCAAAAACAATTTCAAGGGCAACCAACTAAGAAACAAAATAAAGAACAAATGATCACATCAAGATGCTAATAGTACATCGGTGAAACAAAGTTGTAGATTTGGGAATCCTACAATAGTAAAGAGAACACTTAAATCATAATTAGGCCATTCAGCTGAGCGTTAAACAGATGTGTGTGCAGTAATAATCTTGGAAAAACAACAAAAAATTATAGCTAGAAGAAACATACTATAACAACTTAAAATGTGTCGCATATATGTTTTTACCGTCTTTCTGAGATACTGGAAAATTCCCCTTCATCGGCACTTTTGGAGGCTTGTTAAGCACAAGTACAGCTGAGTCATATAATTTAGAATTTTTAGCATACTATGATGAATCTGATTAAGGAAAATCAAATAACAAAACCCTAGGCGACACAATACCTAGGAAACCCTAGGAAATTTTCAGAGTGGCAATTGCGATAATTGTCAAAAGCTAAGAGTGGCAAAAATGAAATAAAATTATTTTGCTTTTGGTACATAATGGCAATTGTGATAATTATCAAAATCTAAGAGTGGCAAAAGTGAAATGTCAAAAATCTAGAGTGGCATAAGAAAAATTGGCAAAATCTAGAGTGGCATAAACAAAATTTTCCCTTGAAAATATGGGAAAATTTTGTTTTACCACTCTAGATTTTGCCAATTTTCCTTATGCCACCTTAGATTTTGACATTTCACTTTTGCCACACTTAGTTTTTGACAATTATCACAATTGCCATTCCCGTGGCAAAAGCAAAATTTTCAGAGTGGCAATTGCGACACTATAAGTAACTTGTGAATGTCATTTTTATGGTATTGTGGAA
This sequence comes from Triticum dicoccoides, assembly GCF_002162155.2. Taxonomy (NCBI): domain Eukaryota; kingdom Viridiplantae; phylum Streptophyta; class Magnoliopsida; order Poales; family Poaceae; genus Triticum; species Triticum dicoccoides. Next base: position 414,102,604 of record NC_041388.1, on the reverse strand, counting down.
ATCATATAATACGTAGATAGACACTTGATTTACACATATCATAATCTTGTATGCGCAAGTTAATTTACTGCACTACTGATAGTACAGATGGTCAGAGTCTTACACAACTTCCCACAAAAAAACATTTGTTACGACAACAATCATGGAAGAAACTAATCATTGTACAACATAGAATGATAGTTTACCTTATAGATGACAAGCCTTCTCAGGTACTCAATCTCATCCGTGCTGGGATGCAGTGTGGCAGTTGGAATGGTCTCATACCACTTCTTTATCTCGACCTCAGCCACAGACACAGGAAGATGAATTCTCATGCCAGGCTCCATCACTTTAGAGTGCTTGATCTGCAACGAACTGCTGAGCATATTTACTTCATTCACATAGTAAACAACAGTTCACTAAAAGAACCCTAGAAAATACAGAATGAATTCTTCATTACATACCTTTTTCAAATGATGCTTCTGGCACCGAATGCTCTCTGCCGAAACCTCCTGATCTGAGCACTTAGTGTACACCTGATAACATATAGCATCACTTTTCATGTCAGATTGAAAAACAATGCCTAAATGGTGTTTAAACTAGTAGCCCTCTACCGCATCAAAGATTACATATGTGCTAACTCTCTCTGTCCACATGACATCCAGGGTTGGTACTCAAATTTCAGGCTGGGAGTGAAACTACACAATCTATAGCTCTTTAATATAGCATTGAATTCCTCCGTCCCAAAATATGTGTCGTGGTACAATTTTGAACTATTACCATGACACCTATTTTGGGACGGAGGGAATAGTATATAGGCAAATTTTATGGTTATGATCAACCATATTGTATCTATGTTTTGGACCTTCATATCCTCGACTAACATTAATTTATCCTCTATGAAAATCACATCACTAACTCGTTTGCATTGCTTGCAATGCTTGTATTTCTCCTAAAAATTATCAAATATAACGTAAATGATGCTCTCTCCATCAACACATGGCACCTTACACTATATGTTTCAGGCTTTTTCCGCTATATGTTTTCTTTTTCCGCTCTATGTTTAGTTGACAACTCTACATGACTACATCCTCTAGTTTGTACTTGTTTTTTTCTGGTTCATCCTGCTATAGTTATTGTCAAAGAGGAAAGAAGTGGACATCGCACAACTGAAAGAGAAGTACCCTCCGCATGATCATTTGGGCGAGGGCTACTTTCAACACCTTGAGAAGATCCTGGAATGGCACCTTCACCCTGAACACACCAAAATCGCTGGCTTGGACAACTGACAGTGGCTCGTCCTTTGTAACGATGTAGGTTTCAACACTTGCCTCCTTCCTTCCTGCCAAACAGCTTAACATGTTCATCTATGCTAAATAGTGCAACCAACATGTTGGCTATGTGCATCACATGATGCAGAGGTGGGGGTTATGCTTTGATGTCTACTACACAATCTTCTTCTTGTAGACGTTGTTGGGCCTCCAAGTGCAGAGGTTTGTAGGACAGCAGCAAATTTCCCTCAAGTGGATGACCTAAGTTTTATCAATCCGTGGGAGGCGTAGGATGAAGATGGTCTCTCTCAAGCAACCCTGCAACCAAATAACAAAGAATCTCTTGTGTCCCCAACACACCCAATACAATGGTAAATTGTATAGGTGCACTAGTTTGGTGAAGAGATGGTGATACAAGTGCAATATGGATGGTAGATAAAGGTTTTTGTAATCTGAAAATATTAAAACAGCAAGGTAACTAATGATAAAAGTGAGCACAAACGGTATTGCAATGCATTGAAACAAGGCCTAGGGTTCATACTTTCACTAGTGCAAGTTCTCTCAACAATAATAACATAATTGGATCATATAAAAATCCCTCAACATGCAACAAAGAGTCAATCCAAAGTCAGTAATAGCGGAGAACAAATGAAGAGATTATTGTAGGGTACGAAACCACCTCAAAGTTATCCTTTCTGATCGATCTATTCAAGAGTCCATAGTAAAATAACACAAAGCTATTCTTTCTGTTCAATCTATCCTAGAGTTTGTACTATAATAACACCTTAAGATACAAATCAACCAAAACCCTAATTTCACCTAGATACTCCAATGTCACCTCAAGTATCCGTGGGTATGATTATATGATATGCATCACACCATCTCAAATTCATCTATTCAACCAACACAAAGAACTTCAAAGAGTGCCCCAAAGTTTCTACCGGAGAGTCAAGACGAAAATGTGTGCCAACCCCTATGCATAAGTTCACGAGGTCACGGAACTCGCAAGTTGATCACCAAAACATACATCAAGTGGATCACATGATATCCCATTGTCACCGCAGATAAGCACATGCAAGACATACATCAGGTGTTCTCAAATCCTTAAAGACTCAATCTGATAAGATAACTTCTAAGGAAAAATTCAATTCATCACAAGAGAGTAGAGGGGGAGAATCATCATAAGATCCAAATATAATAGCAAAGCTCGCGATACATCAAGATCGTACCACCTCAAGAACACGAGAGAGAGATCAAACATATAGCTAATGGTACATACCCTCGGCCCCGAGGGTGAACTACTCCCTCCTCGTCATGGAGAGCGCCGGGATGATGAAGATGGCCACCGGAGAGGGATTCCCCCCTCCGGCAGGGTGGCAGAACGAGTCTAGATTGGTTTTCGGTGGCTACGGAGGCTTCTGGCGGCGGAACTCCCGATCTAAGTTTCTTTCTGGAAGTTTCAGTATATATAAGAGGTTTTGGCGTCGAGAACAAGTCAGGGGGGATCTCCGGGCTGTCCACGAGGCAGGGAGCGCGCCCAGGGGGTGGGCGCGCCCCCCACCCTCGTGGGCAGCCCGAGACTCTTCTGGTCCATCTCCGATGCTCCGTGGGCTTCACCTGGTCCAAAAATAAGTTCCGTGAAGTTTCAGGTCTATTGGACTTTGTTTGATTTTCCTTTTCTGCGATACTCTAAAACAAGGAAAAAACAGAAACTGGCACTAGGCTCTAGGTTAATAGGTTAGTCCCAAAAATCATATAAAATAGCATATAAATGCATATAAAACATCTAAGGTTGATAATATAATAGCATGGAACAATCAAAAATTATAGATACGTTGGAGACGCATCAAGCATCCCCAAGCTTAATTCATGCTCGTCCTCGAGTAGGTAAATGATAAAAACAGAATTTTTGATGTGGAATGCTACCTAACATATTTACCAATGTAATCTTCTTTATTGTGGAAAGAATATTCAGATTCATAAGATTCAAGGCAAAAGTTTAATATTGACATGAAAATAATAATACTTCAAGCATACTAACAAAGCAATGATGTCTTCTCAAAATAACATGGCCAAAGAAAGCTATCCCTACAAAATCATATAGTCTGGCTATGCTCTATCTTCATCACACAAAATATTTAAATCATGCACAACCCTGATGACAAGACAAGGAATTGTTTCATACTTTTGATGTTCTCAAACTTTTTCAATTTTCACGCAATACATGAGCGTGAGCCATGGACATAGCACTATAGGTGGAATAGAATGGTGGTTGTGGAGAAGACAAAAAGGAAAAGATAATCTCACGTCAACTAGGCGTATCAAAGGGCTATGGAGATGCCCATCAATAGATATCAATGTGGGTGAGTAGGGATTGCCATGCAACAGATGCACTAGAGCTATAAGTGTATGAAAGCTCAAAAAGAAACTAAGTAGGGGTGCATCCAACTCGCTTGCTCACGAAGACCTAGGGCATTTTGAGGAAGCTCATCATTGGAATATACAAGACAAGTTCTATAATGAAATATTCCCACTAGTATATGAAAGTGACAACATAGGAGACTCTGTATCATGAAGATTGTGGTGCTACTTTGAAGCACAAGTGTGGTAAAACGATAGTAGCATTGCCCCTTCTCTCTTTTTCTCTCATTTTTGGTTTTTTTTTGTTTGGGCCTTCTCCTTTTTTTATGGCCTCCTTTTTTCTCTTTTTTTATTTTTCATATGGAGTCTCATTCCGACTTGTGGGGGAATCATAGTCTCCATCATCCTCTCCTCACATGGGACAATGCTCTAATAATGATGACCATCACACTTTTATTTACTTAAAACTCAAGAATTACAACTCGATACTTAGAACAAAATATGACTCTATATGAATGCCTCCAGCGGTGTACCGGGATGTGCAATGACTCATGAGTGACATGTATGAAAGAATTATGAACGGTGGCATTGCCACAAATACGTTGTCAACTACATGATCATGCAAAGCAATATGACAATGATGAAGCATGTCATATAACGAACGGTGGAAAGTTGTGATAACCCACAAATATAGGGGACCACAACAGTTTTCGAGGGTAGAGTATTCAACCCAAGTTTATTGATTCGACACAAGGGGAGACAAAGAATATTCTCAAGTATTAGCAGATGAGTTGTCAATTCAACCACACCTGGAAACTTAATATCTGCAGCAAAGTATTTAGTAGCAAAGTAATATGATAGTAGTGGTAACGGTAGCAGAAGTAACGGTGGCAAAAGTAATATTTTTGGTGTTTTATAGTGATTGTAACAATAGCAACGGAAAAGTAAATAAGCGAAGAACAATATATGGAAAGCTCGTAGGCAATGGATCGGTGATAGAGAATTATGCCGGATGGGATCGATCATGTAACAGTCATAACCTAGGGTGACACATAACTAGCTCCAGTTCATCAATGTAATGTAGGCATGTATTCCGAATATAGTCATACGTGCTTACGGGAAAGAATTTGCATGACATCTTTTGTCCTACCCTCCCGTGGCAGCAGGTCCTATTGGAAACTTAGGGATATTAAGGCCTCCTTTTAATAGAGTACCAGACCAAAGCATTAACACATAGTGAATACATGAACTCCTCAAACTATGGTCATCACCAGTAAGTATCCCGATTATTGTCACTTCGGGGTTAACGGATCATAACACATAATACGTGACTATAGACCTGCAAGATAGGATCAAGAAATCTCATATATTGATGAAAACATAATAGGTTCAGATCTGAAATCATGGCACTCGGGCCCTAGTGACAAGCATTAAGCATAGCAAAGTCATAGCAACATCAATCTCAGAACATAGTGGATACTAGGGATCAAACCCTTAACAAAACTAACTCGATTACATGATAAATCTCATCCAACCCATCACCGTCCAGCAAGCCTACGATGGAATTACTCATGCACGGCGGTGAGCATCATGAAATTGGTGATGGAGGAAGGTTGATGATGACGATGGCGACAGATCCCCCTCTTTGGAGCCCCGAACGGACTCCAGATCAGCCCTCCCGAGAGAGTTTAGGGCTTGGCGGCGGCTCCGTATCGTAAAATGCGATAAATCCTTCTCTATAATTTGTTTCTCCTTGAAAGTGAATATATGGAGTCAAGGTTGAGGTCGGTGGAGTGTCAGGGGGCCCACGAGGCAGGGGGCGCGGCTCCCACCCTTGTGGACAGGGTGTGGGCCCCCTGACATGGATATTTCTTCCAGTATTTTTATATATTCCAAAATAATTCTCCGTTGATTTACAGGTCATTCCGAGAAATTTTATTTCTGCACAAAAATAACACCATGGCAATTCTGCTGAAAACAGCGTCAGTCCGGGTTAGTTCCATTCAAATCATGCAAGTTAGAGTCCAATACAAGGGCAAAAGTGTTTGGAAAAGCGATAACCCACAAGTATAGGGGGTCGCAATAGTTTTCGAGGGTAGAGTATTCAACCCAAATTATTGATTCGACACAAGGGGAGCCAAAGAATATTCTCAAGTATTAGCAGTTGAGTTGTCAATTCAACCACACCTGGAAACTTAATATCTGCAGCAAAGTGTTTAGTAGCAAAGTAATATGATAGTAGTGGTAACGATAGCAAAAGGTAACGGTAGCAACGGAAAAGTAAATAAGCGAAGAACAATATATGGAAAGCTCGTAGGCAATGGATCAGTGATGGAGAATTATGTCGGATGCGATTGATCATGTAACAGTCATAACCTAGGGTGACACAGAACTAGCTCTAGTTCATCAATGTAGGCATGTATTTCCAATATAGTCATACGTGCTTACGGGAAAGAACTCGCATGACATCTTTTGTCCAACCCTCCCGTGGCAGCGGGGTCCTATTGGAAACTAAGGGATATTAAGGCCTCCTTTTAATAGAGTACCGGACCAAAGTATTAACACATAGTGAATACATGAACTCCTCAAACTACAGTCATCACCGGTAAGTATCCCGATTATTGTCACTTCGGGGTTAACGGATCATAACACATAATAGGTGACTATAGACTTGCAAGATAGGATCAAGAACTCTCATTTATTGATGAAAACATAATAGGTTCATATCTGAAATCATGGCACTCGGGCCCTAGTGATAAGCATTAAGCATACCAAAGTCATAGCAACATCAATCTCAGAACATAGTGGATACTAGGGATCAAAACCTAACAAAACTAACTCGATTACATGATAAATCTCATCGAACCCATCACCGTCCAGCAATCCTACGATGGAATTACTCACGCACGGAGATGAGCATCATGAAATTGGTGATGGAGGAAGGTTGATGATGACGATGGTGACGGATTCCCCTCTCTGGAGCCCCGAACGAACTCCAGATCAGCCCTCCCGAGAGAGTTTAGGGCTTGGCGGCGGCTCCGTATTGTAAAACGCGATGAATCCTTCTCTCTGGGTTTTTTCTCCCCGAACATGAATATATGGAGTTGGAGTTGAGGTCGGTGGAGCGTTAGGGGGCCCACGAGGTAGGGGGGCATGCGCGCCCCCACCCACGTGGGCAGGTGGACGCCCCCTGACGTGGATTCTTCTTCTAGTATTTTTTATATATTCCAAAATAATTCTCCGTTGATTTTCAGGTCATTCCGAGATCTTTTATTGCTGGCTCATCGTCCGCCTCTCTCTCCGCTACTAACGCAGCACTAACCACTTGATTGGTTGCTGCCAGATATAGCAGCAACTTCTCTTGTGGCTTAGGTGCGACAAGTATTGGAGTGGAGGACAGGTACCTCTTCAAGTCCTGCAGCGCGGCCTCCGCTTCCGGAGTCCATTTCATTGGACCTGCCTTTTTCAATATTTTGAAAAACGGCAGGGCGCGCTCAGCAGACTTAGAGATAAACCTGCTGAGAGCAGCCACGCAACCGGCAAGCCTTCGCACATCCTTGACGCGCTTCGGTGCTTCAATCTGCTCGATGGCCTTGATCTTGTCGGGGTTGGCTTCAATTCCCCGCTGAGACACAAAGAACCCGAGAAGCTTGCTGGAAGGGACTCCAAAGATGCACTTCTCGGGGTTGAGCTTGAGGTTGATCTTGCGCAGATTTGCAAAAGTTTCTTCTAAATCTTGGATCAGGGTAGCCTTGTCCTTGCTCTTGACCACTATATCATCCATGTAGGATTCTACATTTCTGTGTATCTGTGTCTCAAAAGCGACATGGACTACCCTTGCAAATGTTGAACCAGCATTCTTCAACCCAAAGGGCATCCATATAAAACAGTATGTGCCGCAAGGGGTGATAAATGCGGTTTTTTCCTCATCCTCTTCTGCCATGAAGATCTGATGGTATCCTGAGTATGCATCAAGAAATGAAAGCAAATCACATCCAGCTGTGGAGTCAACAATCTGGTCAATGCGCGGCAAGGGAAATGGATCTTTGGGACAAGCTTTATTGACATCAGTGAAGTCTATACAAAGCCTCCATTTCCCGTTTGCCTTGCGCACGACTACAGGATTGGCCAACCACGTGGGATGGAGCACTCCTCTGACAAGGCCTGCTGCTTCCAATTTCCTGATCTCTTCTGCAATGAACTCTTGGCGCTCCACCGCTTGCTTTCTGACTCTCTGCTTGACGGGCCGCGCATGAGGACAGACGGCAAGGTGGTGCTCGATTACTTTCCTGGGAACACCGGGGATATCAGACGGTTGCCATGCAAACACGTCGACATTCGCCCACAGGAAAGCAACGAGCATGCTTTCTTATTTGGGGTCAAGCGTGGCACTGATGGTGAAGGCACCACCAGTGCCGTCCTTCTTGGCGGGCACCTTCTTGGTCTCGGGTAGATCTGCCATCGTCTTCTTGCACTTGCCGGTGGAGCTCGATGGTGCGTCCTCGACGGTAGCGCAGCACTCCGAAGAGGTGCGCTTGCAGGAGTGAGCATCAGAGCTCTTGCCGGACTTTGTCTTCTTCTTCCCCCCGGGAGCTTCAGCGGCAAGTATGTTGTGATCAGCTGCGGCTACTGCTTCCCGGTAGATTTTGTCGGCGTAGATAAGGGCATCCTTCTTGTCGCCGGGGACAGAGATGACACTTATCGGACCTGGCATCTTGAGCATGTTGTATGCATAGTGAGAGGCTGCCATAAACTTGGCGAGCGTTGGACGGCCAAGGATCCCATTGTAGGGTAATGGAAAATCGGCAACGTCAAATGTGACCCTCTCAGTTCTGAAGTTCATCTCGCTGCCAAATGTGACCGGCAGCGTGATCTTTCCCTTCGGCTTGCTTCTTCCCGGGCTGATTCCTTGGAATGTGCCGGTCTCCTCGAGCTCGCTGTCAGGGATCTGGAGTTTCTGAAGGACCGTGGAGGAGATCAGATTCAAGCCGGCCCCGCCGTCAACTAGCATCTTCGTGACCTTGAGGTTGCGGATAGTTGGTGAAACCAACATCGGCAAGCACCCGACCGCAGTTACGCGATCAGGGTGATCCTCAATGTCGAAGATGATAGGCGTGCTGGACCATTTCAGAGGCTTGCGTGACTCTAAGGATGGCTCTGCTGCATTCACTTCCCGCATCCACTGCTTGAGTTGGCGGTGCGAAGTATGCAAAGAAGCACCACCGTCAATGCACAGGACCTCTGTGGCTTTCTGAAATTCCTGCTCGTCGGCCTCGTCATCATCCATGTCTTCGTCATCGTCGTCATCTTCATCCTTGTCGCGGCCGCAGGGAGGTCTGTCTCCTTGCTGCTGCTTGGCCTTGCCGCGGCGTCCTCCCCGGCCAGGGCGTTTCTTGCCGGATCCACCAGTTCCTTCCTGGGCCTTCTCCTTGTCGCGCTGCTCGTACTCAGCTTTCTGTAGCTCAACGAGCTGCTCAACCTTCTTGCAATTCTGGAGATCGTGACCCCTGGTGCGGTGGATCTTACAATACTGCTTGCCGGAGCCGTCCTGCTTGTCGGCGGCCACCACAGGCTGGGCCTCCTTGTCGGAGCCACCAACTTTAGCTTCCTTGGCGCCACCTCCATTGCCGGTCTGCTCGACAGCTAGCACTTCCTTGCCCTTTTTCCTTCTGTTGCTCCGCCGCCGGCCTTTCCTTGTCGGGGCGGCATCCTCACTGTCAGATCCTCCTGCTCCTGTATCCTCTCCGGGGAGCCTCCTCCCCTCTTCAGCCGTGCACACTTGTCGGCCAGGGCGTAAAGCTCGCTGACGTCTCTGATCTTACACATCGCCATCTCCTCCCTCATCCTTCGGTTTCGCACGTTCTGATGGAACGCGCTGATGATCGCGGCGGGGTGGACGTCTGGGATGTTGTGCTGTACACGGCTGAATCTCTGAATGTATTTGCGCAGTGGCTCTCCTTCCTTCTGGGCGAGCAGATGAAGATCGCTTTCTTGGCCATGTGGCTTGTGGCCGCCTATAAAGGCGCCGACAAACTGATGGCACAGATCAGCCCAGGAGGATATGGAGTTGTCCGGCAAGTGCATGAGCCAGGATCTGACATTGGGCTTGAGTACCAGCGGGAAGTAGTTGGCAAGGATCTTGTCGTCCCGTCCCCCGTCAGCCTGCACCGCGATGGTGTAGATGCTGAGAAACTCCGACGGATGCGTCTTGCCGTCGTACTTCTCTGGTACGTCTGGTTTGAAATTCTTTGTGCTGGGCCACTGGACTTGCCGCAGCTCACGGGTGAACGCAGGACAACCTACCGCGTACGGCAGATCGCCTGGTTCCCCTGGCGCATGCATGTCAACAGAGGGCCCAGCGCGCTTGTCGGATTGACGTCGCGCTTCTCTTTGGCGCTCGATGCGGGTTTGAGCATCTTCTTGTTGTCGTTCATGAAGAACTTGGCACTGGTCGCGACGAGCTCGTGGGTCCGACGACGCGGTGGAGCCGCTGTCGGGGTGGACCCGGCGAGTCGGCGACTTTGGCCTTCGTAGTGGAGAGTGCATGGAAGTCGCACCTCCCCCTGTCTTGTTGCCATCGGCTCGTGTCCGGCTGTCCTGCCTTGGCAGCGAGGTGCTTGGTTGCCGCGCAGTGTCGCCGTTGGCGAAGCCGATGAGGCTCTGGATAGTGGCCCTCCATTCGTCGGTCTTGTCAGCCGTCGGAGGATAATCCAGGAGTAGCTGGGCCCGCGCTAGGGCTTCCGCCGGCGTGGTGGGTGGCAGAGGTGAACGGTGCGAGGAGCGGGACATGCTCGGACTCCTAACCAAGTTAGAAGGAGCAGTGTCCCGTCTAGGCGACCGCACCTCACTGGGGCCAGCATGCTGGCGTGCATGCTGGTCTTGAACGGCACGCGAACCACCAGCTTGATCTTGGGCCAGCGGACGTATGGTGCTGCGAACGCTATGACGCTGCTGGTCCCGCCCTTCCTGAGATGGGCATGGTGGGCGTATGGACGCCGAGGTCTGCGCGGCCTTGTCCTTGGACTTGGCAGCGCTGTGGGCACCCTCGTCGATGTCCATTCTTCCGCCAGCGTCCACTCCATCGTCCGCCTGCTCCGGAGGTGGTGGAAGCGACGCAGACGGGGCTGTTGCCCCCGAAGCCTTCTTCTTCGGTGGCATGTCGGTGAAGACGATGAAGATTTAGCTCGCGTGCATGCCGGATCGGGTTCGCACGATCTCGACGCCCCCTACCTGGTGCGCCGGAGATGTCGGGGAGGCTGATTCCACCAACACCTATGGGGACAGGGCCCCTTTCGGTTCGGTGAGGGCGGAGGTCGCACAAAGAGCGGATCGAGGCGGTACACGCGAGCGGTTTTTACCCAGCTTCGGGCCGCACGGATGCGTAAAACCCTACTGCTGCTTGTTTGTGTGTATTGAATTCTTGCTCAGGAGCGACGGACGCTGCCAGACTGAGCGTGAGAGTGTTTCTGGTGTTTTGAATGAGCCGAACTGGCCGAACCGGCTCCACCCGCTTCTACGTTGCGCCTGGGCCTCCTTTTATACTTTCAAGGGGTCACCGACAGGGGGCAACGTAGACAAGAAGGGTAAAAATGGAAAAGGATGCGGTAGGTGCAGCTACCGCTACTGTGGATACAGTGCACCCTACCTAACTCTGAGGGCATTAAATGCCTGTCTGAGTTGCCTAAACAGTGCAAAAAGTGACCGTTAGGAGCGCCACCGTTTGCCATGATGACCTTCTCTTCATCTCCGCTTGCCACCGCGCACCCCTAGCTGCACAGCCTCCTGCCACGTGTGCTTGGGAGAGTCCTAGAGCGACATGTTAGCAGGTGTGCTGGAGCGCGGGCACGAAGTGGGGGTTCCCCGCGGCAAGCTCCTTGCCGCGGTCGTCATCTTGTCGTGTTTGGGAACTGGTTGCTCACCGGGCCTTGCCGGGGCGCAGGGCGCGTCGCGGCAAGCTTTCTTGGTATGCCTTGAGTGGCCTTCCCGGCAAGCTTCTCTTGCCGGGGTCTTGTCTCTTCCCGGCAAGCTCCTCTCGCCGGGGCCTGGGTTGGCCTTCCCGACAAGCTCCTCTTGCCGAGGCCTTGGTCAGCCTTCCCGGCAAGCTCCTCTTGCCGGGGCCTTGGCTTGAGTACTTTGTTCTCGAATGGTCTTCAAGGGAGCCACGGAGGGTCTTGGCGGTCACCCGGCAAGCCTTGCCGCGGGGCGCTGCAACTGCCCGTGCACGAGTTCGGGATACTAGGGTACCCCTACTCTAGTACACCGATAGGAGCCCCCGGGCCTGGGCCATACACGGTGCCGAGCGCTGTTGGGCCAGGCCCAAAACAGTGCACGGGCACGCACGGCCTAGGTCACGCCGCATATCTCTCCGCTCCGACCGCGCACGCCCAGAACAGCACGCGTCAAACGCGGCGTCGTGGGTGACGCGGGCGGCGTGCACGGGGCTAAGCCCCTCGAGCATGCGTCAGGCCATGATGATGGGGACGGTTCACGCCCTCCTCCCTAAACGGAGGTAGGCGTGGGGGCGTGATGCATTTACTGGACGGGGCCGGTGCACGGTTTTCGGGACGTCCACTCCCCACGATCACGGGGCGGAGCGAGGCCGCCTCACCCGTCGCCTTGGTTCTGCATCTCCGCCACGCGGCTCCCATGCGTTTGGGGTCGCGGACGGTGGAAGTGGGAAACTGGGCCGTCGCGAGGAGGCAGCAGGTTGGCCTCGACTCCCTGCTCTTCCCGTGCCTTGATTCGCTGAGCGGGGCGGCTGAGCCCCCACCTCGCTCCTTTATAAAGAGCGGGAGGGGAGCGCAGAAACCCGCACTCTCTCATCTCCTCCTTTCTTCAGCTTCTGCTCCCCTTTCTCTCATTCGCCATGGAGAAAGGGAAACCAGGCCCTTCATCGGTGGCGGCGAGGGTCGCTGCCAGACAGCGCATCTCTCCATCTTCCGCACCCGTGGTGGTAGAGCCAGCCGTGAGGGGAAGAGGGAGGGGGCGAGGTCGAGGACGAGGTCGAGGCGCTCAGGGAAGAGGCCGACGGGGCGGCGCGTCAGCTTCACCTCCGCCGGCGGCTCCTCCCCCCACGGCGGTCCATATAGGGGACGACCCTTGCGAGTTCTTCGTCAGGCTGCGCCGGGCGCCTCGTCGTCGCCTCCGGCTTCCAGCTCTGTTTGCGCGCGCGATGGAGTTGGACCCGCCCGAGACACTAAGACTGCACATGAGGGGCTGTGGGATCAGCGGCACGCGAGTCCGCGTTGTATTCCCAGCCCCTAATGTGATGTATCTTGATCGAGGGTGGAAGACGTTCGCCCGCATCCACAGCTTGATGGAGGGGTTTACCCTCCATTTTAAGTTGATGGAGGGCGATCTCCTCTCCGTCAAGGTCTTCGGGTGCTTCGGCACTCGGGCGAAGTGCTGCGTGGACAGCTCCTCCGACAGCGAAGGCTCCTCCTCGAGCGAGAGTGACGAGGAGGAGAGCGACAGCGACGACGAGGGTAGCGGGCGGCGGGGTGGCGGGTCCGACTAGGCGTCGGGCGCCGCTTCGCGTGGCACCGGCGGCCCCATCATCCGTGTCGCCGGCTCCTTGAACTCCCCGGGGTCGTCTCCTTGGGCGGCTGGCGTAGGGAGGCTGCGGAAGGGGAAGAGGGCTGGCGACAAGGCCGTCAGGTCGGAGTACGAGGGCGTGGTGCCCTCGACAGCATGCTGACGTCCTGCCGCCCCGTCTTCGAGCCCTGCTTCCGGCGTCGCCATCACCGTCCAGCCTTCGGACAGCCCCCGGGATGTTCCCTTGGTGTCTTCTGGCACCCGTAGCTCGCCTAGGCGCTCCTTTTGCCCTTTTCGCCTCCTTGACCTGCCTCCTGAAGAGAGGGACATGAAAGGGATTACGGGCATCTTATCTTTTTAATTTGTAAGCCTTCGGGCCTTAGCTGTATCTAGAACTTGTAATCCTCTCTTTCATGTTTTTCATCCTCTATGGACTGTACCTGAGTGGGATGTTTTTTAATGAAAAGGGGATGCTTGCCGGGTTATTTGTCTCGTGAGTTGAACCCACGCCAAGGAGCAAATCCTTGGTGTCCCTCGGACAGACATTTCATCTCCCGGCAACAAGCCCTGCCGCCTTCCCACGTCGCTCGACCTTTCTCACGCCTTTGACGGAGGCGGGAACGAGGTGGGTGCGGTCTCCTCGTTTCATCCCTTTGCTGCCGCGACTACGACCAAACTTGGCCCCGGGAATGAGCCCCAGGGCCTAGAGTTGAGGGAGCATGGCAGTTTTCAGGAAGAAACGTGGTTTCGCATTCCCCAGTCCATAAGAGGATGCATGATGAGGGATGAAAGACTTATCTGATATTGCAGCCCCCGGCAACTCTGGTTTGCCGTGGACGATTCTTGGCACTCGCAGCCCCCAGCGATACTGGCTTGCCGGGGCCCAGGTGCCGTCTGTTTTCTTCTTCTCTTGTCGCTTCCAGTCATGTCATGGGAACACTTTATTAGAGGCGCGACAAGTTATTTTTGTAATATAACTCTATCTTAGGCAAAAAATTGCTGTGTTACTTCCTTTACTCGACTCTTGGCTTTGTATGGTTCTGCCCTACGCTTTCTAGGGAAACTTGCCGGCGCAGGTACCCTTGCCGCGAGCGCCGAGTGTGGAACTTCAGCAGCCTGCTGGCGGGGTCGCTACCGACAAGCAACCTTGTCGCAACTAGTTGCAGCTCACTTAAGTTGTTGAGCGGACTCGAAACAAAGTAAGGGCGCTAGCGGCTCACTTAAGTTGCTGAGCGGACTCGAAGCAAAGTAAGGGCGCTAGCAGCTCACTTAAGCTATTGAGCGGACTCGAAACAAAGTAAAGGCGCAACTAGCTACGAGGTGGTTCCTCCGTGCACAGGTTTTCCATACAAAGCACGGTCGTTCAAGGAAAATAACTCAAAAACTTAAAAAACTGATTGCTCAAGCTTTAGCAACTTAGCTTTTATGTCGTCTGCTTCCCGGCAAGGAGAAATTTTCTTGAACGGCCTGGTCCACACCATTATCTTCTCCTTCCCCCCTGGCAAACCTTGTGGGCGAGGGAACCTTCCTTCTTTGAGAAAGAAACAGAGAAATAAAGTAATGATATGGAGCCTTGGGCTCGTTATCGCTTACCGGGGTCTAGTGTTGCACAAAGTGTCAGATAACATATGCAAAAAAGGATTATAGCATAAAAAACTGACAAGATGTGTGGGGCACATGAGCTTTACTGGTGCACGGGGTCTGCGCCCGGCTTTGTACAAAGGATTACATGCAACAGCGGCAAGACTTGTACAAAAGGTGGTTGCCGGAAAAGCTTCCGGCAACCGCGCCTTACGGGTAAAACTTACGAAGATGTTCAATGTTCCAGGAGTTGCTCACCGGAATGCCATCTTCGGTCTCAAGGCGGACAGCGCCGGGCCTAGTGACTCGTTTCACCCGATAAGGGCCTTCCCACTTTGGCGTCAACTTGTTGGAATTCTTGGCGGACTGAACACGCCGAAGAACAAGGTCGCCTTCCTCGAAGCTCCTGGCTTTAAGTTTGCGGCTATGGTAGCGACGCAAAGCTTGCTGGTAGCGAGCGGCTCGCACAGCAGCCTGGAGACGGTCTTCCTCAAGGAGCAGCGCGTCATCTTGTCGTAGCTGCTCTTGCTCGAGCTCATCATAAGTGAGCACTCAAGGCGACCCGTAAACGAGTTCCGTGGGGAGAACTGCCTCTGCTCCATAGACTAGAGCAAAGGGTGTCTGGCCAGTGGCTCGATTTGGTGTCGTCCTGATCGACCAAAGAACCACCGGCAGCTCCTCGATCCAGTTTCTTCCGCACTTGTGCAGCCTGTCGAAAGTTCTGGTCTTGAGGCCTCGCAGCACTTCAGCATTTGCCCGCTCCGCTTGACCGTTGCTTCTCGGGTGAGCAACAGAAGCGAAGCAGATCTTGGCGCCAAGATCTTGGACGTACTGCATGAAGGTGCGGCTCGTAAATTGCGTGCCGTTGTCGGTGATGATCCTGTTAGGAACCCCGAAACGGCAAACAATCGACCTGAAGAACTTGACTGCTGACTGTGCTGTCACCTTCCTCACTGGTTCCACTTCCGGCCACTTTGTGAACTTGTCGATTGCAACGTACAAGAATTCAAAGCCCCCAACAGCTCGGGGGAAGGGGCCGAGGATGTCAAGCCCCCAGACCGAAAATGGCCAGGATAAAGGGATCGTCTGGAGAGCTTGAGCTGGCTGGTGTATCTGCTTGGAATGGAACCGGCACGCTTCACACTTGGTTACTTGTGCAGTTGCATCCTGGAGGGCTGTCGGCCAGAAGAAGCCTTGTCGGAATGCTTTGCCGACAAGCGCTCTTGCGCCAATGTGGTGACCACATATGCCTCCATGTATCTCTGCCAACAGCTGTTGTCCATCTTCCCGGTGAATGCACTTCAATTTCACACCGTTGAGTCTTATTCTATACAGTGTGTTGTCGACAAACTTGTACATACTTGACTGCCGGGCTACTCTTTCAGCTTCTTCTTGCTCTTCGGGAAGCTCTCCTGTCTGAAGGAAATGGACAATCTGCTGCGCTCATGCTGGAGCTTGTGGCTCGACAACAAGGACTAAAGGCATATCTGTTGCTGCGGGAACATCCGCTTCTACGGCAAGAACCTGCGGTTTGGCCGGAGCGTGATATTCCCCGGCAAGCTTGCTAGAGCAAAACTTGTCGGGAGCGTTTGCTTCAACGGAACAAACCAAGAGGTTCGCCGGAGCAGACTGCTCCTCAGCACTCTTGGCGTCGATCTTGGGGACCTTCTTGGCGGCGGCTTCGGGAAGCTCTGCCGGAAAGTAGTCACCAGAAACCAACTTCCTCTTCTTATTCTGTCCAGTTGATGGTGTCACGGATGGTTGAGTCAGCTTGAACACAAAGATCCCTGGTTCCACAGGTAACTTTAGTGCTGCGCACTTTGATAGGTCGTCAGCAATGTCATTCTGAGCTCGTGGAACATGTTCCATTTGCAGGCCGTCAAGGTGTTCTTCTAGCTTTCTCACTTCATCAACATAAGCTTCCATCAATGGACTCTGGTAGTTCTTGTTCACTTGGCGGACGACAAGCTGCGAGTCACCCCTTATAATGAGTTTCTTGATCCCAAGGTCGGCTGCGATTCTGAGGCCGGCAAGCAAACCCTCATACTCTGCAGTATTGTTTGTTGCTTGCTCCTTGGGAAAGTGCATCTGGACTACGTACTTGAGGTGCTCTCCGGTGGGTGCGATAAGCAGCACGCTAGCACCGGCGCCTTGCAGCGAGAAGGCACCATCAAAGTACATCAGCCACTCTTTGCTTGTCTCCTTGACAGGGATGCTCGTCTCTGGAATTTCTTCATCTGGAGTTGGCGTCCACTATGCTATGAACTCTGGCAATGCCCTGCTTTGGATCGTTGCAGTGCTCTCAAACTTGAGGCCAAAGCTTGACAGTTCCAATGCCCACTCGACAATCCTGCCTGCTGCTTCTGGATTCTGCAGTATCCTCTTCAGCGGAAAGCGAGTGACAACTGTTATCTCATGTGCCTGGAAGTAATGGCGCAGCTTTCTCGAGGCCATGAGGAGGCCGAAAAGCAATTTTTGCACACCAGAGTACCTCGACCTAGCCCCCTGGAGAAGGGAGCTGACAAAGTAAACTGGGCGCTGCACCATCTTCTTCTGCACCTCCTTGCACGTCTGCGCAGATTCAACTTTGTCGGGACCAGAGCTTGTCGGAGAAGCCCCTGCTTGTCGCTGGATTCACTTGCCGCGGTTGCTGGCTCATCGTCCGCCTCTCTCTCCGCTACTAACGCAGCACTAACCACTTGATTGGTTGCTGCCAGATATAGCAACAACTTCTCTTGTGGCTTAGGTGCGACAAGTATTGGAGTGGAGGACAGGTACCTCTTCAAGTCCTGCAGCGCGGCCTCCGCTTCCGGAGTCCATTTCATTGGACCTGCCTTTTTCAATATTTTGAAAAACGGCAGGGCGCGCTCAGCAGACTTAGAGATAAACCTGCTGAGAGCAGCCACGCAACCGGCAAGCCTTCGCACATCCTTGACGCGCTTCGGTGCTTCAATCTGCTCGATGGCCTTGATCTTGTCGGGGTTGGCTTCAATTCCCCGCTGAGACACAAAGAACCCGAGAAGCTTGCCGGAAGGGACTCCAAAGACGCACTTCTTGGGGTTGAGCTTGAGGTTGATCTTGCGCAGATTTGCAAAAGTTTCTTCTAAATCTTGGATCAGGGTAGCCTTGTCCTTGCTCTTGACCACTATATCATCCATGTAGGCTTCTACATTTCTGTGTATCTGTGTCTCAAAAGCGACATGGACTACCCTTGCAAATGTTGAACCAGCATTCTTCAACCCAAAGGGCATCCGTATAAAACAGTATGTGCCGCAAGGGGTGATAAATGCGGTTTTTTCCTCATCCTCTTCTGCCATGAAGATCTGATGGTATCCTGAGTATGCATCAAGAAATGAAAGCAAATCACATCCAGCTGTGGAGTCAACAATCTGGTCAATGCGCGGCAAGGGAAATGGATCTTTGGGACAAGCTTTATTGACATCAGTGAAGTCTATACAAAGCCTCCATTTCCCGTTCGCCTTGCGCACGACTACAGGATTGGCCAACCACGTGGGATGGAGCACTCCTCTGACAAGGCCTGCTGCTTCCAATTTCCTGATCTCTTCTGCAATGAACTCTTGGCGCTCCACCGCTTGCTTCCTGACTCTCTGCTTGACGGGCCGCACATGAGGACAGACGGCAAGGTGGTGCTCGATTACTTTCCTGGGAACACCGGGGATATCAGACGGTTGCCATGCAAACACGTCGACATTCACCCGCAGGAAAGCAACGAGCACGCTTTCCTATTTGGGGTCAAGCGTGGCACTGATGGTGAAGGCACCACCAGTGCCGTCCTTCTTGGCGGGCACCTTCTTGGTCTCGGGTGGAGCTCCCATCGTCTTCTTGCACTTGCCGATGGAGCTCGATGGTGCGTCCTCGACGGTAGCGCAGCACTCCGAAGAGGTGCGCTTGCCGGAGTGGGCATCAGAGCTCTTGCCGGACTTTGTCTTCTTCTTCCCCCCGGGAGCTTCAGCGGCAAGTATGTTGTGATCAGCTGCGGCTACTGCTTCCCGGTAGATTTTGTCGGCGTAGATAAGGGCATCCTTCTTGTCGCCGGGGACAGAGATGACACTTATCGGACCTGGCATCTTGAGCATGTTGTATGCATAGTGAGAGGCTGCCATAAACTTGGCGAGCGCTGGACGGCCAAGGATCCCATTGTAGGGTAATGGAAAATCGGCAACGTCAAATGTGACCCTCTCAGTTCTGAAGTTCATCTCGCTGCCAAATGTGACCGGCAGCGTGATCTTTCCCTTCGGCTTGCTTCTTCCCGGGCTGATTCCTTGGAATGTGCCGGTCTCCTCGAGCTCGCTATCAGGGATCTGGAGTTTCTGAAGGACCGTGGAGGAGATCAGATTCAAGCCGGCCCCGCCGTCAACTAGCATCTTCGTGACCTTGAGGTTGCGGATAGTTGGTGAAACCAACATCGGCAAGCACCCGACCGCAGTTACGCGATCAGGGTGATCCTCAATGTCGAAGATGATAGGCGTGCTGGACCATTTCAGAGGCTTGCGTGACTCTAAGGATGGCTCTGCTGCATTCACTTCCCGCATCCACTGCTTGAGTTGGCGGTGCGAAGTATGCAGAGAAGCACCACCGTCAATGCACAGGACCTCTGTGGCTTTCTGAAATTCCTGCTCGTCGGCCTCGTCATCATCCATGTCTTCGTCATCGTCGTCATCTTCATCCTTGTCGCGGCCGCAGGGAGGTCTGTCTCCTTGCCGCTGCTTGGCCTTGCCGCGGCGTCCTCCCCGGCCAGGGCGTTTCTTGCCGGATCCACCAGTTCCTTCCTGGGCCTTCTCCTTGTCGCGCTGCTCGTACTCAGCTTTCTGTAGCTCAACGAGCTGCTCAACCTTCTTGCAATTCTGGAGATCGTGACCCCTGGTGCGGTGGATCTTACAATACTGCTTGCCGGAGCCGTCCTGCTTGTCGGCGGCCACCACAGGCTGGGCCTCCTTGTCGGAGCCACCAACTTTAGCTTCCTTGGCGCCACCTCCATTGCCGGTCTGCTCGACAGCTAGCACTTCCTTGCCCTTTTTCCTTCTGTTGCTCCGCCGCCGGCCTTTCCTTGTCGGGGCAACATCCTCACTGTCAGATCCTCCTGCTCCTGTATCCTCTCCGGGGAGCCTCCTCCCCTCTTCAGCGCGTGCACACTTGTCGGCCAGGGCGTAAAGCTCGCTGACGTCTCTGATCTTACACATCGCCATCTCCTCCCTCATCCTTCGGTTTCGCACGTTCTGATGGAACGCGCTGATGATCGCGGCGGGGTGGACGTCTGGGATGTTGTGCTGTACACGGCTGAATCTCTGAATGTATTTGCGCAGTGGCTCTCCTTCCTTCTGGGCGAGCAGATGAAGATCGCTTTCTTGGCCATGTGGCTTGTGGCCGCCTATAAAGGCGCCGACAAACTGATGGCACAGATCAGCCCAGGAGGATATGGAGTTGTCCGGCAAGTGCATGAGCCAGGATCTGACATTGGGCTTGAGTACCAGCGGGAAGTAGTTGGCAAGGATCTTGTCGTCCCGTCCCCCGTCAGCCTGCACCGCGATGGTGTAGATGCTGAGAAACTCCGACGGATGCGTCTTGCCGTCGTACTTCTCTGGTACGTCTGGTTTGAAATTCTTTGTGCTAGGCCATTGGACTTGCCGCAGCTCACGGGTGAACGCAGGACAATCTACCGCGTACGGCAGATCGCCTGGTTCCCCTGGCGCATGCATGTCAACAGAGGGCCCAGCGCGCTTGTCGGATTGACGTCGCGCTTCTCTTCGGCGCTCGATGCGGGTTTGAGCATCTTCTTGTTGTCGTTCATGAAGAACTTGGCATTGGTCGCGACGAGCTCGTGGGTCTGACGACGCGGTGGAGCCGTTGTCGGGGTGGACCCGGCGAGTCGGCGACTTTCGCCTTCGTAGTGGAGAGTGCATGGAAGTCGCACCTCCCCCTGTCTTGTTACCATCGCCTCGCGTCCGGCTGTCCTGCCTTGGCAGCGAGGTGCTTGGTTGCCGCGCAGTGTCGCCGTTGGCGAAGCCGATGAGGCTTTGGATAGTGGCCCTCCATTCGCCGGTCTTGTCCGCCGTCGAAGGATAATCCAGGAGTAGCTGGGCCCGCGCCAGAGCTTCCGTCGGCGTGGTGGGCGGTAGAGGTGAACGGTGCGAGGAGCGGGACATGCTCGGACTCGTAACCAAGTTAGAAGGAGCAGTGTTCCGTCCAGGCGACCGCACCTCACTGGGGCCAGCATGCTGGCGTGCATGCTGGTCTTGAATGCCACGCGAACCACCAGCTTGATCTTGGGCTAGCGGACGTATGGTGCTGCGAACGCTATGACGCTGCTGGTCCCGCCCTTCCTGAGATGGGCGTGGTGGGCGTATGGACGCCGAGGTCTGCGCGGCCTTGTCCTTGGACTTGGCAGCGCTGTGGGCACCCTCGTCGATGTCCATTCTTCCGCCGGCGTCCACTCCACCATCCGCCTGCTCCGGAGGTGGTGGAAGCGACACAGACGGGGCTGTTGCCCCCGAAGCCTTCTTCTTCGGTGGAATGTCGGTGAAGACGATGAAGATTTAGCTCGCGTGCACGCCGGATCAGGTTCGCACGATCTCGACGCCCCCTACCTGGCGCGTCGGAGATGTCGGGGAGGCTGATTCCACCAACACCTATGGGGACAGGGCCCCTTTCGGTTCGGTGAGGGCGGAGGTTGCACAAAGAGCGCATCGAGGCGGTACACGCGAGCGGTTTTTACCCAGCTTCGGGCCGCACGGATGCGTAAAACCCTACTGCTACTTGTTTGTGTGTATTGAATTCTTGCTCAGGAGCGACGGACGCTGCCAGACTGAGCGTGAGAGTGTTTCTGGTGTTTTGAATGAGCCGAACTGGCCGAACCGGCTCCACCCGCTCCACCCGCTTCTACGTTGCGCCTGGGCCTCCTTTTATACTTTCAAGGGGTCACCGACAGGGGGCAACGTAGACAAGAAGGGTAAAAATGGAAAAGGATGCGGTAGGTGCAGCTACCGCTACTGTGGATACAGTGCACCCTACCTAACTCTGAGGGCATTAAATGCCTGTCTGAGTTGCCTAAACAGTGCAAAAAGTGACCGTTAGGAGCGCCACCATTTGCCACGATGACCTTCTCTTCGTCTCCGCTTGCCACCGTGCACCCCTAGCTGCACAGCCTCCCGCCACGTGTGCTTGGGAGAGTCCTAGAGCGACACGTTAGCAGGTGTGCTGGAGCGCGGGCACGAACTGGGGGTTCCCCGCGGCAAGCTCCTTGCCGCGGTCGTCGTCTTGTCGTGTTTGGGAGCTGGTTGCTCACCGGGCCTTGCCGGGGCGCAGGGCGCGTCGCGGCAAGCTTTCTTGGTATGCCTTGAGTGGCCTTCCCGGCAAGCTTCTCTTGCCGGGGTCTTGTCTCTTCCCGGCAAGCTCCTCTCGCCGGGGCCTGGGTTGGCCTTCCCGACAAGCTCCTCTTGCCGGGGCCTTGGTCGGCCTTCCCGGCAAGCTCCTCTTGCTGGGGCCTTGGCTTGAGTACTTTGTTCTTGAATGGTCTTCAAGGGAGCCACGGAGGGTCTTGGCGGTCACCCGGCAAGCCTTGCCGCGGGGCGCTGCAACTGCCCGTGCACGAGTTCGGGATACTAGGGTACCCCTACTCTAGTACACCGACAACCCGAGAGGGTTAGGGTTACACAAGGTCGGTTACAGAGGAGATATCCATATCTGTATTGCCTAGCTTGCCTTCCACGCCAAGTAGAGTCCCATCCGGACACGAGACGAAGTCTTCAATCTTGTATCTTCATAGTCTAACAGTCCAGCCAATGGAGATAGTCCAGCTGTCCGGAGACCCCCTAATCCAGGACTCCCTTAGTAGCCCCTGAACCAGGCTTCAATGACGATGAGTCCGGTGCGCAGTATTGTCTTCGGCATTGCAAGGCGGGTTCCTTCTCCGAATACATCACAGAAGAATTTGAATACGAGGATAGTGTCTGACCCTGCAAATAAGTTCCACGTACCGTCATAGAGAGAATAATATTTTCGCAAATCCAATTTGCTGACTTGTTTTGGCAGCATGACGTTATGTCATGGCCCGGCGATTATTCAAACCGTTTTTCTTCAACCAGCTCCACACATAACGTGAGGCGGTTTCTTGACACGTCTTATCAAAGTAGAGATCGTGTTCGCCCAATTACGGGATTCTCTTTATTTTGGTCGTGGGTAACCCAACCGTGTCTAGGACTCCTAGATTATAGGCAAGTCCTAAACGGCTACGGAGAGGACGCTTGATATTTACCCTCTTTATAAAGGGACAAGGTTTTCGCTTTTTCCCTCTCGTGCTCAATCGAACCCTTCCCCCGCCTCGAGTTCTAACACCCAAAGCCCAAGTTAGGTGCTCCGGATCTTCAATCATGTCTGGATCCAGCCTTCAAGGCCGATGGATGCCCTCCTCCATTACGGAAGAGGACATTAAGAAGTTGAGGGAGGCCAGATACCTGACCGCCGAGGTTTTGCATCGGCTGCCTGCTCGAGGGCAGGTCGTCCCTACTCCCGAACCCAACGAGAACGTCGTGTTCGTCTCCCACTTCCTCCGAGGCCTAGGCCTCACTCTAGATCCCTTCGTCAGGGGTTTGATGTTCTATTACAGGATAGATTTCCACGATCTAGCTCCGGACTCCTTTCTCCACATCTCGACATTTATTGTCGTGTGTGAGGCCTTCCTCCGCATTACCCCTCACTTCGGCCTGTGGCTCAAGACCTTTGA
This sequence comes from Triticum dicoccoides, assembly GCF_002162155.2. Lineage (NCBI taxonomy): Eukaryota > Viridiplantae > Streptophyta > Magnoliopsida > Poales > Poaceae > Triticum > Triticum dicoccoides. The sequence goes on along the minus strand of NC_041388.1, from coordinate 414,079,138 downwards.
AGTGAAGCCAAAGATGATCAAGGGGCAACATGCAGCGTGCGGAGGTGCATCAATAGGCAAGATGGCAGGAGCTCCATGGCCGAAAGGTTCCTTTCTAGAGGTGTCCGAATTATGGCAACGGGAGTGGTTTTACGTCACAGCTCCCAGAAGTGCCAAGTGGGCGGCTGTCCCTGCTTTCCGCTCGGGCCCCCCACCACAACTGATGTCATGGATTAGCAGAGGTCTGAGATGGGGTCCAGCCAAGGACGTGCCTATACTGCAAAGCCGTATTCGAGATCTCTTCGAGGGAGATTTTAGTTTGGTTGTGGTAATACAAGTTATGATGGTTCGTCAAGTCCAGCCTTGCAAACGCTGGCCCGTTCGCTTGTGGGAGTTCAACCCAGAGGGACCGCCTGCCATTCAAAGTTTCCTCGGCCTGACGCACGAGGAGATGTACAAGTCATTCTTCAGACCTCAAGTAGAGTGTCCGGATATTACCGAGGACGTGGGCCTGAGCAGTAACCGCGCCGCCGAACAAGTAAGAAATCCTCTGGATGAACACACTGTCTTTTATTCATCATGAAGTTATTTCTGAGAGTTCGCTTTTTGACCAGGACTGGCTAACAAAGGTGAAGATGATTCGGTGTTTGGCCCCCCTCCCAGAGGGTTTGGAAAATCCAGTATTGGAAAAGATGCTCGAGGTCGCACCTTGCCTGGAGCCCTTGAAGGAAGATATGGGGGGGGGATAATATGGGCGGACGCGGGCCCCCATCGCTGCCAGTTCCAACCGAGGGAATGAGCGTCTCCATGAAGGAGGATAACCGGGGGAGGAAAAGGACTACTTCCGAGGATCCGGAAGCCGAAGCCTCCAAACGGGAGAAGAAGTCTCCCACAGAGGGTCCTGCCTCGGGGGGTGCTTTTGCCGCACAAAGTCCGCGGGGGAATCAGCCCTCCAATGAGTCGTAAGTGATCCAAAATACTTTAATAGTAAATGTATGCTATCTTTTTTCTGAGAAAATAACCACCGAATATATCTTGCAGTTCGGGCCTTAGCCCATCTCAGCTGAGCTCGTCTTCGGGGGATCTTCTTCCAGAGATGATGGAGAGCGAAACGCCTCCCCTGGACTCCTCCTCTCAAGAAGCGGGCGACCCCGAAGTGTCGTCACAGAGGGCCTCTCTAGATCCGGTGAGGCCAGAAGATAATCCCATAGACCCCCGAAGTCCCCAGCGTCCGGCTCCCGAAGAGAGCAAATAAAAGAGACCGGCACCATCTGGTATGCGGTCGGACGTTCTGAGGGAGCTGGTGGGGCGAGCGGCCATCTCAGAAGAACACCGTACGCTGATGGGTACGGTGATGGAGAGAATTTTGTCCGCCGAAAGTGGATTACATGAAGCCTTTATGAGTCTACTGACAAGCTTTGAGGTACGTGAGATAGTATGTGATAGTACTGCACATGTTAGGTGTGCCCTGTGTAGATAGTAGCCCCTGAGACTCTGGTTGTCGTCGAGAACAGCGGCGAACAGAGGATCATAGTCCCAGGCAATAACCAGACTGCCCCTATGTGCAGGTGGTGGAAGCTCCGTTGGCTAGCCGGACTAGTGAGTTTGCAGAATTAAAACGGCAACTGGATGCGGGAGACGACATCGAGCTTGTTAACAAGAGGCTTGACGAGGCACAGGGTAAGTGTTATTATTTGGTGAACGCCACATAGTAAGAGCAGCATGATGCCAGTATCTTTAATATGTTGTGACTGCAGATGGAGCTGCCACTGTGGAATACTTGCGGGCAGAACTTGCCCGAGCTAAGGAACAAGCGAGGATTAGTAATGCGGCTGCTTTGAAGGCGACCGAAGAGTTGAAAGCTGAGAAGGCCACACATTGCGAGAACCAAGAGAAGATGGCCAAGATGGTCGGAGAACTAAAAGACACTGCCGACCGTTGCCGGGTCCTTGAAAAAGAAAACCGAGCGAAGGCAATAGACCTTGAGAAGGCCACGATGGCGGACAAAGACACCCATTCTACTATGAGAGCGAAGAAGGACGAGCTGCAGGAAGCCGGGGATATTGCGGTTGGGAAGCCCTTCATGTTACGGAGGAAGTTCAGAGATCCACGGTATGCCCCTCTGGATCGGCTGTGGAGTTCGGCAGATGCGTATATGGATTTGGCGGCGAGCGCTGCCAATGCGGCCAAGTACTTCCAAGGTCAAACAGATCGTGAAGTGCACAAGCTGTTCTGGTCGCAATTCAACGTTCCAGAGCGTCCGCTTTCATTGACTGACCAACTAGCCGAATGGGCCGAACTGAATAGGTTGTCCGGACTCGCCATGAGGTCTGTTGTGGATCAGCTATGGCCGGAAAAGCCAAAGCCGAACAACTATTTCAGCTTAGTGCAACAGTTCCTTGGTGCGTGCCACGCATTAATGCGATGAAGAGGTCGGCATGCATAGAAGGCTCACGGATGGCCCTTGCCCGTGTTAAAGCATACTGGGCGGAGATGGACGCTACCACTGTTGCGGCGCAGGGTTCGGCCATAGGACGAGTGGCTGTCGAGCACTATTTCGAGGAGGTTCTCGAGGGTGCTCGTTTGATAGAGGCCCAGTGCTTGAAGGATATTATGTTTGAGTGATATGTATTCTCATTGTAAACGCAATGCTTTTATGAAATTTTATAAGGCTATGTTTATACTTTTGCCTGAAAGTAGTATGATGCCTCCTGTGCGGCCATTTATGTATACATGTATATAACCTGAAAGATTGCAGCCGTTGGCTTCAACCCCCACGCATATAATGCGGAGGTGCTCGCAAAAAACGCGTGTTCACAATTAACCCAACGTCTTGGTCTTATTAAGGAGGTGATAGCATAGAGAACGAGGCAACCGGACTATAATGCTTTAACACATTCACTTAGCCATAGGAGTTTGACAGTGGGGCTACTAGATAGCCCCTGGTGGCTCCGCACTCTCCCGATCTCGGGGTGCGTACATGCCTGGCCGAAAAATGGCCCTTCGTTAAGGCGGAGGAATTCTAACATTCCGATAGGTCATCGAGTGGTTGACCAGTCTCACGCTATATCATGACAGTCAGTTTTCGGCTTTCTCTACCGAGGTGCTCGTCCGGATGAACCAGGGCACAATCGCAGTAGTTCTCCTGGTGCTACCTTAGCCGATAAAGCGGAACGTAAGGCAACCAAACACAGGAGCCGGGCAAACCCAACATTTGACCAAAGACAATGATTCGGAGCTGATGCATATAGGGCCAAACTCGCGACGCCGAACACTCCCTAAGGTATTCGGTCTTTATGGTATAAACCGGGCCTAAATAGTGCCCTTTGTAAGAAGCCCCTTGTGTCCAGGTACGTGCATTGTTCTGACATGGCCACATGCCAAGACGTCAGCATCCTTCTCAATTGTGCTGAGAATTCGGTGGATGTGTATCAACAAGAGACAGTAAAAAAGGTTTACGCAGGGTCTTAATCTAAAAGAATCCTTGGAATGGGTCCCTGCTACACGTCTGCGCCTGTGTCTCCGTTGTGCCGTATCCTGGACGGGTGTAGCACGATGGTCATCTGCAAAAGAGAGGATTTTAGGTGAAAAAGTTGTCGTGCAGAGAGATAGTTTTTCAAGAAACCATGTATAATTCAAGATGAGTAAAATTTGCCACTTGTCTATGCGCGTTGAGACCCTTGTAATTGTAATAGGGGTGTGACCGGTATGAATTACATATAGCTGCGCCGAACTCGTCTAACTGTGTCCGTGGTCTTGACGACCTGGTAAATGCTTTCGTTGGTGAGGCCATTTTTAGTGTGCGGCTGCCAAGGCAGCTGCACTCTCTTCGGCGCGCAAAGATCGCTTAATACTTCCGTTCACTATAATGATGCCACGTGGGCCGGGCATCTTGAGTGTGAGGGAAGCGTAGTGCGGTATTGCATTAAAGCGAGCGAAAGCTTCGCGTCCGAGTAGTGCTTGATAGCCACTTTGGAACGGAGCGATGTGGAAGGTTAAATGTTCGCTACGGAAGTTATTGGGGAAGCCGAATATAACCTTTAGTAGCAGGGAGCCCGTGCAATGAGCCCCTGGGCCTGGCGTTACTCCTTTAAATGTAGTATTGCTATGGCAAATTTTCGTTGGGTCTATCCCCATTTCGCGGATTGTATCCTGGTATATCAGGTTTAGACTGCTGCCACCGTCCATCAGGACTCATGTGAAGTGGTATCCGTCAATTATTGGGTCTAATACCAGGGCAGCCCATCCTGCACGCCGGATACTTGCTGAGTAATCACGATGGTCGAAAGTGATCGGTTGAGACGACCAGTGGCAGGACTCCACGGTGATAGGCCCTTGGGCATATTTTTCTGGGAGTACCGTTTTGTTTCTTCCCATGATCACGCGTAACACATTTACTGTTTTGACTTCTGGTGGAAATTTCTTTTGTTCCCAGTGTCTTGCTTGAGAGGCTCATCCTCGTCTTCGCTTGGTGTATCCTCCCCCTTGTGTACGGCGTTGAGCTAGCCGGACTGCTTGAAGACCCAACATTCTCTGTGGGTATGATTAGCGGGTTTACCAGGGGTGCTATGGATCTGACATATTTGGTCCAGAATTTTGTTTAGGCTGGACAATTCGTCTCTGTCGCCTTTAGAGGGCGGCTTTTGCTGACCTGGCCAAGAGCTTCTGAATCTGGCATTTACTGCCATGCTCTTCATGTTGTCTTCTTTATTCTGGCGTTTGTTATTGATGTTGTGCCGTGATTTCCCATTTCCATCTCTAACTTCGGATGTACTAGGGTCGCTAGTGTTGCATCTGGCTAGCCAGCTATCCTCACCCGCGCAAAACCGGGTCATGAGGCTTGTTAATGCTGCCATTGTTCTCGGCTTTTCTTGGCCGAGGTGTCTGGAAAGCCATTTGTCACGGACGCTATGCTTAAAAGCTGCCAAGGCTTCGGCGTCCGGACAGTCGACAATTTGGTTCTTTTTAGTAAGAAACCTGTTCCAAAGCTTTCTGGCTGACTCTCTCGGCTGTTGAGTTATATGACTCAAATCATCCGCGTCCGGAGGTCGGACATAACTCCCTTGAAAATTTGCCCGAAAGGCATCTTCAAGCTCTTCCCAACTTCCAATGGAGCTTTCGGGGAGGCTCTTAAGCCAGTGCCGAGCTGGCCCTTTGAGTTTGAGGGGTAAATACTTAATGGCGTGGAGATCATCTCCCCGAGCCATGTGGATATGGAGGATATAGTCCTCAATCCAGACCTAGGGTCTGTTGTTCCATCGTATGCCTCTATGTTTACGGGTTTGAATCCCTCTGGAAATTCATGGTCCAGCACCTCATCGGTGAAACATAGGGGGTGTGCGGCACCCCTATATCTGGGTGTACCGTGTTGTGCGGATGTTTGTTGTGTTGCATCGTATGCTTGAGCACGCTTGCGTGTTCCATAGATGGATCTGGTTTCACTCTCCTTTTGATGCGAGCCCTCGCGTAGACCGCGTATTGGCTTATGTGCGGCATTGCTTGCCGCTTTATGTTGGCCGTGAGGTCGTCTATCCAGCCAGATGGCTGTTTTAATTTTTGGTTGTGGGGGCTCTGAGGCCTACTCATCGAATTCAGGTAGCAACTTCCGCTTTGGGTAGCTCTTGGTGGGGCGATTGCCGCCATACTTTGTTGCTATGTTGAGTACTTTACTCCATCTGATTTGGAGTGTGTCCTGCGCAGCCTTGAGCCTTTGCTTCTGCTTTTTCAGACTCCTCGCGGTGGTAACAAGCCTTTGGCGGGCATTCTGCTGCTCTGGGTGCTTGTCCGGCGTTATGTCATCTAGACTATCATCTTTGACAAAATTGGTTTGTTCGGTTCGATTCTCTGTATTGCCGTGGTCCGGCGGTGGTTCGCCCTGCTCCAGTGTTGGGTCTGTATGATCGTTATTTCTGCCGAGGCGGGATTTGGGGCGGTGCTTGCGCCGCCTCTTTGACTGCTTCTCGAGGGAACAAGCCTTCGTTGCGTCCTTCCATTCCTCCTCGCCGTCTTCTTTTGGTGTGTCCACCATGTATACGTCATATGATGAGGTGGACGTCTAGCGCCCTGTGGGCGGTGGTTCCTCTTCGCCTCCCGCATCTTCGTCCATACCGTCGATGTATTCGGAGTCGAAGTCGAGCATGTCGGTTGAGTCATCGACAGTGGCTATTAAGTGGGTGGTGGGTGGGTGTCAAATTTCTTCGTCGTCCGCATCCCAATCCTGTTGGCCATAATCCGGCCAGGGCTCTCCTGACAAAGAGAGAGACCTTAGTGAATTCAGAATGTAGCCAAAGGGCGAGTGCTAAAAGATATCCGCGGCGGTGAATTCCATGATCGGCGCCCAACCGGATTCAATTGTCAGGGGCGCGGGCGGTTCGGAGTCAGAAAAAGAGTCCGGCACCTTGGGGTCACGGGCTGCGCAGAGGATTAGGCTGGTGTTCGGCTCGATCGCCGTTGAGACTGCAGCCCCTGAGGCGGTGTCTAACCACCCGTCCTCGATTGGCGTAGTTGGCTCCGAGCTCAGGGTCGGAGCTGATGCGGGCGCGGCCTCTGGGGTACTGTTCGGCGGCAGAGCTAGGTCATACCCATCGTGACAGTGCGGCGCGCCCGGCTATGGCTTGAATCCATCGAAGATCAAGTCTCCGCGGATGTCGGCTGTGTAGTTCAAACTTCCAAATCTGACCTGACGGCCAGGGGTGTAGATTTCAATCTGCTCCAGATGGCCAAGCGAATTAGCCCGCAGTGCAAAGCCGCCGAATACGAAGATCTGTCCGGGGAGAAAAGTCTCACCCTGGACCGCATCGCTATCGATGATAGTAGGAGCCATAAAGCCTAACGGCGACAACACAGAGGAACTCTCAATGAAAGCACCAATGTCGGTGTCAAAACCGGTGGATCTCGGGTAGGGGGTCCCGAACTGTGCGTCTAGGCCGGATGGCAACAGGAGGCAGGGGACACATTGTTTTACCCAGGTTTGGGCCCTCTTGATGGAGGTAAAACCCTACGTCCTGCTTGATTAATATTGATGATATGGGTAGTACAAGAGTAGATCTACCACGAGATTGGAGAGGCTAAACCCTGGAAGCTAGCCTATGGTATGATTGTATGTTGTGGTTGTTGTCCTACGGACTAAAACCCTTCGATTTATATAGACACCAGAGAGGGTTAGGGTTACACAAGGTCGGTTACAAAGGAGGAGATATCCATATCCGTATTGCCTAGCTTGCCTTCCACACCAAGTAGAGTCCCATCCGGACACGAGACGAAGTCTTCAATCTTGTATCTTCATAGTCTAACAGTCCGGCCAATGGAGATAGTCTGGCTGTCCGGAGACCCCCTAATCAGGGACTCCCTCAAGCATCAATCCATGGCTTGCTCGAAACAACGAGTGCCTCCAACTAACAAGAGTCCCGGGGGAGTTTTGTTTGCAATTATTTTGATTTGATTTGCTTAAAGCATGGGACTGGGCATCCCGGTGACCAGCCATGTTCTCGTGAGTGAGGAGCGGAGTCCACTCCTCTTGAGAAAAACCCGCCTAGCATGGAAGATACAGACAAGCCTAGTTGATACATGAGCTATTCGAGCATACAAAACAGAATGTTTATTTGAAGGTTTAGAGTTTGGCACATACAAATTTACTTGGAACGGCAGTAGATACCATGTATAGGTAGGTATGGTGGACTCATATGGAATAACTTTGGGGTTTATGGAATTGGATGCAGAAGCAGTATTCCCGCTTAGTACAATAGAAAAAGACTGGGAAGCGACCAGCTAAAGAGCGACAACAGTCATGAACATGCATTAAAATTAATCAACACTGAATGCGAGCATGAGTAGGATATAATGCACCACGAACATAAATATCGTAGAGACTATGTTGATTTTGTTTCAACTACATGCATGAACATGTGCCAAGTCAAGCCACTCGAATCATTCAAAAGAGGATACCACCCTATCATACCACATCACAACCATTTTAGTAGCATGTTGGCACGCAAGGTAAACCATTATAAGCTCCTATCATAACGTTGATTCTTTGATTGTGGGTTATCAAGATCAATAGCATGTTCAATCTCTACATCATTATCATTGCTAGGTTGAGCATCAACATGAACATCATCATTACCATTATCACTAGGTTCATGTTCATTACCATATTGTGTTTCAGCATCAGAAATAGAAATATCATTGGGATTCTCAGGTGTGTCAATAACAGGTTCACTAGAAGCATGCAAAGTCCTATCATTTTTCTTTTTCTTCCTCTTAGAAGGACTAGGTGCATCAATATTAGCTCTCTGAGAATCTTGCTCAATTCTCTTAGGATGGCCCTCAGGATACAAAGGTTCCTGGGTCACTTTACCTCATCTAGTTGCAACTCTAACAGCAAAGTCATTATTTTTCTTACTATTTAATTCATTGAGCAAATCATTCTGAGCCTTAAGTACTTGTTCTACTTGAGTGGTAACCATAGAAGCATGTTTACTAATGAGTTTAAGTTCACCTTTAACACTAGCCATATAATCACTCAAGTGTTCAATCATATAAGCATTATGTTTCAATTGTCTACCAACATAAGCATTAAAATCCTCTTGCTTAACCATAAAGTTATCAAACTCATCTAAGCATTGGCTAGCAAACTTAGTAGGAGGGATTTCAGCTTTATCATATCTATAGAGAGAATTTACCTTTACTACCTAGGTCAGGTTATCAAGATCGTGTGTTTCTTCAACAGGCGGTAAATTAAGACCATGTATTTCTTCAATAGGAGGTAAATTCTTAACATCTTCCTCTTTAATACCTTCTTCTTTCATAGATTTCTTTGCCTCTTGCATATCTTCAGGACTGAGAAATAGAATACCCCTTTTCTTCGGAGTTGGCTTAGGAGTTGGTTTAGGAAGTGTCCAATTATTTTCATTAGTCAACATATTATTCAATAGAATTTCAGCTTGATCAATAGTTCTTTCCCTAAAAACACAACCAGCACAACTATCCAGGTAATCTCTGGAAGCATCGGTTAGTCCATTATAAAAGATATCAAGTATTTCATTTCTTGAGAGGATGATCGGGCAAAGCATTAAGTAATTGGAGAAGCCTCCCCCAAGCTTGTGGGAGACTCTCTTCTTCAATTTTGCACAAAATTATATATTTCCCTTAATGCAACTTGTTTCTTATGAGCAGGGAAATATTTAGCAGAGAAGTAATAAACCATATCCTGGGGACTACGCACACAACCAGGATCAAGAGAATTAAACCATGTTTTAGCATCACCCCTTAATGAGAACGGAAATAACTTAAGGATATAATAGTAGCGAGTTCTCTCATCATTAGTGAACAAGGTAGCTATATCATTTAATTTAGTAAGATGTGCCACAACAGTTTCAGAGTCATAGCCATAAAAAGGACCAAATTCAACCAAAGTAATTATATCAGGGTCGACAGAGAATTCATAATCCTTATCAGTAACAAAGATAGGTGAAGTAGCATAAGCAGGATCATATTTCATTCTAGCATTCAGAGATTTTTGTTTCAGCTTAGCTAATAGTTTCTTAAGATCACTCCTATCATTGCAAGCAAGAAAGTCTCTAGCAGTTTTGTGGTGGAATTGTCACGGCAGATGTTCTAGTGAAAGGACTTAGTCGTGGGGCCATCGCAACTAGGAAGCTTAAAGGGGTTAATCGGGACAAAGGACACGAGAGGTTTATACTGGTTCGGCCCCTTGCGGTGAAGGTAAAGCCTAGTCCATTTGTTGTGGTATTGCTAGGTTTCGATGACCAAGGAGCGAAATATGCTAGCTTGGCTCTCGGTCTCTTGTTTGTTTCCCTAAGCCACCGCCGGGTCGTCCCCTTATATACATGGGTGGATGCCTGGCGGCCTACAGCGTCCCGGCCGGCTCATACAACATGGCCGGCTTGGTGACTTCTTTTACATGCCTTTCTTTACAAGTCTTACTTATACATGGCGGTTTACAATTACGGGCCTTAAGCCGCCTCTCGGCTTGGGCCTACTACAAGTCTTATAATAAACCATCTCCTTGTATATTCGATGGGCTTCTTTTAATAACCCGCCATGAAGATTTACCCGGCCCCTCTTGGGCGGGTCATACCTGGTAGTCATATTCCCAACATTAGGCCGCAGGTTGATTTGAACTTTGTTCTTGTCAATCTCCAACACTTAGACAAAATCCATCTTCTGCTGTTTGTAAAAGCTCTGTAACCCGCCATGACGTCATCTTCAGAAAATTTGGAAAACCACCATGACGTCATCTTCAACGGATCCTTATCTTAAATGTTTTCAGAAAATCGAGGCGTCCATTTAGCTGGATAATCATTACTTCGGTCTTCCTCGATTTTCGCGCCTGCCCGTTCACTTATCCCCTTACAAATAGGCACGGCCGGTCCTTCCTCTTTCTTCTCCTTCCTCCTCTCACAACTTCTCTGCCGCTCGAGCTCCACCGCCGCCGCAGCGCACCGTCGTCCTCAACTCCGGCTGTTGCATCACCCTGAGCCTGTCCAGAGAACATCGGCGATCCTCCATAGCAGCTCTGCGTCTGTAAGCTCTTGCTTTCTCACCCCCTAGATCTGCATTAGGGTTCGCGAGGTTTCTTTCTTGTGTTCTTCGATGTTCGTCGTAGATTCCTTGCAGATTCTCCACTGCACCCTCCTTTGATCTAATAGAAATATAGAATCTATGCGGTAGTTGTTTTACATCCATTTCAGAGGCTAACAGATCCCTTTCTTCTTGTACAAAGGTCTCCTTAGAACCGATGAACTCCTCAGTGCTGGTTTTTAGGTCTTGATTTATTTCCCTTTTTGAACCATCTTGATTCAAAATAATGGCAACCACTTGTGAAACCTGTTTATTTCAGTACTTAGCCAATTCTGACTCAGGCAACCTTTGAATATTTTTAGTTATGGCGGCTTATGACTCCGACTCATTTTTTTTCTTTATATATCACTGGCCCTTACTTAAGCCGCCATTACTCATCTGTACTATAATCAAGAACATGTAACTCCACCAATAAATGGAACTGGCAAATTACTTTCTTTTCAGCTTGCCCTTTTTTCATCATGCCGTCAAAAGCACCAACAGTCTGCAACTGGGTCCCTTCCACAGTTACTGAGGATACCTTGAAATAATTTGTCACCATTGGATTTTTGCAAGAGAAAAACATTATGTCTGATCGTGCTCCTGACCCAGACGAAGAATGGCTGTCGGTGTCAAAACCGGCGGATCTCGGGTAGGGGGTCCCGAACTGTGCGTCTAGGCCAGATGGTAACAGGAGGCAAGGGACACGAAGTTTTACCCAGGTTCGGGCCCTCTCGATGGAGGTAAAACCCTACGTCCTGCTTGATTAATATTGATGATATGGGTAGTACAAGAGTAGATCTACCACAAGATCAGAGAGGCTAAACCCTAGAAGCTAGCCTATGGTATGATTGTTGATGTGTATGTTGTCCTACGGACTAAAACCCCCCGGTTTATATAGACACCGAAGAGGGTTAGAGTTACATGGAGTCGGTTACAATGGTAGGAGATCTGAACATCCGTATCGCCAAGCTTGCCTTCCACGCCAAGGAAAGTCCCTTCCGGACACGGGACGGAGTCTTCAATCTTGTATCTTCATAGTCCAGGAGTCCGGCTGAAGGTATAGTCCGGCCATCCGGACACCGCCTAATCCAGGACTCCCTCAGTAGCCCCTGAACCAGGCTTCAATGATGACGAGTCCGGCGCGCAGATTGTCTTCGGCATTGCAAGGCGGGTTCCTCCTCCAAGTACTTTATAGAAGATTTTAAACACAAAGATAGTGTCCGGCTCTGCAAAATAAGTTTTCCACATATTGCCATAGAGAGAACAATATTTACACAAATCTAATCTGCTGACGTATTCCGCAGCGTGACACACCACGGCCAAGCCTTTATCTGAGTCGTTTCATTATCCCACCTCAGCGTGTTATGCGAGGCGGTTTCCTTGGCACGTCTTGTCAAAGCAGAGATCGTGTCCCCTTATTCCGGGATTCTCATCAATACGGGCGTGGGTAACCCAACCACTTCTAGGACTCCTAGATCATAGGCAAGTCCAAACGGACACGGAGAGGACGCTCGATATCCACCCTCTTTATAAAGGGACGAGGCCTTTTATTTTTCCCTCCCGTGCTCAATCGAATCCTTCCCCCACCTCAAGCTCAAACGCCCTAAGTTCAGGTCAGGTGCTCTGAACCTTCAGTCATGTCCGGATCTAGCCTTCAAGGCCGATGGGTGCCTTCTTCCGTCACGGAAGAAGACGTCAAAAAGTTGAGGGAGGCCAGATATCTGACCGCCGAGATTCTACATCGGCTGCCTCCCCGGGGGCAGGCCGTCCCCTCCCCCGAACCCAACGAGAGCGTCGTGTTCGTCTCCCACTTCCTCCAAGGTCTAGGCCTTGCATTGGATCCTTTTGTCACGGGCTTGATGTTTTACTACGGGCTAGATTTCCATGATCTAGCTCCGGACTCCTTTCTTCATATCTCGACATTTATTGTTGTGTGCGAGGCCTTCCTCCGGGTTACCCCTCACTTTGGCCTATGGCTCAAGACCTTTGAAGTAAAACCGAAGATGATCGAGGGGCGACATGAGGAGTGTGGAGGCGCCTTAATACACAAGATGACGGGAGCTGCATGGCCCAAAGGTTCCATTACAGAGGTGTCGTAATTATGGCAACAGGAGTGGTTCTACATCACGGCTCCTAGAAGTGCCAAGTGGGCGGCCGCCCCTGTCTTCCGCCCGGGCCCTCCACCACCGCTGATGTCATGGATTAGCAGAGGATTGAGCTGGGGTTCAGCCAAGGACGTGCCTATACTGCAAAGCCGCATTCAAGATCTCTTTAATGGAGATTTCAGTTTGGTTGCAGTAACACAAGTTATGCTGGTTCGTCAATTCCAGCCTTGCAAACACCAGCCTCTTTGCTTGTGGGAGTTCAATCCCGAGGGACCGCGCGCCATTCAAAATTTCCTCGGCCTGACGCATGAGGAGATGTACAAGTCGTTCTTCGGACCTCAAGTGGAGTGTCCGGAAATCACCGAGGAAGCGGGCCTGAGTAGCAACCGCGCCGCCGAACAGGTAAGGCGACTTCCGACCGAGCGTACTACCTCTCCTTTGATGCAAAGTTATTTCTGAGAGTTCGCTTTTTGACCAGGACTGGCTAACGAAGGCGAAGTTGATTCGGTGCTCGGCCCCCCTCCCTGAGGGTTTGGAAAATCCGATATTGGAAAAGATGCTCCAGACCGCACCCTGCCCGGAGCCCTTGAAGGAAAATGCGGGCGGTCACGGGCCCCCAACGCTGGCCGCTCTAGCCGAGGGAGCGAGCGTCTCCATGAAGGAAGATGATCAGAAAAGGAAAAGGATTGCGTCCGGGGATTCGGAAGCCGAAGCTTCCAAACGGGAGAAGAAGTCTCCCACAGAGGGTCCAACCCCGGGGGGTGCGGTTGCTGCACAAAGTCCGGAGATGATGGAGAGCTAAACGCCTCCTCGGACTCCTCCGCTCCGGAAGCGGGCGATCCTGAAGTGTCGTCGCGGAGGGCCTCTCCGGGTCCGGTGAGGCCAGAAGATAATTCCGTCGACCCCTGAAGCTTCCCGTGTCCGGCTCCCGAAGAGAGCAGGCAAACGAGTCCGACACCGTCTAGTGTACGGTCGGATGTTCTGAGGGAGTTGGTGGGGCGAGTGGCCATCTCAGATGAACACCGTGTGCTGATGAATACGGTGATGGAGAGAATCTCGTCCGCCGAAAGCGGATTGCATAAAGCTTTTATGAGTCTACTAACAGGTTTTGAGGTACGTAAAATAATGTATGATAGTCCTGCACATGCTAAGTGTGCCCTCTGTAGATAGTAGCCCCTGAGACTCTGGTTGTCGTTGGGAACGACGACGATCAGAGGATCATAATCCCAGGTAGTAACCATACTGCTTTTATGAGCAGGTGATGGAAGCTCCGGTGGCTAGCTGGACTAGCGAGTTTGCCCATTTAAAACGGCAGTTGGATGCGGCAGACGCCGACATCGAGCTTGTTAACAAAAGGCTTGACGAGGCGCATGGTAGGTGTTATTATCTGGTAAACACCACATAGTAAGAGCAGCATGAAGCCAGTATATTTAACATGTTATTACTGCAGATGGAGCTACCACTGTTGAAGCCTTGCGGGCAGAACTTGCCTGAGCCAAGGAACAAGCGAGATTGGGTAATGCGGCTGCTTTGAAGGCGGCCGAAGAGTTGTGAGCCGAGAAGGCCGCGCATGGCGAGAGCCGGGATAAGATGGCCAATATGGCCGTAGAATTAAAAGCCGCCGTTGACCGTTGCGGGGCTCTTGAAAAGGAAAACCAGGCGAAGGCATCGGACCTTGAGAAGGCTGCTGCAACGGGAAAAGACTTGTGCTCTGCTATGAGGGCAAAGAAGGAGGAGCTATGGGAAGCCGGGGATATTGTAGCCGGGAAATCCTTTATGCTGCAGAGGAATTTCAGAGATCCACGGTATGCCCCTCTGGATCGGCTGTGGAGTTCGGAGGATGTGTATATGGATTTGGCGGCGAGCGCTGCCAATGCGGCCAAGTACTTCTAGAGTCAGACGGACCGTGAAGTAGACTAGCTGTTTTGGAAACAATTCCTTTCTCCCGAGCGTCCGCTTTCATTGACGGACCAATTAGCCGAATGGTCCAAACTAAATAGGTTGTCTGGACTCTCCATGAGGTCTGTTGTGGATCAGCTATGGCCGGGAAGGTCGAAACCGAGCAACTATTTCAGCTTGGTGCAGCAGTTCCTTGACGTGGTACCGCACATAAATGCGATGAAGAGGTTGGCGTGCATAGAAGGCGCACGAATGGCCTTTGCCCGTGCTAAAGCATACTGGGAAGAGATGGATGCTACCACTTCTGCAGCGCAGGATTCGGCCATAGGTCGAAGGGCTGCTGAGCACTACTTTGAGGAAGTTCTTGAGGGTGCTCATTTGATAGAGACCCAGTGCTCAAAAAATATTATGTTTGAGTGCATGTAATCTCATTGTAAGCGAAATGCTTTTATAAATTTTCATAAGGCTACTTACTTTTGCCTGAAAGTAATGTGATGCCTCCTGGGGGGCCGTTTATGTATACATGTGTATAACCTGAAAGATTGCAGTCGTCGGCTTCAACCCCCACGCATATAATGCGGAGGTGTTCGCAGAAACATGCGTTCACACTTAACCCAACGTCTTGGTCCTATTAAGGAGGTGATAGCGGAGCGAGCGAGGCAACCGAACTATAATGCTTTAAAACTTTCACTTAGCCATAGGAGTTTGACAGTGGGGCTACCAGATAGCCCCTGGTGGCTCCGCACACTCCCGATCCTGGGGTGCGTATATGCCTGGCCGGAAAGCGACCCTTCATTAAGGCGGAGGAATTCTAACATTCCCATGGGTCATCGAGTGGTTGACCAGTCTCGCGCTAGATCATGATAGTCAGTTTTCGGCTTTCTCTACTGAGGTGCTCGTCTGGATGAACCAGGGCACAATCGCAGTAGTTCTCCTGGTGCTACCTTAGCCGGTAAAGCGGAACATAAGGCACCAAAACACAGGAGCTGGGCAAACCCAACATTTGACCAAAGACAATGATTCGGAGCTGATGCATATAGGGCCAAACTCGCGACACCGAACACTCCCTAAGGTGTTCGGTCTTTGTGGTATAAACCGGGCCTAAATAATGGCCTTCGTAAGAAGCCCCTTATGTCCAGGTACGTGCATTGGTCTGGCGTGCCCACATGCCAAGACGTCAGCATTCTTCTCAACGGTGGATATGTATCAACAAGAGACAGTAAAAAAAGGTTTACGTAGGGTCTTAATCTAAAAAGAATCCTTGGAGCGGGTCCCTGCTGCACGTCTGCACCTGTGTCTCCGTTGTGCCGTATCCTGGACGGGTGTGGCACGATGATCGTCTGTAAAAGAGAGGAATTTAGGTGAAAAAGGTTTTCGTGCAAAAAGATAATTAAAGAAACTATGCGTAATTCAAGATGAGGAGGAATGGCCACATGTCTGCGCGCGTTGAGCCCCTTGTAAATAGGGGTGTGACCATTTATTAGGTATAAGTAGCGGCGCCGGACTCGCTTAGTTGTGTCTGAGGTCTTGACGACTTATGGGGAGCTTTGGCTAGTACGGGCGCCTTTAGTGTGTGGCTGCCAAGGTAGCCTCACTCTCTTCGGCACGCAGAGATCGCTTGATATTTCCGTGCACTGAAATGATGCCGCGTGGACCGGGCATCTTGAGTGTGAGGTAGGCGTAGTGTGGTATTGCATTAAAGCGAGCGAAAGCTTCGCGCCTGAGCAGTGCTTGATAGCCACTTTGAAACGGAGCGATGTGGAAGGTTAGATGCTCGCTACGGAAGTTATCGGGGGAGCCGAATATGACTTGTAGTAGGAGGGAGCCCGTACAACGAGCCCCTGGGCCTGGCGTTACTCCTTTAAAGGTAGTATTGGTATGGCGAATTTGTGTTGGGTCTAACCCCATCCCACGGATTGTATCCTGGTATATTAGGTTTAGGCTGCTGCCGCCGTCCATCAAGACTCGTGTGAAGTGATATCCGCCAATTACTGGGTCTAATACCAAGGAAGCCCATCCTGCATGTCGGATACTTGCTGAGTAATCGTGATGGTCGACAATGATCGGTTGAGACGACCATTGGCAGGACTTCCCGGTGACAGGCACTTGGGTATATTTCCTGGGGGTGCCGCATTGTTTTTTCCCTTGATCATGTGTAGTACGTTTACTGTTTTGACTTCTGGTGGGAATTTCTTTTGTTCCCTAGTGTCTTGCTTGGGAGGCTCATCCTCGTCTTCACTTGGTGTATCCTCCCTCTTGTGTACGGCGTTGAGCTTGCCAGACTAGTCCAGAATTTTGTTGAGGCTGGACGGTTCATCCCTGGTGCCTTTAGTGGGCGGCTTTTGACCTGGCCGGGAGCTTTTGAATCCGGCATTTACTGTCGTGCCCTTCACAATGTCTTCTTTATTCCGGCGTTTGCTATTGCTGTTGCGTCGTGATTTCCCGTTTCCATCTCTAACTTCAAATGTACTGGGATCGCTGGTGCTGCATCTGGCTAGCCAGCTGTCCTCACCCGTGCAAAAGCAGGTCATGAGGTTTGTTAATGCGGCCATCGTTCTCGGCTTATTTTGGCCGAGGTGTCTGGCGAGCCATTCATCACGGACGCTATGCTTGAAAGCTGCCAAGGCTTCGGCGTCTGGACAGTCGACAATCTGGTTCTTTTTAGTGAGAAACCTGTTCCAAAGCTTTCGGGCTGACTCTCCGGGATGTTGAGTTATATGACTCAAATCGTCCGCATCCGGAGGTCGGACATAAGTTCCTTGAAAATTTGCCCGAAAGGCGTCTTCGAGCTCTTCCCAACTTCCAATGGAGCTTTCGGGGAGGCCTTTGAGCCAGTGACGAGCTGGCCCTTTGAGCTTGAGGGGTAAGTATTTGATGGCGTGGAGATCATCTCCTCGAGCCATATGGATATGAAGGATATAGTCCTCAATCCAAACCCTAGGGTCTGTTGTCCCATCGTATGCCTCTATGTGTACGGGCTTGAATCCCTCTGGAAATTCATGGTCCAGCACCTCATCGGTGAAACATAGGGGGTGTGCGGCACCCCTGTAACTGGGTGTACCGCGTTGTTCTGATGCTTGTTGTGTTGCATTGTATGCTGGGGCGCGCTTGCGTGGTCCATAGATGGATCTTGTTGCGCCGTCCTTTGGGTGCTAGCCCTCGCATGGGTCGCGTGTTATATTGTGAGCGACATTCTATTCCGTTCTGTGTTGATAGAGGGGTCGTCTATCCGACCAGGTGGTTGCTTTGATATTTGGTTGTGGGGGTTGGAGGCCTCCTCATCGAATTCGGGTAGCAGCTTCCGCTTTGGGTAGCTCTTTGAGGGGCGATCGTCGCCGTACATTGCTGATGTATTAAGTATTTTACTCCATCTGAATTGGAGTTTGTTTTGCGTGGCCTTGAGCCTTCGCTTCTGCTTTTTAAGGCTCCTTGCGGTGGCAACGAGCCTTTCGCGGGCATTCTGATGCTCCGGGTGCCTGTCCGGCGTTAGGTCGTCTGGACCATTATCCCTGATAGGATTTGTTTGTTCGGTTTGAATATCCGGATTGCCGTTGTCCGGCAGTGGTTCGCCCTGCTCCAGCGCTGGGTTTGTGTGATCACTATTTCTGTCGAGGCGGGATTTGGGGCGGCACTTGCGTCGCTGTTTTGACTGCTTTTCGAGGGAACAGGCCTTCGGTGCGTCCTTCTGCTCCTCATCGTCATCTGTTGGTGCGTCCACCATGTATACATCATATGACGAGGTGGCGTTCTAGGGCCCAACAGGCGCTGGTTCTTCATTGTCTCCTTCATCGACGTCCATACCGTCGATGTCTTTGGAGTCAAAGTCGAGCATGTCGGTTAAATCGTCGACAGTGGCTACAAAGTGGGTGGTGGGTGGGCTTTGAATTTCTTCATCGTCCGTACTCCAACCTTGCTGACCGTAGTCCGGCCAGGGCTCTCCTGATAAAGAGAGAGACTTCAGTGACTTCAGGATATCGCTGAAAGGTGAGTGCTGAAAGACGTCCGCGGCCGTGAACTCCATGATCGGCGCCCAATCGGATTCGATCGGCAGGGGCACGGAGGGTTCGGAGTCCGGAGAAGAATCCGGCTCCATGGAGTCACGAGTCTCGCAGAGTACGGGGCTGGCGTTTGGCTCAACCGCCGTTGGGATCACAGCCCCTGAGGTGGCGTCCAACCGCCCATCCTCGATCGGTGCGGTTGGCTCCGAACTAAGGGTCGGAGCCGATGCGGGTGCGGCCTCCAGGGCACTGTTCGGTGGCAGAGCTAGATCATGCTCGTCGTGACAGTGCGGCGCGCTCGGCGGTGGTTCGAGTCCGTTGAAGATCAAGTCCTCGTGGATGCCAGCCATGTAGTTTAAATTTCCGAATCTGACCTGACGGCCAGGGGTGTAGCTTTCGATCTGCTCTAGATGGCCAAGTGAATTGGCCCGTAGTGCGAAGCCGCCAAAGATGAAGATCTGTCCAGGGAGGAAGGTCTCACCCTAGACTGCATCGCCATTGATGATCGTAGGAGCCATCGGGCCTGACGGCGACGGCACAGAGGAACTCTCAATGAAAGCACCAATGTCGGTGTCAAAACCGGCGGATCTCGGGTAGGGGGTCCCGAACTATGCGTCTAGGCCGGATGGTAACAGGAAGCAAGGGACACGAAGTTTTACCCAGGTTCGGGCCCTCTCGATGGAGGTAAAACCCTACGTCCTGCTTGATTAATATTGATGATATGGGTAGTACAAGAGTAGATCTACCACGAGATTAGAGAGGCTAAACCCTAGAAGCTAGCCTATGGTATGATTGTTGATGTGTATGTTGTCCTACGGACTAAAACCCCCCGGTTTATATAGACACTGGAGAGGGTTAGGGTTACATAGAGTCGGTTACAATGGTAGGAGATCTGAACATCCGTATCGCCAAGCTTGCCTTCCACGCCAAGGAAAGTCCCTTCCGGACACGGGACGGAGTCTTCAATCTTGTATCTTCATAGTCCAGGAGTCCGGCTGAAGGTATAGTCCGGCCATCCGGACACCCCCTAATCTAGGACTCCCTCAACGGCCTCAGCCCAAAGACGGTGAAGTTATCGTCTTTACTGACCACATGAATCGGGGGTTTTCGTCACCCGACTCAAAGTTCTTCAGAGACGTTCTACATTTTTTCAAACTTAACCCACAAGATCTTGGACCCAACTCTATATCCAATATCTGCAATTTTCAAGTTCTTTGTGAGGTATATCTTCAAGAAGAACCGACTGTGGAGCTCTTCAGAGAGTACTTTTATTTGAACCTCCAGAATGAGTGCACCAATGGCCCTAGCTTGGAACTTGGTGGAATCTCGATTCCAACGTCGACAGGGTGTCGTCTTTCCTTTAGTGATCTTACTAAGCCATCCCAAAGATTGGAACAAAACTTGGTTCTACTGCCAAGATATATCACCAGCTGATGAAAAACCACTGCCGGGTTATCGCGCGGAGCGTCTTGATTCTAAGTTTGTGCTCCCTGACAAGCTTACTACTACTGAACGCAAGAAGCTTATCCCATCTATCAAAAGGATTCAAGCTTTATTGGGAAATGGCTTAACTGGAGTTGACCTAATCTGTTGCTGGATTGCTTGGTGGGTCATCCCTCTAAGCCGCCGATCCAAGTTGATGTATAAATATGGCGGAGGCCCAGATGACTCTCTGTGTCATAGCTCTGTACAACTAACTGAAGAAGACATTGTTGCAATGTCAACCATCCTCGTGAATGGAAAATACGAGGACTGCAGTAAGGTTGGATTAAACCCCTTCTGCAAACTTAACCCGGCACCAGAGGTGAAAACCCCTTGACCTCCTTTTTTTTCCTTAGTAGTTTAAATACTTGCATGACTTTTTAACCTGTTTATTTGCTTATAGGCCAAATCTAATTTCTGGAAGGCCAAGTATGATCATGAGGCTGCCAAGAAGGCTAGAGCCACTGCCATAGCCACCACGAGAACGACCTGGAAGCCCAAGAAGAAGAAGACATCATCTGACATGTTCCAACAGGAGAATGTTTCTCAGTCGGAGGTAGCCCTTGACTCCCTTGGCCAGTTTTTTTAATAACCTTATTGACACTGACTATTGCCAGGACGACACGGGGGCCAGCCAGGCCATAGAAGAAGAGGTAACTATTTCCTTCGACTCTTGCCAAGACAGAAAGTTCAACTGGTAACCCGGAAAGTAAGGTTTTCGCACCCTTTGGCTTATTTGGACCCTCATTTTCTTTTGAAAAAGCAGCAACATGAGAGCCGCCGTCAGGCCCGGATTAATGATGATAATGAACCACCCACCGACTTACAAAAAACTCCTCGGAAATGCTAGAATGAGGTTTCTTTCACTTTTGTCCTTTGTTTTTATCCATGAATCTATTTTCTTATTTTCTTAACTTTATTTTTCCTTTGCAGGAGGTTTCTCGCTCTTCTGGCGACTCGTCACAAAGTCAATTTCCGGCTTTCAAGACTGCCCCTGGGTAAGGACAATCATCTTTCTTCTACATCTTTAAAAACTGCGTTATTATACTAACTATCTCATAAAATCTTTCTTAGCGGTCAAGCAAAGTCCAATAAAGCTAAGGTGACTAAACCGGCAGAAAACCCGAAAGATCCTGCACCTGAACCGGCAGTACCAACTCCTCCTGATCAATCTGAAGCGCCAGAAGATCCGGCTGTCCATGTTCAATCGGACCCTCCTGAGCCGTCAGCTGATGAAACCACTCTTAATCTGGATATCACTGAACCATCTAGCTCTGCTAACCCGCCGACAACTTCTGACAATGATGTCTTAATTATTGGTAGTCGGTTTGTTGAGCCGGGCAACCCCACTGTACTAGCCCGGCACTCTGCTAAGCAAGAAGCTTTAGAGAGGCAGAAGGTGCGGTTTGATGTCTCTCATTACACTCATCTGAATGTTAGTGACGTGTTGTCTGGCTACCTCAGTCATGTGCATTCTAGCCATGACTCAGAAATTGAGATGATCAAGCAACTTCAGCTGAAATATGAGGTATGTTCGCCGACTTTCCCATCTTATATATGCTCTGCCAGCCCCCAAGTCTCCGGATTATGATGAATCTGAATGATCTGTAGACTTGTGATATAGGTTGATGCTCTGTCTTAGATTTTCCTTTCTAGCTTAACTTTCACCTATATCCCCCAAGGGCCGGCTCAATTTATCACAAATGAGCCGGTACTTAACTTCATAACTGTCTTGAATCAGTCAAAACAAATAGTGTGATCCGGCTTAATATGAAAAAACTTTCATAAGATCATGCATTAGCCCCCAAGTGCCAAGTGTTGTTACTTGTAAAATACTTGTGACTTTAAGCCTGGAAAAAAGGAACTTCTTTGGCAGACATTAGCCCCAAGTGCCAAGTGGTGTTGCGTTGCAAAGCACTTGGGACTTTAATCATTATAACCTTTATTTAAATTTTTACACACATGTGTATATTTGTAGATTGCCCTAACTGAATTGGGCTCTCAATTGACGGATGCAAAGACCCGGCTGGCGGATCAAGAAGCGGAGATAAAGACTGTTGACTCCAAACTTTAGTTGAGCCTCTCTGAAGCTGAAAAACTGAAGACCAGTTTGGATGCGAAGAAGAAATCCTGGGCCGATGAGAAGGCCTTGCTGATACAACATGCTGAAATAGCAGAGGCGGCTCTCGAGGAGGTTACCATAGAGCTCACCGGCTTAAAAAACCGTGTGTCTCAAATGGTCTCCGCAATCTTTGGTGAGTCATTTGCATTAGTCTCTACACTCTATGTTGACCAAGAATATAAGCCGCCTGCTGAACCTTTGTTAAAACACTCATAGGTCCACGGAGTAACAATCTGAGTCAAAATAGTGTGAGAAAACTAAAGGCGGTTTATACCTTGGTGGAGCAACTGTACACTGGTGCTCAACGAGCACTTGCTACTATCTCCCCTGCCAACCAAGGACCCAACCGTTTGAGTGATGTTTTGAAGAAGTTATCGATCTTACCCGCCAAGTTTCAAGAGGTCAAACGGTCTTGTGCAAGAGCTGGAGCCCTGACTGCCCTGAGCCGCTCCAAAGCCTGGGTGCCAGATTTAGACCCGGTGGATGTGGCTAAGGGGTACCCTACCATGAAGGAAGATGGGACTCCGTTTGAGCAAGATGACTTTATTGCCTGTGTGAGGGGAGTTCGTCCTCAGGCTACCATTCTTGGCGAGGAGACCAACATCGATAAATATCAGACGGGTTTTGATATGGAGAATAAAAAGTTGGCGACTCCCTCTTATAAAGTGACGGATCTGATCCCGCCGGTTCGTCAACATACTTTTGCCCCAGAAATTGACCCGGCCGGACTAATTGACAATGAGGCTGAGTTCATTTCCCTGAACGGCTTTGACTGGTCCAATCCCAGCTTCCAACCGGTGGAGGGTGGTGAGCCGGCAAGGGAGGAGTCATAACTGTCTGAATAATCCAGCCTTTATCTTAAAACCTGTTTAAGAGAGAAAACAGTCTAACCTTTTGGGCTCTCAATGCCTTGTAATAGGTTAGTTTGAGAACTACATATTTTGCCTATGCCATTATGCATAGGATGTTGCATATGACCTTTTACCCGTGATGTCAATATATGCATTATATCCGCGATCGCATCTGCAGTGTTTGGATCTGTTCCTATATGCAAAAGATAAAAACTGTCCTGGCGGTTGATCGCTGGACGGGTCAAAAATACCCGATACATAACTATGAAATCATCATAGTGCAAAAAACAGGACCAAATGTAAGATACACTAGGCTGTAAAAACCTTTGATTAACGAAAAGATACAGATAAGTCTGTTTATGAACGACAATACCTATGTTCTTTGACTCTGAATTACCGGCTTATATGACTCGGACCATAAGGTTGACGACCCTAATGTTTGTAGAAGCCAATACCTTGATATGCCTGATGATTGTTATCCCTTGGCAACTCATTGTCAAAACCGAGCCGGTTCAAATTGAAGCCATACGTGCAGTTAGCTTTGAGACAACAAAAAACCAGTAAAACAAAATAGGATGTTTCAAAATGATGTGAATCAAGCATTAAGAGTAATTTGGAGGCTTTTGATTCGAATACGATCAGTAAACCAAACCAAAGGGGTTAAGCTAGGATTCGAATACGATCATGTAGCCCCCAGTGGTTTTGGCGTTGCACCGATCAAGAGGGTACCGATAGCTATGTTCTCTTTGGTTTGAATACAACCTATGTTTGAACAGGAAGCCCCCAAATGACCTTGAGCGGTTTTTAACAACCCTGATTTGAATAGGATCCAAGTCGGACCTAAAAGGGGTGAAGCTATGATTCAGATATGATCAAGAAGCCCCCTAGTGAGTTTGGCTTTGCGCCGATCAAGAGGGTTACGACAGCTATGTTCTCTTTGGTTCGAATACTACCTATGTTTGAACAGGAAGCCCCCAAGTGACCATGAGGTTTACGACTAGATTCGAATACGATCATGTGCCGGACCAAAAGTGTTAAGCTAGATTCGGATATGATCAGCCCCCTAATGGTCGTTTGAATAATAAGAATAATAAAGATATATGATCATTGAGGAGGAAAAGGACAGGGGTCCTGCTTTATTACTTATCATAATATATACAATGTCAAAGTATGTACATGATGAGAGCCGGTGGCTCAAGTATAGTATGGCCGAAGCTGAGCAATATTCCACGGCCGGTGGGTCTCCTCCTCCGACTTACGTGAGTCTTTGTGCTCTCGAACATCGATAAGGTAATATGACCCGTTGTTTAAGTTCTTGCTGACCACAAAGGGTCCTTCCCAAGGTGGGGATAGCTTGTGTGCATCGGACTGATCCTGGATGAGCCGGAGCACCAGGTCACCTTCTTGAAAGGTTCTGGACTTAACCCGGTGGTTGTGATAACGGCACAAGTCGTGTTGGTAAATTGCTGATCGAGCCGCTGCCAAATCTCTCTCCTCATCTAACAAGTCAAGTGCATCCTGTCGGGCTTGTTCATTATCAGCTTCAACGTAAGCCTCCACGCGAGGCGAGTCATGACAGATGTCACTAGGGAGGACTGCTTCTGCTCCGTAAACCATGAAGAAAGGTGTATAACCTGTAGACCTGTTACGAGTGGTATTGATATTCCATAGCACCAAGGGTAATTCCTCCACCCAACAAACCGGCGTCCATTGTAAATGAACCATAAGCCGGGGCTTGAGACCTTTTAGGATTTCCTAATTTGCTCTCTCAGCTTGACCATTGGATTGGGGGTGAGCTACTGACGAAACATCAAGCCGGATATGCTCACGTTGACAAAACTCCTCCATAGCACCTTTGGACAGAATAGTACCATTGTGAGTTATATTGCTATGTGGAAAACCAAAACGAAAGATCACCTTTTTCATGAACTAAACCGTCGTGGCTACATCACACTTGCGAACCGGCTCTGCCTCAACCCATTTTGTGAATTTGTCAACTGCCACCAAAAGATGTGTCTTTTTATCCTTGGATCTTTTGAAAGGTCCAACCATATCAAGCCCCCAAACCGCAAATGGCCAAGAGATTGGAATCATCCGTAATTCTTCAGCCAGTACGCGTGCTCATCATGCGAACTTTTGACACCCATCTCACCTACTGACCATATCCTCCGCATCAGCATGAGCCGTTAGCCTGTAAAAACCATGACGAAAAGCTTTGGCCACAAGAGACTTTGAGTCGGCATGATGGCCACAATCTCCTTCATGGATCTCACGAATAATCTCTTGACCTTCTTCAGGAGAGACACATCGTTGAAACGCTCCAGTGACACTTTGATGATATAACTCACCATTGGAAATTGACATTGACTTAGACCGCCGGGTTATCTGTCTCGCCAAGGTCTCATCCTCTGGCAACTCGCCCCGGGTCATGTAAGCCAAATATGGCACTGTCCAATCTGGAGTGACATGCAGAGCCACCACCGTCAGGAACGACCAAGTCTTCTTCTGTAGGTAACTTGACAGAAGGGTTATGCAGAAGATCTAAAAAGGTGTTAGGTGGCACCGGCTTACGCTGAGATCGCAACCGGCTTAAGGCATCCACCGCTTCGTTCTTTCTGCGGTCAATGTGTTCCACTTGATAACCCTTGAAGTGTCCAGCCACAGCGTCAACCTCACGATGATAAGCCGCCATGAGAGGATCCTTGGAATACCACTTCCCTGATACTTGTTGAACCACCAAATCATAGTTGCCAAGGCACCGTACCCGGCTTAAACTCATTTCCTTAGCCATTCAAAGACCATGGAGCAAAGCCTCATATCTGCTGCGTTGTTAGTACAAGGAAACATCAATCGCAACACGTAACAAAACTTGTCACCTCGAGGAGAAGTTAAGACAACTCCAGCCCCCGAGCCTTCCAACTGTCTGGACCCATCAAAATGAATTGTACAATATGTGTTGGTTGGCTTCTCTTCAGGTGTCTACAACTCTGTCCAATCATTAATGAAATCGACCAGCACTTGAGATTTAATCGCAGTATGTGGCACATATTTTAAATCATGAGACCCAGGTTCAATGGCCCACTTGGCGACTCGTCCTGTTGCTTCTCTATTTTGAATAATATCCCCTATCGGAGCAGAACTAACCACAGTGATAGGGTGACCCTGAAAGTAATACTTCAGCTTCCGGCTTGCCATGAACACCCCATAAACAAGCTCCTGCCAATGCGGATACCTTTGCTTAGATTCAATGAGCACCTCACTGACGTAGTAAACCGGCCGCTGAACCGGATGTTCCTTGCCAATCTCCTTGTGCTCCACAATAATGGCCACACTGACGGCACAAGAGTTAGCAGCCACATATAACAACAGCGGCTCTTTCTCAATGGGAGCAGCCAGAACTGGCGGCTCAGCGAGCCGCCTCTTCAGATCTTCAAAGGTAGAGTCAGCAGCGTCACTCTAGACAAAGTCATCCATTTTTTCATCATCTGATACAACGGCATAGCCTTCTCACCTAACCGGTTTATGAACCAGCTTAAGGCTCCAACCCGACCCGCCAGCCTTTGAACGCCATTGATGCATGCCGGCTTAGCCAAAGATGTTATTGCCTTAATTTTATCCGGGTTAGCCTCAATGCCTTTGTTAGACACCAAAAAATCCAAAAGCTTGCCAGCGGGGACTCCAAAAACACATTTTGCCGGGTTAAGCATCATCTCGTAGACCCAGAGATTATCAAAAGTCTCCTTCATATCATCTACCAGAGTTTCTTTTGCTATGGTTTTAACCACTATATCATCCACATAAACATGAACATTAGGCCCAATGTGGTCATGAAGACAGTTCTGCACACATCGCTGATAAGTCGCCTGGGCACTCTTAAGCCCAAGAGGCATAGACACATAGCAGAAGGCTCCAAATGGAGTGATGAAAGTTGTCTTCTCCTGGTCCTTAACCGCCATCTTGATTTGATGATAACAAGAATAAGCATCCAAAAAACTCAAACGCTGACAACCCGCCGTAGCATCAATGATTTGATGAATACGGGGGAGAGCAAAAGGATCAGCCGGACAAGCCTTGTATAAATCTGTGTAATCCACACACATACGCCAGGTGCCGTTCTTTTTGAGTACAACCACCGGGTTAGCCAACCACTCTGGATGAAAAACTTCAACAATAAACCTGGCCGCCAAGAGTCGGGCTACCTCTTCTATTGGGGATATGACTACTGGAGGTAAACCGGCTAGGAGTGGCCGGGTTAACTCCATGAATATAAAAGCCCATGAAGACGTGAGGATGGTGGCGGTTTACGAAGGCCCAAGGCCCAAAGGCGAGTTAAGACCTGTAGATGTAAACTGACTCTTTCATGTAACTTGTATTGTAAGTTAGAAGGAATAGAGACCGAGCCGGACGCGTTTATGATCCGGCCTCGGGACTTTGTAAACCGGCGGGCGTCAACCTATGTATATAAAGGGACGACCCGACATTGGTTGAAGGATAACAAACAACAACTCGAGAGCCAGGCAAAGCGGATTTGCTCCCTGGTCATCGAAACCCTAGCAATACCAATCACAACTAGACGTAGGCTTCTACCTTCATCGAAGGGGCCGAACTAGTATAAAATCCCTCGTGTCCCTTATCCGGTTTAACCCCTTTAAGCTAACCCGTAGCGATGGCTCCATGACTAAGTCCTTTCACGAGGACATCTGCCGTGACAAACCCATGACAGTTGGCGCCCACCTTGGGGCTATCGCATGATGGTTTCGAGTTCTTGAAGGGAAACTTCGAAGGACTCACGGGATACGCTATGGGCCGGATGACAAAGAGTCGTTGCGCCAAGCTCTACATCGATGACGCAGGATGGGGTCCCGAGACCGGTTCAATCGAATACGGGCCGGGTCCCCTTTGGTGGGATTCACATCTTCATTGGCAAGATCGGCGAGCCAGGCCCTAAGCCAGACACCTGCACCGACATCATCGAGACGGCTCAGTGTGCGAGCCCTGCCCCGGTTCAGCCCGCAGCAAGGCATGTTTTCGTAGGTGTCATCCATGGAGCGGAATATGAGGATGGACCGGCATCTGGTGGAGAAACTATTGTCTGTTCTGATGACGAGTCTTCGACTGGAGAGACCGAGTTGCTATATCAGCTGTAGGACGGACGGATTAGCGGAGGTTCCGATGGCAACAGTATTCCGGACCCCATCGGTCTGCCAAACCGGGTCGCTGTCTTCATGGCCGGAACACAACCAGCGCAACATTCTTCAACCGTGCTACCTCTTGAGCACTGCGTTGGTTTTCCCCGAAGAGGAAGGGATGATGCAGCAAGTAGCGTAAGTATTTCCCTCAGTTTTTGAGAACCAAGGTATCAATCCAGTAGGAGGCTACGCGTGAGTCCCTCGCACCTGCACAAAACAAATAAATCCTCGCAACCAACGCAAATAGGGGTTGTCAGTCCCTATAAGGCCACTTACGAGAGTGAGATCTGATAGATATGATAAATAATGTTTTTGGTATTTTTATGATAAAGATGCAAAGTAAAATAAAGGCAAAGTAAATAGCAAAGGAAATAACTAAGTTGTAGGAGATTAATATGATAAAGATAGACCCGGGGGCCATAGGTTTCACTAGTGGCTTCTCTCGAGAGCATAAGTATTCTATGGTGGGTGAACAAATTACTGTTGAGCAATTGACAAAATTGAGAATAGTTATGAGAATATCTAGGTATGATCATGTATATAGGCATCACGTCCGAGACAAGTAGACCGACTCCTGCCTGCATCTACTACTATTACTCCACTCATCGACCGCTATCCAGCATGCATCTAGAGTATTAAGTTAAAAACAGGGTAACGCCTTAAGCAAGATGACATGATGTAGAGGGATAGACTCATGCAATATGAAGAAAACCCCATCTTGTTATCCTCAATGGCAACAATACAATACGTGCCTTGCTGCCCCTACTGTCACTGGGAAAGGACACCGCAAGATTGAACCCAAAGCTAAGCACTTCTCCCATTGCAAGAAAGATCAATCTATTAGGCCAAACCAAACTGATAATTCGAAGAGACTTGCAAAGATAACCAATCATACATAAAAGAATTCAGAGAAGATTCAAATATTATTCATAGATAGACTTGATCATAAACCCACAATTCATCGGTCTCAACAAACACACCGCAAAAAGAAGATTACATCGAATAGATCTCCACAAGAGAGGGGGAGAACATTGTATTGAGATCCAAAAAGAGAGAAGAAGCCATCTAGCTACTAACTATGGACCCGTAGGTTTGAGGTAAACTACTCACACTTCATCGGAGGGGCTATGGTGCTGATGTAGAAGCCCTCCATGATCGATGCCCCCTCCGGCAGAGCTCCGGAACAGGCCCCAAGATGGGATCTCGTGGATACAGAAAGTTGCGACGGTGGAATTAGGTTTTTGGCTCCATATCTGATCGTTTGGGGGTACGTAGGTATATATAGGAGGAAGGAGTACGTCGGTGGAGCAACAGGGGGCCCATGAGGGTGGAAGGCGTGCCTGGGGGGTAGGCGCGCCCCCCTACCTCGTGGCCTCCTCTTTTCTTTCTTGACGTAGGGTCCAAGTCTCCCTGGTCTTGTTCGTTGAGAAAATCACGTTCCCGAAGGTTTCATTCCGTTTGATATTCCTTTTCTTCAAAACCCTAAAACAGGCAAAAAATAGTAATTCTAGGCTGGGCCTCCGGTTAATAGGTTAGTCCCAAAAATAATATAAAAGTGGATAATAAAGCCCAATAATGTCCAAAACAATAGGTAATATAGCATGGAGCAATAAAAAATTATAGATACGTTGGAGACGTATCAAGCATCCCCAAGCTTAATTCCTGCTCGTCCTCGAGTAGGTAAATGATAAAAACAGAATTTTTGATGCGGAGTGCTACTTGGCATATTTAATGTAATTCTTCTTAATTGTGGTATGAATATTCAGATCCGAAAGATTCAAGACAAAATTTCATATTGACATAAAAATAATAATACTTCAAGCATACTAACAAAGCAATTATGTCTTCTCAAAATAACATGGCTAAAGAATGTTATCCCTACAAAATCATATAGTCTGGATATGCTCTATCTTCACCACACGAAATATTTAAATCATGCACAACCCCGATGACAAGCCAAGCAATTGTTTCATACTTTTGAAATTCTCAAAACTTCTTCAATCTTCACGCAATACATGAGCGTGAGCAATGGATATAGAACTATAGGTGGAATAGAGTGGTGGTTGTGGAGAAGACAAAAAGTAGAAGATAGTCTCACATCAACTAGGCGTATCAACGGGCTATGGAGATGCCCATCAATAGATATCAATGTGAGTGAGTAGGGATTGCCATGCAACAGATGCACTAGAGCTATAAGTATATGAAAGCTCAAAAAGAAACTAAGTGGGTGTGCATCCAACTTGCTTGCTCATGAAGACCTACGGCAATTTTAGGAAGCCCATCATTGGAATATACAAGCCAGGTTCTATAATGAAAAATTCCCACTAGTATATGAAAGTGATAACATGAGAGACTCTCTACTATGAAGATCATGGTGCTACTTTGAAGCACAAGTGTGGTAAAAGGATAGTAACATTGTCCCTTCTCTCTTTTTCTCTCATATTTTTTTATTTGGGCCCTTTCTCTTTTTTTATGGCCTCTTTTCTTTCTCTTTTTTTATTTGGGCTTATTTGGCCTCTTTTATTTATTTTTCGTCCGGAGTCTCATCCCGACTTGTGGGGGAATCATAGTCTCCATCATCCTTTCCTCACTAGGACAATGCTCTAATAATGATGACCATCACACTTTTATTTTTCTTACAACTCAAGAATTACAACTTGATACTTAGAACAAAATATGACTCTATGTGAATGCCTCCGGCGGTGTACCGGGATAAGCAATGATGCATGAGTGACATGTATGAAAGAATTATGAATGGTGGCTTTGCCACAAATACGATGTCAACTACATGATCATGCTAAGCAATATGACAATGATGGAGTGTGTCATAATAAACGGAAAGGTGGAAAGTTGCATGGAAATATATCTCGGAATGGCTATGGAAATGCCGTAATAGGTAGGTATCGTGGCTGTTTTGAGGAAGGTATATGGTGGGTGTATGATACCGGTGAAAGGTGCGCGGTATTAGAGAAGCTAGCAAAAGTGGAATGGTGAGAGTGCGAATAATCCATGGACTCAACATTAGTCATAAAGAACACATATACTTATTGCAAAAATCTACAAATTATCAAAGCAAAGTATTACGCGCATGCTCCTAGGGGGATAGATTGGTAAGAGAAGACCATCGCTCGTCCCCGACCGCCACTCTTAAGGAAGACTATCAAAAAATAAATCATGCTCTGACTTCATCACATAACGGTTCACCATACGTGCATGCTACGGGAATCACAAGCTTCAACACAAGTATTTCTCAAATTCAAAACTACTCAACTAGCATGACTTTAATATCACCATCTCCATATCTCAAAACAATTATCAAGTATCAAACTTATCATAGTATTGAACACAATCATAAGAAAGTTTTATTATTAATCTTGTATACGAAGCATATTAGGATTTTATGCAAATTACCATGCTATTTAAGACTCTCAAAATAATCTAAGTGAATCATGAGAGATCAATAGTTTCTATAAAACAAATCCACCACCGTGCTCTAAAATATATAAGTGAAGTACTAGAGCAAAATTATATAACTCAAAAGATATAAGCGAAGCACATGGAGTATTCTAACAGATTCCAAATCATGTATGGCTCTCTCAAAAGGTGTGTACAGCAAGGATGATTGTGGTAAAATAACAATAAAAGACTCAATTAATACAAGACTCTCCAAGCAAAACACATATCATGTGGCGAATAAAAATATAGCTCCAAGTAAAGTTACCGATAGAAGTAGACAAAAGAGGGGATGCCTTTCGGGGCATCCCCAAGCTTTGGCTTTTAGGTCTCCTTAGATTATCTTGGGGGTGCCATGGGCATCCCCAAGCTTAGGCTCTTGCCACTCCTTGTTCCATAATCCATCAAATCTTTACCCAAAACTTGAAACTGCACAACACAAAACTTAAAGTAGAAAATCTCGTGAGCTCCGTTAGCGAAAGAAAATAAAGACCACTTCAAGGTATTGTAATGAACTCATTCTTTATTTATATTGGTGTTATACCTACTTTATTCCAACTTCTCTATGGTTTATAAACTATTTTACTAGCCATAGATTCATCAAAATAATCAAACAACACAAGAAAAACAGAATCTGTCAAAAACAGAACAGTCCGTAGTAATCTGTAGCTAGCGCAAGATCTGGAACCCCAAAAAATTCTAAAATAAATTGCTGGACGTGAGGAATTTATCTATTAATAATCTGATAAAATAATTAACTAAATATCACTTTCTAAATAAAAATGACAGCAGTTCTCGTGAGCTCTAAAGTTTCTGTTTTTTTACAGCAAGTTCAACAAGACTTTCCCCAAGTCTTCCCAACGGCTCTACTTGGCACAAACACTAATTAAACACAAAAAACACAACCAAAACAGAGGCTAGATAAATTATTTATTACTAAACAGGAGCAAAAATAAAGGAATAAAAATAAAATTGGGTTGCCTCCCAACAAGCGCTATCGTTTAACGCCCCTAGCTAGGCATAACAAGCAAGGATAGATCTAGGTATTGCCATCTTTGGTAGGCAATCCATAAGTGGCTCTCATAATAGATTCATAAGGTAATTTAATTTGCTTTCTAGGAAATTGTTCCATGCCTTTCCTTAATGGAAATTGGAATCTAATATTTCTTTCCTTCATATCAATAATTGCACCAATCGTTCTAAGGAAAGGTCTACCAAGAATAACAGGACATGAAGGATTGCAATCTATGTCAAGAACAATAAAATCTACGGGCACATAATTCCTATCTGCAACAATAATAACATCATTAATTCTTCCCATAGGTTTCTTAATAGTGGAATCCGCAAGGTGCAAGTTTAGAGAGCAATCATCAAAATCACGAAAACCAAACAAATCACACAAAGTCTTTGGAATCGTGGAAACACTAGCACCCAAATCACATAAAGCATAGAATTCATGATCTTTAATTTTAATTTTAATAGTTGGTTCCCACTCATCATAAAGTTTTCTAGGGATAGAAACTTCCAATTCAAGTTTTTCTTCATAAGATTGCATCAAGGCATCAACGATATGTTTAGTAAACGCTTTATTTTGACTATAAGCGTGAGGAGAATTTAGCACGGATTGCAACAAGGAAATAAAATCAATCAAAGAGAAATTTTCATAGTTAAATTCCTTGAAATCCATAATAGTGGGTTTAGCAACATCTAGGGTTTTAATTTCTTCAATCCCACTTTTATCAAATTTAGCATCAAGATCAACAAATTCCAAATTCTTGGAACGCCTTCTAGGTAAAGGTGGATCATATTCAGTCCCATGATTATCAAGATTCATATTGCAAAACAAAGGTTTAATAGGGGACACATCAATAACTTTTAGATCTTCATCTTTATTTTCATAGGAACTAGAAGAACATGCTCTTATAAAGGCATCTTTCTTAGCACGCATCCTAACGGTTCTTTCTTTGCACTCATCAATGGAAATTCTCATGGCTTTGAGAGACTCATTGATATCATGCTTAGGTGGAATAGAGATAAGTTTCAAAGAATCAACATCAAGAGCAATTCTATCAATGTTACTAGCCAAATCATCAATCTTAAGCATTTTTTCTTCAATCATAGCATTAAAATTCTTTTGCGAAGTAATAAATTCTTTAATATTAGATTCAAAATCAGAGGGCATATTATTATTGTTGTAGGAATTACCATAATTATTAGAGGGATTACTAGGATAAGGCCTAGGATTAAAATTTCCTCTATACGCGTTGTTACCAAAATTGTTCCTACCAACAAAATTCACATCCATAGATTCATTATTATTCTCAATCAAAGTAGACAAGGGCATATCATTAGGATCAGAAGAAACACTCTTATTAGCAAATAATTTCATAAGTTCATCCATCTTTCCACTCAAAACATTAATTTCTTCTATCGCATGCACCTTTTTATTAGTAGATCTTTCAGTATGCATTGAGAATAATTAACCATAATATTATCTAGGAGTTTAGTACCTTCTCCTAAAGTGATTTCCATAAAAGTGCCTCCCGCGGCCGAATCTAAAAGATTTCTAGAAGCAAAATTCAATCCGGCATAAAAAATCTGTATAATCATCCACAAATTTAAACCATGAGTAGGGCAATTACGTATCATTAGTTTCATTCTCTACCAAGCTTGTGCAACATGTTCATGATCAAGTTGCTTAAAATTCATAATATCGTTTCTAAGAGAGATGATCTTAGCGGGAGGAAAATACTTAGAGATAAAAGCATCTTTGCACTTATTCCATGAATCAATACTATTTTTAGGCAAAGACAAAAACCAAGCTTTAGCATGATCTATAAGCGAAAAAGGAAATAGCTTCAATTTAACAATATCATTATCCACATCTTTCTTCTTTTGCATGTCACACAAGTCAATGAAGCTATTTAGATGGGTAGCGGCATCTTCACTAGGAAGGCCGGAAAATGGATCTTTCATGACAAGATTCAGCAAAGTAGTATTAATCACAAGATTCAGCATCGGTAAGAGGAGAAATCGGAGTGCTAATAAAATCATTGTTGTTGGTATTGGTGAAGTCACACAATTTAGTATTATCTTGAGCCATCGTGACAAGCAAGCAAACTAACACACAACCAAACAAAAAGAAAGCGGGCAAAAAGAGGCAAATAGAGGAAGAGATGGAGGATAGAGAGAGAGGGTGAATAAAACGGCAAGGGTGAAGTGGGGGAGAGGAAAACGAGAGAAAAATGGCAAATAATGTAATGAGGGAGATAAGGGTATGTGATGGGTACTTGGTATGTTGACTTTTACGTAGACCTCCCCGGCAACGGCGCCAGAAATCCTTCTTGCTACCTCTTGAGCACTGCGTTGGTTTTCCCCGAAGAGGATGGGATGATGCAGCAAAGTAGCGTAAGTATTTCCCTCAGTTTTTGAGAACCAAGGTATCAATCCAGTAGGAGGCTACGCGCGAGTCCCTCGCACCTGCACAAAACAAATAAATCCTTGCAACCAACGCAAATAGGGGCTGTCAGTCCCTATAAGGCCACTTACGAGAGTGAGATCTGATAGATATGATAAGATAATATTTTTGGTATTTTTATGATAAAGATGCAAAGTAAAATAAAGGCAAAGTAAATAGCAAAGGAAATAACTAAGTAGTAGGAGACTAATATGATAAAGATAGACCCGGGGGCCATAGGTTTCACTAGTGGATTCTCCCGAGAGCATAAGTATTCTGTGGTGGGTGAACAAATTACTGTTGAGCAATTGACAGAATTGAGCATAGCTATGAGAATATCTAGGTATGATCATGTATATAGGCATCACGTCCGAGACAAGTAGACCGACTCTTGCCTGCATCTACTACTATTACTCCACTCATCGACCGCTATCCAGCATGCATCTAGAGTATTAAGTTAAAAACAAAGTAACGCCTTAAGCAAGATGACATGATGTAGAGGGATAGACTCATGCAATATGAAGGAAACCCCATCTTGTTATCCTCGATGGCAACAATACAATACGTGCCTTGCTGCCCCTAGTGTCACTGGGAAAGGACACCGCAAGATTGAACCCAAAGCTAAGCACTTCTCCCATTACAAGAAAGATCAATCTATTAGGCCAAACCAAACTGATAATTCGAAGAGACTTGCAAAGATAACCAATCATACATAAAAGAATTCAAAGAAGATTCAAATATTATTTATAGATAGACTTGATCATAAACTCACAATTCATCGGCCTCAACAAACACACCGCAAAAAGAAGATTACATCGAATAGATCTCCACAAGAGAGGGGGAGAACATTGTATTGAGATCCAAAAAGAGAGAAGAAGCCATCTAGCTACTAACTATGGACCCGTAGGTCTGAGGTAAACTACTCACACTTCATCGGAGGGGCTATGGTGTTGATGTAGAAGCCCTCCGTGATCGATGCCCCCTCCAGCGGAGCCCCGGAATAGGCCCCAAGATGGGATCTCGTGGATACAGAAAGTTGCGGTAGTGGAATTAGGTTTTTGGATCCGTATCTGATCGTTTGGGGGTACGTAGGTATATATAGGAGGAAGGAGTACATCGGTGGAGCAACAGGGGGCCCACGAGGGTGGAGGGCACGCCTGGGGGAGGGGGTAGGCGCGCCCCTCTACCTCATGGCCTCCTCTTTTCTTTCTTGACGTAGGGTCCAAGTCTCCCTAGTCTTGTTCGTTGAGAAAATCAAGTTCCCGAAGGTTTCATTCCGTTTGGACTCCGTTTGATATTCCTTTTCTTCGAAACCCTAAAACACGCAAAAAACAGCAATTCTAGGCTGGGCCTCCTGTTAATAGGTTAGTCCCAAAAATAATATAAAAGTGGATAATAAAGCCCAATAATGTCCAAAACAGTAGATAATATAGCATGGAGCAATCAAAAATTATAGATACGTTGGAGACGTATCATGCCGCTGCGGCGATGTTCTCCAGTTCAGCAACAGCAACTCCAGCAGGAGCAGGGGGCTCTGCGCCGCCTCCTGCTCAGGTTTTGTCTGATTTGTTCGATGCTTTGGCAACATTGATGGCCACGGAGGTGGACGCGGTGTCCCGAGGTCAGCACAACGCGGAGATTGCAAAGGTGAAATATCAGATAACTCAAGCTAAAGCGGACCTGGCAGCAGAGAACGCCAGGATGGCTACAGAATGGACCGAGTTGGAAGCTCAGGCCTACCGGCTTAGGTTGGACCAGAGTGCCTCAGATGAGGTCATGAGAAGAAGATACCGGTCGCACCTACCGCCGGGTTATGAGCCAAGAAATCTCTTCAACACGCCAGGAGCCGAAACCAGTAACCAGCCAGTGGTAAACCAGACGGTGGCGCCGGGAACAGGTGCGCCGGATCAGTCGCGCACGATGGACCCGCCTCGTCAGAACAACATTGTACCGCAATATGTTTCGACGCCCCCGGGGCATTACTCCAACCCGTTAGACAACATTGTGGCCGCTGCTTCACGATTAGCAGCACTCCCAGCTGACGGCGAGTCACCAGTGGCGATTGAGACACAACAGGCCAGAGGTCTCCTTCAAACAAGTTTAAACCACCAGCAGACATATTCGCATAGTCGCGAGAGGATTCATTCCACCCCCCGTCCCAGTCGGAGCTACAGCAGGCACGTTTAGGATGAACCGGCTATATCAAGCAGTGCACGTCACCGTAACTCGCCGAGAGGGCACAACCCGACAGGTGGAGGTGCTAATGCGCAGGATGTGGTGGATCATGGTCGTGCACGTCGAGAGGCCGAGTTAGCAGCTCTGCATATAGCTCGTCAACCTACTCCGGTTCGCCCTACCGCATCAGTGGAGCCAGGTGTGGTCTTCAGTTCTTTAGGGGTGCCGTGTCTTACCCCCGTTTTGCGTAATGTGCGACTGCCCAAGGATTTTAAGGGACCTCGTAAGGTGCCCAATTACACCGTCGATTTTCAACCGGAGTCATGGGTGGAGAGTTATGAGATGGCGATGGAGATGCTGGACGTGGATGAAGCAGTGTGTGCTAAATACTTCACCATGATATTGGAGGGGACAACTCGAACCTGGTTAAAGAGCTTACCAGTTAACTCTGTCGGGTCATGGGCTGAGCTAAAGCACCGGTTTATCCAGAATTTCAAAGATACATGTAAGTAGCCTATGTCAATTATGGACCTAGCCGCTTCTGTTCTAGAGGAGGGGGAGTCTACTACGCATTGGGTGAAGCGAGTCTCGGCTATTTTGCATTCATCAGACCGCATTAATGCAGATACAACAGTTTTGACATTGGAGGGAAACTGCCGATTTATGCCATTAAAGTTGAAGCTGGGGAGGCTCAAGCGTCACTGTAATGCCATGTCAACCCTTATGGCCGCTTTGGTGAAATACGCCGATTCAAATAGTACCAAGGACCCCGAGTCAGAGGAGGACAAACCGGGAAAAGCAAAGAAGAACGACAACACCAAGGGACAGCAGCCTAACCCGGCAGGTCATGGGAACAATGGTAAGCGAAAAGCGGACAATAGTTTGGACTTTGTGGCTAACACCAATGCTTAGGATAACGGTCAGCGTCGTAAAGGCAAACAACCCTAGAGGGGAGGAGGGTCAGGCCCCAATCTGGAGCACCTGTTAAATCAACCTTGTCCAAAGCATGGATCGAAGGAGAGGCCAGCTTCACATCTTTGGAAGGATTGTTACATCATGCAAGAGTTCAAGAACTCCAATATGTTTCAATACGACAATGGCATGCCCGGCGGTTCAGGAGGTGGCTTTCATGGACCGGGTTATGGAGGCAGCAGCTCCGGTTCAGGATTTCAAGGCAATCAAACCGGACATAGCAATCAAGGGAACCAGGGCAACCAGGGAGGTTATAACCATCAGGGGAATCAACAGCAGCAGCAGTCGGGTTATCAGAGCAATCCAAAGCAGTTGAATAGTGGGCGGTATCATGTCTTCACCACTAGCTTGTGCAAGCGTGATCAAAAGCTTCACAAGAGGGATGTGAACTCTGTTGAACCGACAGTGCCTCAGTATTTGCGCTGGTCTGAGCAACCAATCCTATGGAGTCGGGAGGATCACCCACCCCGGGTTGATAATCCGGGTCATCTGGCCTTAGTGGTGGCACCTCAAGTTGGGGGGGGTATAAGTTCACTAAAGTGCTCATGGATGGTGGAAGTAGTATCAACATCCTTTATTATGATACCTTCCGCCGTATGGGGTTGACAGATAAAAATCTTAAACCGTTGAACACCGTTTTTCATGGTGTGGTGCCCGGTAAGTCTGCGTATCCAGTGGGCAAGATAGCCCCTAGAGGTGGCCTTTGGAGATGATCATGATTCAAGGTCATAAACATTGACTTTTGAGGTGGTGAAAATCAAGTGTCCGTATCACGCTTGTTTGGGCGACCGGCTTATGCCAAGTTCATGGCGAGGTCGTGTTATGTTTATCTGTAGCTTAAGATGCCGGGTCATAAGGGGACCATCACAGTACATGGGAGTAGGAAGATTGCTTTGGAATGTGAGGAAGGTGATGCGGCTTACGCTAAGTCGGTTTGTGCCATAGAAGAGCTGAAGTTTTATAAAGACAAGGTTGATCCGGCAGATATGACTTCTTTGAAAAAGCCAACTACGGAGCATGATCCGGCGTTGAAGTTTAAATCGGCCACAGACACTAAGATGGTTGATTTTGTTCCTGGCGATTCATCCAAGCAATTTAGCATCAGCACTAACCTGGATCCCAAATAGAAAAGCGCGCTCATCGAATTCATCCGTGAGAACCGGGACATCTTTGCATGGAAGCCTTCTAACATGCCAGGTGTACCGAGCGAACTCGCTAAGCACACACTAAATATAGATCCCAAGTTTAAACTGGTCAGACAGTTTCTCTGCCGCTTCAACAAAGAAAGGTGTAAGGCTATCGGGTAGGAGGTAGCTTGGCTGTTGGCTGCAGGGTTTATCATGGAGGTTTTTCACCTGGAGTGGCTAGCTAATCCGGTGTTGGTTCTTAAGAAAAACGGCACTTGGCGTATGCACGTGGACTACACAGACTTCAACAAGGCATGTCCAGCTGATCCTTTTGCCCTCCCTCGTATTGATCAGATTATTGATGCTACGGCAGGTTGTGACCGTTTGTGCTTTCTGGATGCTTACTCTGGTTATCATCAGATCAAAATGGTAGTTAAGGACCAGGAGAAGACAGCTTTTATAACTCCCTTTGGAGCCTTCTGCTATGTCTCCATGCCCTTTGGGCTTAAGAGTGCCTAGGCGACTTATCAGCGTTGTGTTCAGAATTGTCTTCATAAACAGATCGGGTGCAATGTTCATGCATATGTGGATGATATTGTGGTGAAGTCCAGGAAGAAGGAACCACTGATAGATGACTTGAGGGAGACTTTTGACAACCTCCGGGTTTATAAGATGATGCTTAATCCGGACAAATGTGTCTTTGGTGTTCCGGCAGGCAAGCTCTTGGGTTTTCTGGTGTCTAACAGGGGCATTGAGGCTAATCCGGAGAAGATCATAGCTATTACTTCTCTGGCTAAACCAGCATGTATCAATGACGTTCAGTGTCTGGCGGGCCGGATTGCGGCTTTGAGCCGGTTTATCAGTCGTCTAGGGGAGAAGGCTATCCCTTCATATCAGATGTTAAAGAAAATGGATGACGTTGTTTGGAGTGATGCGGCTGATAAAGCGTTTGAGGACCTGAAGAGACAGTTAGCTGAACCGCCTGTGCTTGCGGGTCCGATTGATAAAGAGCCTTTACTGCTATATGTGGCTGCTAATGCCAGGGCTATTAGTGTGGCTATAGTTGTGGAGCGCAAGGAGGTTGGAAAGGAGTATCCGGTTCAACGGTCGGTTTATTATATTAGTGAGGTGCTTATGAAATCAAAGCATAGGTATCCGCATTGGCAGAAGCTGGTATATGGAGTTTTTATGGCAATCCGGAAACTCAAACACTATTTTCAGGGTCATCCTATCACAGTGGTTAGTTCAGCCCCTTTAGGAGATATCATTCAAAATAGAGAAGCAACTGGCCGGATTGCCAAATGGGCTATTGAGCTTGGACCTCATGGGCTCAAATATACACCTCGCACAGCGATCAAATCCCAAGCACTCGTGGACTTCATCAATGATTCGACAGAGTTGCAGGCACCAGAGGAAAAGCCAGATAACATGTATTGGACTATTCACTTTGATGGGTCTAGGCAATTGGAGGGCTCGAGGCTGGAGTCATATTAACTTCCCCACGAGGTGACAAGTTTTGTTATGTTCTTCGCTTAATGTTCCCTTGTACTAACAATGCATCTGAGTACGAGGCCTTACTCCACGGTCTTCGGATGGCTAAGGAGATGAACATAAGCCGGGTTAAGTGATTCGGTGACTCCGACCTAGTGGCTCAACAGGTATCTGGCACTTGGGATTCTAAGGACCCACTCATGGCTGCATATCGACGAGAGGTGGACATAGTGGCTGGTCATTTCAAGGGTTATCAAATTGATCATATAGACCAGCGAAAGAATGAAGCAACAAATGCTTTAAGTCGCCTAGGCTCTCAGCGTAAACCGGTGCCACCTAATGTCTTCCTTGACGTACTGCATAATCCATCGGTCAAGATACCCATAGAGGAGGAGTTGGCTATTCCTGACCCGGAGGCCCAATTTGTGGCAGCTTTGCATGTTATACCGGATTGGACAGTCCCGTACTTGGCTTACATGAACCGGGTCGAGTTACCGGAGGACGAAACCTTGGCCCGACAGATAATCTGGCATTCCAAGTCAATGACCATAATCAATGGGGAGTTACATCGTTACAGCGTCACAGGAGCAATTCAGCGTTGTGTGTCTCCTCAAAAGGGTTGTGAGATTTTGCGAGAAATCCACGAAGGAGATTGTGGTCACTACGCCGGTTCAAAATCCTTGGTGGCTAAGGCTTTCCGTCACTGTTTCTATTGGTTGACAACTCATGCTGATGCTGAGGATTTAGTCAAAAGGTGTGACAGTTGTCAAAAATTTGCACGCCGCGCTCATGTTCCGGCTCAGGAGTTGAGAATGATTCCAATCACTTGGCCGTTTGCAACTTGGGGGCTCGATATGGTTGGACCCTTTAAGAGATCCAAGGACAAAAAGACCCACCTGTTAGTGGCAGTTGACAAGTTTACCAAATGGGTAGAAGCAGAGCCAGTTAGTAAGTGTGATGCAGCCACGGCGGTTCAATTCATCAAAAAGGTGATATTCCGGTTTGGTTTCCCACATAGTATTATAACTGATAATGGTACTAATCTGTCAAAGCGTGAGATGGAAGAATTTTGCCAACATGAGCACATCCGGCTTGATGTAGCATCAGTGGCTCACCCCCAGTCTAATGGTCAAGCAGAGAGGGCAAATCAAGAAATTTTGAGAGGTATTAAACCCCGGCTTATGGTTCCATTAAAGCGGACCCCGGGTTGTTGGGTGGAGGAGTTACCTTCTGTGTTATGGAGTATCAACACCACACCTAACAGATCTACGGGTTACACACCTTTCTTCATGGTTTACGGAGCGGAGGCGGTTCTCCGTAGTGATATCCGTCATGACTCACCCCGTGTGACAGCTTATGTTGAAGCTGAGAATGAGAAAGCACGTCGGGACTCACTGGACCTGTTAGATCAGGAGCGTGATTTAACGGCGGCACATTCGGCGATTTATCAACAAGATCTCCGACGTTATCACAGCCGCTGGGTTAAGACCAGAACTTTTCAAGAAGGCGATCTGGTGCTCCGGCTCATCCAGGATCAGACTGACATGCACAAGTTATCCCCACCTTAGGAAGGACCTTTTGTGGTCAGCAAAAATCTGCACAACGGGTCATACTACCTCATTGATGTTCGAGAGCACAAAGACTCACGTAAATCGGAGGAGGAGACCAAGCGGCCGTGGAATATAGCCCTTCTTCGACCTTACTATACTTGCACCACAGGCTCTTCTTATGTACATACTTATGACAATGTATATATTATATAATAAACCGGAGGCTCGGCTAAAGTGGGGTCTCTGTTCCTTTTTTACATCATGTGTGGTTTCACTATGGTTTCTACTGACAAAGCGGAGTTTTTTTAACCCGGCTCATAAGGCCACACAGATATAAAGAAAGTCACTAGGGGGCTTGGTTGTCTTCACAACATAGCTACACCTCTTGATCGGTTTAAAACCAAAAAGGGATATCACTAGGGGGCTTGGTTGTCTTCACACCATAGCTACACCTCTTGATAGGCTTCAAGCCAAAATGAAATTATGTGGAACCAAAGAGAGTTTGTAGCATCAAGCACAACTCAAACATAGGTAACCATTGAGCACAGCTCAAATATTACCTGGGGGCTCCTTGCTTCTCAAAGAACAATGAGCTTGCACCCTTGTAATAGGCTATCAAGCCAGGCTTGGAAGACAGGTGTATTCACCTAAAACCCCGGGCTATCCTGCCTCTTTAAGTAAGCCACTCCGTCTAGGTAAACCTGGTATGACCCATCGAACGTTTGACAAGTCAATCCCATGGACCCTGAACTTGTCAAAGTTAAAACGGTGATTGGTTAAAGATTGAGGTCCATCTTAAAAGGCTTTGCAAAATGGTTTAACTCAGCGGCCTGGCATCCCATGAAAAGCCTCGATTTAGGGCCTGTCAGCCCATGAAAAGCCTTGTATATTTTTTTTATTTGCTGATTTTTATATCTTTTGATAAGGGATTTATGAATATTTTCTGTTAAACCGGTGTTCATTACAACCCGGCGTGACTTTCAACGCTTAGTTGTCAGTACATGATCGATTTTAAACCGGTAGTATATTGCTCCGGTCTGGTTTTGACTGGATGTCACCAGCATTATACGAACAAATCAGCGGCTATTATGGCCCAGTACAGTTTTTATGTGAACCGGCAAGAGGGCAAGGAGTCATCAGCACTCCGAATTGGTGTTTTTCACCGTTACCATACAAGCAGTTGGTCAGGCAACGAGGTATATCATAGATATCATCTATTTTATCTACAAATCTTGGTTATCCATCCAAGTTATGCATATATATTTGGGCATCATGACCCGTCCAATGCTAAACCACTAGGACGCTTTCAAGTTCTTATATGCAAGAACACAAATCATAATGGGCTATGCATAAATAGATTCCAAAAGCGGAACAAGTTTTCAAGATGTCAAGCAACACAAACATGCTCGATGGCATGGAAGATGAAGGTGTTCCTGCTATCCTATTACAAGGCGCTTTAAACGGCCCAAATTGGATAATTGTTTTCAAGAAGTGGTAAACGGTAACTGATATACCGACCACTGGTTTAGGATTCCTCATCAGGGCGGCTTGACGTTTGAGGATCATCTTGCGCGGTCATGTTCTCTTCATCCCTCCCCAGACACTGGAAATCAACCGTCGACCAATCGATTCCGGTTAAAGCTTGAAACACGACCTCTTCATGGATAAGACTGGAGGGGTCAATGTCAGGAGCGTAAGTATGCTTACGGATTGGTGGCACAAGATCTTCAACATCATGGATCACCGCGGGCTGTCTCTTTCCCTCAGCATCATAAACCGGCTGGAAATGAGATAAATATGTGTCCTCCGCTAGTTTGCTTGCTATTGGTCGCATCTCCTTTGTTAGCCTTCACAGATCGTTATTATTGAAGTCTGAGCCGTCTTCTTTCACGCCAGGATACCCTTTGATGATATCTGCCGGTTCAAGATCCGGAATCCATGGCTTGGCCCGGATTAGCGCGGTCAGCGCTCCTGATCTTGAGGCTGATCTCTTTAGTTCGTTGATCCGGGCAGGTAGCATGGCTAGCTTTTCAATTGTTTCCTTTATCAACGATGGTGCTGGCTTGTTATAGGCCGTAGTGCAAATGGCATGCTGTGATCCAGAAAATAGCTGTTCTATCAAGGTGTAGGCTGCTTTCAGTTTCAACCGCATGTCAGAGCCCAGATGAGCAATGCGGGTCCCTGTCATGGTTCAGCATCAGTAAATTGGCCTTTGATAAGATCTTATGAATTAGAAAA
Source organism: Triticum dicoccoides (assembly GCF_002162155.2). Lineage (NCBI taxonomy): Eukaryota > Viridiplantae > Streptophyta > Magnoliopsida > Poales > Poaceae > Triticum > Triticum dicoccoides. The sequence continues at coordinate 414,034,466 of NC_041388.1, read as the reverse complement.
ACTGCACAAGAGGGCACTTACCAAATACAGCAGAAGTCATGGCGTTAATCTGCCGCTTTAAGCCGGTCAATTCTTCCACCACCGGCTTAAGGGCTGCCTCTAAATCCTCGGCCTTTTTTGTCAAATCGGCCTTTTCTGTTTCCCAGTCAGCATGCTCCTTGTTTAAGGTTTCTTTCAGCCTCTCCATAGCTGCCAAGGCATTGGTCAGCTCTTCTTTGGCTTTGGCAACCTGTGCTTGTTGAGATTTTACATTCTCTTGAAGGTCTGCGATTTGAGCATCCTTCTTATTCAGCTCAGCCTACAAAGGTGAGATATATCATCAAAATAGGTTATGAAGTACCAAGCGTATAACAAGTTATGCACTTTGTACTTGGGGGCTAATGCCTATTTGCTTTATCGTCAACATATTTTTCACAAGTCTCAAGTACAATGCAAGCATTACCATTAACACTTGGGGGCTAATGTACATATGTTCAAAGCTAATGCATTGCTTCAAGACCCGGTTTACCTCGCAAAGCTAAACCGGCCCTTGGGGGCTACACAGGTGAAAAACTACAGGAATACAATGATCACGTCTGATTTACTTCAAAAGATCAGTTGGTATATGGAGGACAAGTTTGTAAGAGTTAAGGTATTATACAGTCCCGGTTTATGATTGTCATCATAAACCGGCCCTTGGGGGCTACTTGGGTTGATGTTTGTACTTTGGATTCAAGAAAGGAAAGTGAGGAAAATACCTCATAGCGCTCCTTCATCAGGTTCACCAAACCGGCTTCATAATCACGGTTTGAGTACAGACGGTTTAGAAAACCGGAGTGGAGTTCTTGAGCGTTGAGATGCGCGTAGCTTGACAAGTCAGTGCTCCATTTCCATTTCTCCATGGCAGCACGCTCTTCCTTGGCACTATGTTTGGCCAAGATTACAGGGTGGCTAGGAGAGGTGTGGCCAATGCCAGTAATGATAACCTTGCCTTCTTTGTCTCCAGGAGCCTTTGTTTGGAGTTGATGGAGTGTCAGTAGCTCTCACCGGACTAGAAGACCTGTCATCGGCCCGGATTGGATCGGCCGGTTCAGCATCAGGCACAGCAATGTCAACTTCTGTTTGTTCATCGATATTGTGATGTTGAGGGGGTGGTTCATCAAAAGTAGCTTCAGGATTGGGACCCTCCGGTTCAACAGTTTGTTCCGGTTCAACCGTTTGCGCTGGTTCAAGAACCACTTGGTCTTCGGGCGGATTGTTTACCCGAGCCTTTTTGCTGGGTCTGGCTTTGGCTCTAAAAACAGAAAAAGATGCAACAGTTAAGCATAGCATACAAAGTATGGAAACATTCAAGGAAAGGGTTCAAGTACTTACCCAACTATAGTTTCGAGAGGAGGAAGTTGGGTCGTTGTTGACTCGCCAGAGGATGAGGGGGGTGTCACCTAATAATTTGAATCGGACGGATTAAGAGGTTGTCGGAAATAACCTGCCTTGGGATAAGAATTGTCAGAAGTGGGTGAGACCTCGGATCAGCGCTTTCGAACCGGGGTGTCAGGTAAACCGGCGGACGTGACCTTTTGGCCGCTATGCCGGGTGGTGCGGCGAGCCTCGTGCTGCTACGTCTTCAAAATATATGTTGGGTCCAAATGAGCAAGAGGATGAGAAAAGCTTACTTTCCGGACTGCTTGACGGATTTTTTTTGTTGGCATAGAGTCTGAACCGGAGGAAAGGGTAATTACCTCTACATCGTCAGCTTGGCTGCCCTCCACGTCCTCCTGATAAGTATCATTGTCAATGAGATGCATGAAAACGGAACCAAGTGAATCAAGTTCTACCTCAACTCCCGGTTCTTCCGGGTCGTCATCGAGTTCCATGCTGATGCGTTCAGCTGCCTTCCGCTTTGAGGTTTTCTTGACGGCTTTTGTTTTAGGGCGGGAAGGCTTTGCCACTTTCTCCTGAGGCTTCCTTTTCCAGAATGGATCATCACCCTGTTTTAAAGAGGGGCAAAGGATATTCATAGCTTGTACAGTACAAGGATATCAAGTGTAAAGTGGAAGACAATACTAACAGTAGGCAGTTTGTTTTTTGTGTAAAAGGGGTTTAAGCCGGTTTGGCGGCAGACATATTCCGATTCATTCAAAATCTTCTTGACATGCTCAGTAACTTCTTCATCGGTTAGCTGAATGTTGAAGTGACGTTGGGAGTCTTCTACTTCACCAGTGTATTCACACATTAAACTGGAGTGGTGACTTAATGGCAAGATGCTCCAGGATATCCAGCAACGCACAAAGTCGACACCTGATAAACTGTTGGCCATAAAGGCTCGGAGCTTGGCAAGTTGAGGGTCATATGAGGCACGTTCCTGGGCACTTAGACGTTGCGGCAATGGATGAGTGTTGGAAAGCCGATGGGCACAGTAACCCGGCAGAGGGTTCTCGTCTTCAGGGGAGGTGTCTTTATAGTAGAACCAAGTTTGGTTCCACTCTTTGGGGTGACTGTGCAGCTTGGCATGAGGAAATTCAACCTCTTTTCTTTTTTGAATGGAGACGCCACCAAGTTCAGTGTTGGGTCCATCTACAAATTGAGTGCGCCGATTCAGATGGAAAAAATCCCAAAACAGCTCAGCACTTGGTTCTTCTTGTAAGTACACTTCACAGAAGACTTGGAAATTTCATATATTGGATACCGAGTTAGCTCCAATATCTTGAGGGTGGAGCTGGAAACTGGCGAGTACATCCCGAAAAAACTTTGACCCGGGCGGTTTGAAACCACGTCCTATGTGATCAACAAATACCACAACCTCACCCTGCTTAGGGGTGGGAGGGTTCTCTGGTCCAGGAACTCGCCACCGGATCTCACTCTTTTTTGGTAAGGTACCAATTTTGACCATTCCATTAAGCTGCTCCTCGGTAACCCGGGAGGGAGCCCAGTTACAGGCATAAAACTGCTTGGCCATTGCACGTGAAAAGCTGAAAGGAAATACCGGTTTACAATTTATTCGTGGTGGTTCATAAGGTGCAACAGAATAAACATATACAAGTATGTAAATTTCGTAAACCGGAGGCTGATACAATAATGAATGATAAAGTAATAACGGAACAAAGGTATACATATACTGTTAAACCGGAGTATGACAACGGAGATGAAGGGATTGCCGGTTTACAAGGGGACTAATGGTATGTGATAGATTTCTTTTATAAAGGTAAACCGACTATGTGATAAAGAGGATACAGATCTAAGGCAAGAATGACTAAATAAGGAAATACAGGTTTCACAAGGTTGCATGGAAATTTTGGATCTACCGTAAGACAGGAAAGTAAAAAAGATTTTGACCTAAAAAGGTTGATCCCGAAGCGGTTCACAAAGGTCCGGATCAGTTTTTATGCGCATAAGGGTTTGTTGTGGTAAAAGAAGATAAGCCATTACACGGAATATATCAAGCTTGAGGTTTTTAGCCATCGACTAAGGAGGAACGGGAAAGAACAGTGCCGGAGCCTCGATGAACTTCGATGAACAAGGAAACCCTAGGCAGATCTACAAAAGGGCAAAGGAAAGGACTTACAGCGGCTATTAAAGCAGTGGAGGTACGCCGTGGCTCTCTGGTGCAACCAGGTTGATGAAGTGGCCAACGGGGAGGCGGAGGCGAAGATCGGCGACGGCGGCGGCGCTCAGTTGCAAAGGAGTCGCAAGGAGGAAGAAGAAGCGAAGGAGACGAAGGGGGGAAAAGGGAATGGCCCTTGGGCCTATTTATAAGGCGAAGCGATAAGCGACCAGTGCGTAAATCGAGGAGCTTAAAATGGATAGTTAATAAGGGTGTCGCCTCGATGGTTGGATATTCATTAGTGAAGGGTATATTTGGCTCCAATGAATAGATGATGTCATGGCGGTTTACTACGGATCTAAAGGATGACGCCATGGTGGTTTACCAGATCCATACGAAGGTGCCAGGGCAAGGATTTTTCTAAGTATTGAAGATTGACATGAACAAGTTCAAATCAATCTAGGGCCTAATGTTGGGGATATGACTACTGGAGGTAAACCGGCTAGGAGTGGCCGGGTTAACTCCATGAATATAAAAGCCCATGAAGACGTGAGGATGGTGGCGCTTTACGAAGGCCCAAGGCCCAAAGGCGAGTTAAGACCTGTAGATGTAAACCGACTCTTTCATGTAACTTGTATTGTAACTTAGAAGGAATAGAGACCGAGCCGGACGCGTTTATGATCCGGCCTCGGGACTCTGTAAACCGGCGGGCGTCAACCTATGTATATAAAGGGACGACCCGGTAGCAGTTTAAGGATAACAGACAACAACTCGAGAGCCAGGCAAAGCGGATTTGCTCCCTGGTCATCGAAACCCTAGCAATACCAATCACAACTAGACGTAGGCTTTTACCTTCATCGAAGGGGCTAAACTAGTATAAAATCCCTCGTGTCCCTTGTCCAGTTTAACCCCTTTAAGCTAACCCGTAGCGATGGCTCCACGACTAAGTTCTTTCACGAGGACATCTGTCGTGACAAATCGACGACCTCTTCTCCAATAGCCTTACGCCTTTCCTCATTAAACCGCCGAAGAAACTGCCTGACCGGCTTAAACTTTGGATCAATGTTGAGAGTGTGCTCAGCGAGTTCCCTCGGTACAGCTGGCATGTCAGAAGGCTTCCATGCAAAGATGTCCTAGTTCTCATGGATGAACTCAATGAGCGCGCTTTCCTATTTTGGATCCAAATTGGCGCTGATAATGAACTGTTTGGATGAGTCGCCAGGCACAAAATCAATCGTCTTAGTATCATTAGCTGACTTAAATTTCAGCGCCGGCTCATGCTTCATAGTGGGCTTCTTCAAAGATGTCATATCTGTCGGGTCAACATTACCCTTATAAAACTTCAATTCCTCTGTTGCGCAAACAGATTCGGCATAAGCCGCATCACCTTCTTCACATTCCAGGGCTATCTTCCGGCTTCCATGTACTGTGATGGTGCCTTTATAACCCGGCATTTTGAGCTGCAGATAAACATAACACGGCCGAGCCATGAACTTAGCATAAGCCGCCCGTCCAAACAGAGTGTGATATGGGCTTTTGATCTTAACCACTTCAAAAGTTAACTTCTCAGCCCTAGAATCATACTCATCCCCAAAGGCTACCTCCAGCTCAATCTAACCAACCGGGTACGCCGACTTACCAGGCACCACCCCATGAAAAACAGTGTTGGATGTTTTAAGACTCTTATCAGTCAACCCCATGCGACGGAACGTCTCATAATAGGGGATGTTGATGCTACTGCCTCCGTCCATGAGCACTTTAGTGAACTTATATCCACCAACCTGAGGCTCCACCACCAAAGCCAGATGACCCGGATTATCGACCCGGGGAGGATGATCTTCCCTACTCCATACAATAGGCTGTTCAGACCATCTCAAATAACGTGGAACCGCCGGCTCAATAGTATTTACAGCCCTCTTATGAAGTTTCTGGTCCCTCTTGCACAAACTGGTGGTGAACATGTGATACAGCCCACCGTTCAGCTACTTTGGGTTACTCTGATACCCGGACTGCTGCTGCTGCTGACTGCCCTGGCTGGATTGCTAATTATAGCCGCCTTGACTACCTTGATGGCCCTGGCCATGAAAACCGCCACCGCCTGAGCCGGCACCCGGACCATGAAAGCCGCCACCGCCTGAGCCGCCGCCAGGTCCGTGGTTACCATCGAACATGTTAGAATTCTTAAAAGCCTTCATGATCGTACAGTCCTTCCATAGATGAGTGGACGGCTTCTCCCGGGTGTCGTGTCTGGGACAAGGTTCATTCAACAATTGTTCGAGGGTGGGACCTGACCCGCCCGACCGAGGAGGTGGCCTCCCCTTGCACCGTTGATTGTTGCCCTCTGCATTGGTGTTAGCCACAAACTCCAGACTACCGTCAGCCTTACGTTTATTACCTGCTTGATTTGCCGGGTTATTCTGGTGACCTTTACCATTGTCGTTCTTCTTTCCCTTTCCTGTCTTCTCTTAGTCAGAAGCGGGATCCTTGGTACTGTCAGAGTCGGCATATTTTACCAGAGCCGCCATCAACTGGCCCATGTCATTACAATCACGTTTAAGGCGCCCCAGCTTCTGCTTCACAGGTTCAAAACGGCATTTTTTTCTCCAACATTAAGACCGCGGAGCTGGCATCCATCTTATCAGATGAATGTATTATTTCCTTGACCCGGCACACCCAATGGGTCATGGATTCACCTTCCTCTTGCTTACAGTTAGTCAAGTCCATGATCGACATAGGTTGCTTACATGTATCTTTGAAGTTTTGAATGAACTGGGCTTTCAACTCCGCCCAGGAGCCGATGGAGTTGGGTGTCAACCCTTTCAACCAGGTACGTGCCGTTCCATCCAACATCATAGTGAAGTACTTGGCCATCGCTGCATCACTGACCTCTAGTAACTCCATTGCCATCTCATAACTTTCAATCCATGCCCCGGGCTGCAAATCTGCTGTGTAATTAGGCACCTTGCGAGGCCCCTTAAAGTCCTTTGGCAAACACTCATTACACAGAGCTGACACTAGACAAGGGAGACCTCCTGTCCTTGTGGCCACACCTGCTTCAACAGAGGTCGCTAGGTAAACCAGAAAAGCCTTGTGAGCCGCCAGCTCAGCCGCCTGTTGAACCGCCCGCTCAGCCTCTTGACGGATCCTCTCCTGATCCACCAAGTTAAGGGCTCCATCCTGCGCCGGGTTATGCCTGCGTGGTTGGTTACGGCGTTGGGCATTACTCGACATGGCCGCTGAGTCCATATGCCTGCTATAGCTCGGGCTCCGGCTTGGGCGAGGGGTTGAATGGATTCTGTCTCGGCTATAAGAGTATGCATCCTGCTGTGCCAAAGCCGTCTGGAGAAGTTCTCTGACCCTTCGTGTTTCAATTGCCGTCGGAGAGTCACCTTCCATCGGGAGAGCCGCCAAATGCGCCGAAGCAGCAATCAGATTGTCCAAAGGGTTAGAAAAGTGACCTGGTTTTATTGGTGCATAATTAGGTGGAGCAGTATTCACACGAAGGGGCTCCACGGCCCGCGGTTGAACTGGTGCCCCAGTCCCGGGTGTTGTGACCCGGTTTGCCTCCGGCGGGTTACTAGCCACAGGTGTGTGGAAGAGGTTCCTAGGATCGTAAGTCAGAGGCAGACATGATTGAGCCTTTTGGTGCCTTCTCCTCATTACCTCGTTTCATGCGTTTAGATCTACCGAGAGCCGGAAAGTCTCTTCTTGAAGCTACTGAGCATGAGCATCCAGAGCCGCTCGCTCTACAGCTATCCTGACGTCCTCTGCCGCCAAGTCTTCCTTGGCTTTTGCTACCTCCTCGCGTAACCGTGCCACTTCCGCATCATGCTGAGCTTTGTCCGCCGGTTCAACCATGGCGGTCAATAGAGTCGTCATCCTATCCATGATATCCATCAGCACCTGAGCCGGCGGGCGCGCGGGGTCTCATGACCCGGCCGCCGCTGACCCGGTGGTTATTGATGCCGCAGCCGTAGAATTCTGACCGGGTTGAGTGCCAGCCATGAAGACTCCGGCTCGATTCGGCGGCTCAAAGGGATCCGGAATACTGTTACCATCGGAACAGCCCCCAAGCCCGCCATCTTGTAGTTGATACAAAGAATCTGTCTCGCCCGTGGATGACTCATCATTAGAGCAAATAGCCGTCTCACCGCCATCCACCGATCCTTCGGAAAGTTCCCCTCCATGGATGCAACCCACGAAGGCACGCCTCACGGTGGGTTGAGCCCGGGCGGGTCTCGCCCGCTGAGCCGTCTCGATGAGGTCGGTGCAAATGTCCGGCTCAGGGCCCGGCTCACCGATTCGGGCGATGAATACGTGGATTCTGCTGAAGGGGACCCGGTACCCATACTCAACTGAGCTGACATCAGGGCCCCAGCCTTCGTCGTTGATGTAGAGCTTGCCGCGACGACTCTTGGTCATCCGGCCCACAGCGTATCCCTTGAGCCCTTCGAAGCTGCCCTTCAAGAACTTAAATCCACCGTGCACTGGCCCCACGGTGGGCGCCAACTGTCATGGAATTGTCACAGCAGGTGTCCTAGTGAAAGGACTTAGTCATGGAGCCATCGCAACTAGGAAGCTTAAAGGGGTTAATTGGGACAAAGGACATGCGAGGTTTATACTGGTTCGGCCCCTTGCGGTGAAGGTAAAGCCTAGTCCAGTTGTTGTGGTATTGCTAGGTTTCGATGACCGAGGAGCGAAATACGCTAGCTTGGCTCTCGATCTCTTGTTTCTTGCCCTAAGCCACCGCCGGGTCGTCCCCTTATATACACGGGTGGACGCCTGGCGGCCTACAGAGTCCCGGCCGGCTCATACAACGTGTCCGGCTCGGTGACTTCTTTTACATGCCTTTCTTTACAAGTCTTACTTATACATGGCGGTTTACAATTACGGGCCTTAAGCCGCCTCTGGGCTTGGGCCTACTACAAGTCTTATAATAAACCATCTCCTTGTATATTCGCTGGGCTTCTTTTAATAACCCGCCATGAAGATTGACCTGGCCCCTCCTGGGCGGGTCATACCTGGTAGTCATATTCCCAACAAGTTTCTTCATCCATAACATAACCCTCAGGAACAATAGGTAATTCATTTCTAAGGGGAGAATCTTCATCATCACTTTCATCAATATTATCATCTTCAATAATTTCATTCTCTCTAGCCCTAGCAAGTTGTTCATCAAGAAATTCACCAAGTGGCACAGAAGTAGTTTCATCATAAGTATCATGCAAAGTAGAAGTGGCATCATCAATAACATGCGACATATCAGAATTAATAGTAGAAGCAGGTTTAGGTGTCGCAAGCTTACTGAAAACAGAAGGTGAATCAAGTGCAGAGCTAGATGGCAGTTCCTTACCTCCCCTCGTAGTTGAGGGAAAAATCTTGGTTCTTTGATCTTTCAAGTTCTTCATAATGATAAGCAGATATAAATCCCAAGTGACTCAAAGAATAGAACTATACTCCCCGGCAACGGCGCCAGAAAATAGTCTTGATAACCCATAAGTATTGGGGATCGCAATAGTTTTCAAGGGTAGAGTATTCAACCCAAATTTATAGATTCGACACAAGGGGACACTAAAAAAATACACTCCCGTGATGATACGTGTTTGTCACAGTAGGTCGCTTTTTTGTCATGCATGTACATCCATGACAAATTTATGACAGAATCAAGATAGTCATACTTGTGCTGTCGTAGAAGTGTTCCATGACATTACCAAAATTATCATCACGGAAGTGTCCACTTCCATGATGATAAATCGCGCGTCACAGAAGTGCTTTCATCAAGGGTGACCGACACGTGGCATCCACCGTAACGGAATGCCGTTAAGCTATCGGGTCGGGTTTTGGATCCGATAACTCGTTAACAGCCCCGACCAATGGGAAATTTCCACGTGTAAAATTCTTATTGGCCGGACGAAACACGTGTCAGCTTATCAGTGGGTCAGATAGGCGCCTATGATACGTCGACACGTGGAACGGCCCAACAGAGACCCATTTCTGTGAAAAGGCCGGCCCGTTTGACTTGGTCAAAAGCTGGCGGGCTGGCCCATGGAAAGCCTGTTAACGGCATGTTCGAATATAGCCCATTTACAGCCCGCTAACCCAAGGCCCGTTACGCCCTATCCAAATTAGGCCCAGTAGCGTCATATGGGCCATCCAATATGATTCCTGCCTGTTTTCACTTCTGGCCCATGTATGGCCCATGACGTCTTTCGGCCCATATGAGGCCCTATGTAACTCTTGGCCTACTAACGGCCCGTGGTGAAACTGGCCCATAATGAACAGTGTATCACTTTACACCCATTAACGGCCCGTGGTGAAACTGGCCCGTAATGAACAGTGTATCACTTTATACCCATTAACGGCCCATTATTCCGTTGGGCCGTTTCTAGCTCATGTTATCTTTCGGCCTTCTCAGAGCCCATTTATTCTTGGGCTCATTTCCAGCATTCGTTTACTTACGGCCCGTTACTGTCATTTTCTACTTGTGGGACAAATTCAGCCCGTGGTTACAGTCAGCCCGTTTGTGGTCCGTTAATACGTTGGGCCGATTTCATAGCGTCATCAAATACGGCCTATTAACGATGGCCCATTATGGTCAGCCCATGAATGGACGATTCCACCTCTAGCCCATTTATGACCATAATGCAGTCTGTTTGGCCCATGTTTGGACAATCGATTATACGGCCCGTATAAGGCCCATTGATAATACGGCCCACAGAAGGCCCACTGTTTCTACGGCCCGTAGAAGGCCCATTGTTTCTACGGCCCGCAGAAGGCCCACTGTTTCTATGGCCAGTAGGAGGCCTAGTGTCACTACAGTAAATATTAGCCCATGGTTATTGTGGCCTAGTTTAAAAAATAGGTTATTGCAGCCACTAGCTAACCGCGGAAAAAGAACTGCAATGACTACAAGCAAACAAATAAACAAGATAACAAGGAAATAAATACGCAAGCAACTAACGCTAGGCTATCACGGCTATTACACATATTACATACACTGGGCATCAAAGTTCGCCACCAGTGCAAATATAGGGAACAAAGTAGCATATCATATACACTAGTTGTCAAAGTTGGCGACCAGCGCAAATAAACGCCGCAGCAAAACAAATCCAGAACTAAAACCACTTCAGAAGATCTCAAGAAACAATATCCTGGGTACCCAAAATGCTGGCAAGATGCTTAGCAAGCTTATTAACTTTCTCTTGTTTGGCGCTTAAATCCTCCAGCGCTTACTATTGCACCAGAAAATATGCATCTGAATTCTGGAGGGACTTCCTTAGTCCTTCAGCTTCTTGTCGCAGCACATCTAATCGATGTCTTTCAACTTGAAGTTGAGACTCAAGAAGATGAACTGATTCAGGCAACGAGTTCGAAGAGCTTGTGCTAGCAGTAGTGGCCAGTAACTCGAACACTACATCAAGACAGGACTTTTGGGTTCCCTCACTGTCATCAAGATAGTTTTTATCAGCTTTCTTGGAGACCAACAGGGATGTCTCACTATCTTGAACCTTATCTGCATTACTTCCTTTACCATTGGATAACGCGGTACTGTTCTCCAATATTTTGTCCGCATTCTAAAAGAGAAACAAGCAGACACATCACATGTTTACCATGTTGTATATGAAACTCATTTTGGTAAATGAGTTCAGTAGTAAAGTGGACAGGATAACAGCATGAAACAAACATATATCTATGTACCATGGTCACTTGATGGTCTATATCATTCTAGTTTTTGTTGCCAAATCAAGATAGAGACACAGTTCAAATAATATTTGTTCAAGACAAAGCAGAATAGACAGAATATAAGTGTGGGTAACTATAGAGCAATAACAACACTTGTAATGTGCATGACATGAGAACATAATTGTTTATTCAATTGAAATTGAAATCAACATAGAGCAGGTTACAACAGCAAACCAGTTAAAGAAACAAGTTTAAAACATACCTGTTGCGCCATTGAAAATAGTTGGTATGAGTAAATACAGTCATGCAAGAGCAAAGGAGTATGAACCATAGCTACAGAACCTGACCTGAGAACAAAACTTCTTCTCCTTTAAGCGTTGAGTTGGGATTCGGAGTGGTGGTCCTCGTGCTTTGGGCACTGTAGTTCCCTTACTAACTGCTCGTGTTTGGGTGCTCTGTGGTGGAGACGGTGCTGTGTCAACTGGAACTGGGTTACTATCTGCCGAGGTTGGGGTTAGAAGGGGTGTTGCTAGTTCTCTGTCCAACTGGGTAGGGGTACAATTTGCGAGAGTCTGGGTTATGTGTGGTGGATCTGGTCCTTGGGCAAGTACAACCGTTGTTCTATCTGCATCAACTAGTAGCACTATCTTTTCTGAAGACCGTGTTGTTACTCCCTTAGATACTGCCATCACGCTCTTCAATTCAAATGGCTGTTAAACAAGAAAAGTAATTGAAAGTATAGACATTGTGTGATAGACAGGTGCAATGGATAGTGGGGAATAAAAGAGGGCATGAAATAATTCATATTTGTGTTGTCTAACCAAACCGGATAGCATGACACAATTTCACATATATGATGGCTAACTAAACAGGATAGCATGACACAATTTCACATTATGATGGCTAACTAAAAAAGATGGAAAGACATAGTTCAAAATATGAGACTATGTAAACAGGATGACATGACATAACTATATAATGTGTTTATTAAATAGGTTGGCATGCCATAATTCACATACATTCACGGATAGAATGCTATAATTCAAATATGTTGACTGTAAACACTAAACAGGATGAGATGAGATAACTATATGATGTCTTTATTAAATGGGTTGCCATGCCATAATTCAGATAGATGATGTGTATGTACTGTGTAAACATGATGGCATGATATAATTCAAATATATGATTTATATAGTAAGCAAGTAAGCAGATGGCAATCCATATATGATGTAAAAACTAAGCAATGCAAGACAACATGCATGACATGGGTAATATAACCCTGCCAAGTTTGAGCATAGACCTCAGGGGGAAAATAGGACTGGTCATCAGTCTCTGAATCCTCCTCTGAGGAGCTCTCTATAACCAGCAAGATGTCTGCTTCAGCAGGTAGCATTGTCTGCTCTGAATACCTTGTTTTCACTCCAGATACTTCCATCACCGCTTCAAATGGCTGATGCACAGGAAGAGTAGTTGAATATACAAACATTGTCGACAAATGGAACACGTAATACAAAAAATGATAGCATGATATAATTCACATACATGATGATTGGCTAAACAGCATGGCATTGCATAATTCACATATATAATACCTTTGCAACAAGATAGCATTGTATAATTCACATATATAATGTCTTGCAACAAGATGGCAATGCATAATTCACATATATGGTAATTAGACACTGAACAGGTGGCATTCACACAAAGCATGTCTAAACTAATCAAATGACATAGCAATGCGAGACACCATACGCACGATATGAGCAACAGAACCCTGCCAAGTTAGAGCATACACCTCGGGGGGTGGGAATAGGACTGGTCATCTGTCTCTGAATCCTCCTCTGAGGATCTATCCATAACCAGCGAGATATGCGCTTCGTCAGATAGCATAGTCTGCTCTGAAGACCTTGTTTTCACTCCAGAATTTGCCATCACCGTGTCAAATGGCTGATGCACACGAAGAGCAGTTGAATGTAATAACAATTTTGACAAATGTAATATGTAACCAAAAAAGGATGGCCTGATATAATTTACATATAAGATGACTGGCTAAGCAGGATGACATTGCAAAATTCACATATATGATGGCTGGCTAAACAAGATGGCGTTGCATAATTCACATAAATGATGAATAAACTAAACAGATGGTATTCGCACAAAGGATGTCTAAACTAAGAAAATGACATATTTGATGTATAAAGTAAGCAATGCAAGACACCATATGCATGATATAACCAACATCAGCATGCCAAGTTAGAGCGAAGACCTCAGGGGGTAAATAGGAGTTGTCTTCTCCTTCTGAATCCCCCTCAGAACAGATATCTTCCTCTCGATTACAATCCGAAATGCGTGGAGGGGGGGGGCTGCCTTTGCGCCTACCATGGAGCGACGTCTGCATGAATTTTATTGCCACGCAAGGCTCGTCTCTTTTGCTCTACATGTTCAGTTCCATTGTTTACAATAACTGTCATGCATAGGAATAAAACATAGTGAGATTATGTAAGGAGTGCATGCAGAAATCCAGAGTGATGGTAGCAACCTGTGGATACACCCAAAACCAATAATAGCAGGCAGATAATGGCTTCAGTTAAAAAATACAGATAATGGCTTCTTTACTGTTTGTTTCCCACCCAACATGAAACTCATAGTAGACACCGGAGATTAACCAGATAGTAGATAGATACTATTGATAGCGGCCCCGATATGTACCCCACAACCATTTAAAAACTCAAGTTTGACCATTAGTTTGGAGCTGACTCAGAGTCTAATCGGTGAATAGGACGATAAAGTAGCATGTAATATTAAGCAATGCATAACGTAAGCAGACACGAAAGAGTGAGACCTCTCTTGCGGACACGTGTAGTCCTCGAGGTCATCTGCTCGGTTGATGATGGTAGTGCAGTTTTCATGGCTGCCAGCAGCGGGGAAGAAGATCTGAGGCGGCGAAAGACAGTCTGGAGGCCAGATCCCTGCTATGTTGGACCCTTCTGTCGTTGGAGCAGCTGAGCTGGGGTGGACGACGGCGCAGCAGGAGCGGGACAAACCACGCAAGGTTTTCTTTGACAACTATCTGTAAGAGAAGTAATTCTGTAACGGCTCGTTTGAATTGGAGGATTCCAACAATGCAGGGATAGGAAATAGACAGGAATAGGATAGGAATGCACGTGCAAAATAGAGAATTTAGAAACACAGGATTTCTGCCAATCTGGGTGTTTGATTCACAACAATTGGAAGATCACAAGATACAAAGAAGCATGGTGACATTAAGTCAAACCACAAGAAAATGTACAGTTATAATGCTATTATGCTACTTTCTCTTAGTCTTGTGCTATGTGAATAGGAATTTGAAAAGGAGGACAAGTGAAAATTAAAATTCCTACGTTTTTTTCAAGGAGACACTAAAGGAACAAATCCGTGTGCTCAGTGGACAATATATATAACATGTAGAGTAAAATAGAGATGCAACAAGTGTAGAACCTCTTTGGCGAAGCCATGTCGATCTCAGCGTGATTGGGTTGGCCGGTGAGGATGCTCTGGCTGACTTGGCTGTCGGAGGAGGGGAAGAAGATCTTAGGCGTCTAGAGATGGAGCCCGAGGTACTGCTCTGCTGTGATGGAGGGTTTCATCGTTGGAGCAGCTCCAGTGAGTTGTACGACGCCGAGGCTGAAGCGGGACAAGAGAGACACCGAACAACGTTAACCTGAGTGGAATTCTAATAGCATGTCCAATACATGACGTAAAATACATAACCACAAAGTGCTAGATGTAAAATACATCAGCCGCTCATCTCTGAACTTAACTGTCGAAACTGAACTTAACTATCGAAACTGAACTTAACTGTCGAAACTGAATTTTGCTATCAAAACTGAACGCACTAGCAAGGTGAGGCTACACGTCGGTCGACTGACTTTTTCATCTCTGGTCAGTCGATTTTTCAGCCGGTGGATACGAAATCAAGGGCCTGCGGTTCAT
This sequence comes from Triticum dicoccoides, assembly GCF_002162155.2. Classification (NCBI taxonomy): domain Eukaryota; kingdom Viridiplantae; phylum Streptophyta; class Magnoliopsida; order Poales; family Poaceae; genus Triticum; species Triticum dicoccoides. The sequence continues at coordinate 414,019,288 of NC_041388.1, read as the reverse complement.
CTTCAACCTCCACCCCCTTGAGCCGGCCAAACAGCAGCCCCCCGCCGCCCGCGGACGGCGGTGCGCCGCCCCGCACGCCCCGAAAACACTCCCCACCGCCGGTCCGTCGCCGCCACGGCCATCCCTCTAGGCCACCCCGTGCCGAGCTTTTTCTCCGGCGATCCCCACGCCACCGCCCCACCAACGCCCCGCCACCACCGGCGACCACCACCCCCATCCTGAACCCCAAGATAGATAGTGGGGTATCTCTCCGGCGAGCCCTCCC